>NC_040197.1:300000-600000 GCF_003290485.1 Malassezia restricta
CACCGTAACAGATTCATTCCCTATGCTGGCTACGTAACCATTTTGCTGAATGATTTCCCAGCGCTCAAGTATGTTGTGCTTGGCTTGTTAGGTCTTTCTCTCTTGTTCGAGCGCGAATAGTGTCGCCATTGGACTTGGAAGGTGACGCTCGCCCGTCCACATCCATTGCATAGACAGATACACTTGGAATTCGTCGCTCCTTGAAGAACACATGCTCTGGCAGAGGCGATGCTGGCACACTGCGCTTCCTCTCGGACTCGTTTAGGGAGTCCATGTCGCATGAATGAGTGCGACACAGCGGGTGTAGCTTGTCTGGATGATGCACGTCAATGATGCCCGTCACACCCTGTTGTCGCTGAAAGACATCAGTGCTAGACCCTGCCGCATCGCCTGCGAAAAAGCTGCCCCCTGTGGTCGGGCGGTGTCTCGACGGGATCGCATCCAAGTAGGGATCAGGTGAATCGTTACCAAATGACAAGATAGAGTCACTCCGCCTTACTTTCCATGAGCTGCCGCTGCCTTTCTTTTTCAGGTGTCGTTGCAACAGCCAAATAAGCACGCCGAGGGTCGCTGCACCGCCTAGACCCACAAAGCTACCCAGAAGAGCATTGCGCGTGACAGTAGGCATCGAGCTATCCATGCCGTCATCAGGCTGGGTCGCAAACAGAAACAAGTCGCTAGCTGGATCCACTTCTCGAGCCAATTCGCGTGAGACCTTATCCCCCGTCGGGTGGTAAAACTTTGATGTCCTGTCTGCAATGAGATGCTGCAGCTGGATGCCATATCTTGCGGGTATATAGGCCAAGTACAAAGTCCGTTGCACAGTTTTATTGCCTTGTTGTTCGTAGCGTCGCAGCTGAATGGTTTTGACATCTGACTCATTGATACTTAGGGCATGTGCCACAATTTCTGGCATGTAAGTAAAGACTTGAGCACTCGTGCCGCGCTGCACCGAAAGCCATGTCCATGAAAGGGAAGGTTGAAACAAGATCGAGATCAGCATATTGTTCCGGGGTTTTGCCGCCTGCTTGTTTTCCGGGTCGATCGTCAGTGGCATGGTGCTTGGAATGGACGAAGTCACAGTACTCTTTGTCGAGGTAAGCGTGGCACCTTCGAAGCTCGTTATCCTTGTCGTCTCAGGGAGCAAGAGAGAATTGGTGTTCAAGAAAGCATATCTCGTGCCCGGCGGTGTCTTCAAGGGCCGTTTCGATACTCTCATACCACCCATGCCTTCAGACGAAGCGCCTGGCCTAGATGCTTGATGTGACTGACTTCCTTGCGACGCTGTCGCCATAGTCGATATCAGAAACGGTGATCCAGCACCGGGGCTGCGTGACCACCGGGGCTGCGACCGAAAACTCATCGACCGCGGCACTGACAAAGTTGCAGGATCTAACGAAAAATGGGGCAGAGGGCTCCATATGTGCGATGTTTGCGCTCTTGATCGCATCGAGGCTGCCTTGCTAGAGTCGGTTTCAAGGCTTGTTCTCCGCGTCGACGTATTCTTGGGCTTCGTAGATGTTGAGCGCCAGGTGTCTCTCGATGTACTTGTCGTTTCGGACCTGGCATGCCCTGTGAGTGATGAAAACGAGTCATGAGGGGACGCAACATGGCGAAGCGAAGAAGGGCGCCTCGTTGATAGCGGGGACGCATGGAGAGATCGGCTCAAGTTCTCGCGAGAACTCGGCGAGATAAATGGGGAAAGATGGGAAGAGATTGTTTCTTCAGCATTGGAAAATGCCTTGGATGCAGAAATATATCCTCTTCCGTGCGTAGACGATGCGTGGCCTTTACTTGATGAGGTCACGCTGGACGAGCTAGGCGAGGCATGTTTCGACGGCACCAGGGTACTTGACAAGGAGACTGAGTGACTTGCCTTCCGTGTAAGAGAAAAAGGCCCTGATGTTGACGTGTGTAACAAAGATTTGGTGGTGGATGGCCATGCCGTCGACACCAGTGTCTGTGCGGTCGAGTTTGACGAGCTCGGCACGGGCGTCTTGGAGGTCGTGGAACGAGTGGGGGCAAAGCGCGACATGTGCTTCTTCAGCGACTTGGGCTTGCTTGTGAGCGATTCCTTGGTGCCATTCAGTGAGTCAGCTGTTGCGCTCACGACGAGAACGAGCGTAGTGAACCATACGAGCCACGCACCTAAGCGCGACATCGGGGCCCAGGGTCTGTCTTCGACCTGGTGGTGCTTTTAGCAGCCCAGCGCAGATTAAAAATATAGGCCTGTGCACGTTGATCATACCATGATGCAGCACGTTGATTCAGTGTCCGGCACAGTGAGGGAGTCGCTGCGAGGTACGAGCGCATGAGCTGTCAGCTGGCCACGCGAAGCGAGTTGGATCGATGGAGGCGCCAATCACAAGCGGCGGCGCATCGATCAGGTGGCCCATGCACACACGGCTGGGTCCGCCACACGTGTGGTACATCACACTATGTGAGCCATGCACGGCCTCTATGACGTCGAACCCGATTCTGGGGTGGTCGAAGGCACAGCCTCCGACACCTTGATTTTTTTCGCAGCGTCCTCTGTGGCCGAATCTGAATGCTGATGGTAAGTAGAAAAAACGCACCTTGTTCTTAGCCCGCTTGCTCGACGGCCCTTTCCTCGGACGTGGATCTCCCTCAAATACGTAATCGGGCAAATGGGATCTGGTGTGAGTGCGTGAGACGTACCCTTTGATATGGCGGACGACAATGCCCATAGCTGACTCGTCGTACTGGTCCCACTGCTTGACGCGCTGAGTAAAGTCCAACGTAGGATACGAGATATCAAAGCGGCGAACGGACGTTTCATGGGCTTGCCGTGGCTCGACTTTGAGCCCGATGTAAAAGGTGGTAGTGTAGACGGTTCGCCGGTCTGAGGCGTTGTCTTGCGTCTCCTGATCCTTTACCTTCGCGGCCTCGCCTTCTGGCGGCAGGTCCTGTAGCTTGGAGCGAGCGGCGACCTCTGGCGGCATTTCGCCCGTGGCTACCTGTCTCACCTCCTCATCTGTATAGCACACGCACTCATGATTGAATCCGTCGACGAATGGGTGAGCAATGAGCAGGGAGGGAACAAGCTCAAGTTTCATGATGAGCTGACGCAGCTTGGACTCGACCGTGCCTTCCCACTTGAGCTGCAGATCCGCCGAGCCGGACGAGGCAATGACCTGCAGGTAGTACTTGTACCTGTGGAAGAAGTCGTGCTTCTCAAAAAGTTCCTTCCAGGTAGCCTTGCCAAGAAAAATGCGGTCGACAATCTCGCTACCCCGCTGAAACTCCTGTGTCATGACCATCTGAGTCGATTGTGTGACGTTGTGAGTCGCGCACATCGATGGGTATGCAGGTGTGATGATCGGCATGCGATGAAGTCGGTCAGTCGGGTAGAGTCGCGGATTCCATACGCGAATAGGCAGGGGCCCGTCCTCGATAGGCTTGAGCAGCACAGGCTGGGGCCACTTCCACTGCAGCAAGATGAGAAAGAAGCGGCTCACAATCGCACCCGCCACTTCATTTGGATACAGCTGGCAGATGCGCGCGACAAGCATGGCCCATGCAACACCACCGAGGAATCCGAGCACGTTGGCATAAATAGCGCGTCGACCGGCCCACAGCTTGATGCAGCGTAGGGCCAGGCGGAATACATGCACGTTGGGCACGAGGCGCAAAATTTCGTCCGTCACACGCGAGCCACCAAGACTGCGGACGTCGCGCTCATCGAGGTTCTTGAGTAGATTATCATCGCGCAGCTCGAGTGCGTCGTCGATGCGCGGCAGGGGAATGCGTGCAAAGAGGAAATCGATCGAGATGCCCATAAACTTGGTTTTGATCAGCGGGACGTACGCTTCTGGCACCGCCGCTACTTCCGTGACGTCATCGCGCTCCTTCAACAGGGCCTCGAAGATCTCGAAAAAGTCTTCGCGCTGGACGTGCTTGGGAGCGACGCACAGCGTGTCGATATCCGAGCCGGGCCCATGCACACCGAGTCGGTAGGAGCCAAATGTGAAGATTTTGCCGCCCGAGGCACGCGCCGCGTTCTCCGATAGGCCATGCTGGATCGATGCACGGTACACAAACTCTTTGACAAGCGCATCGACGCGGCCGAGCACCACCTCTCGGAGCTTGGCCTCTTCCGACGACTCGAACACATTATTCGCACGCAGCTCCTCCTCAAGGGCCTGGGTAATCTCCAAGTCCTTTTCCGTCGGCCCGCTCAGCGAGATAGGCGGCGTCACGCCCCACATCTGGACGCCCGTGCTCATTCGCTCGACCTGTCGTCCACGGGGATGAGAGAAAGCCGTGGGAGCGGTCATCGGCCGAAGTCCGTGCGTGTGGGCCGTTTTACCCCAGTCATGCTGCCATGGCTGGCCTGGGCAGCCTGCGTATGGGCACTGGGGTATGCTGCGCGACGCACGGTGCGCCGCAGCCAAGTGCAAGTCGCGCCTGGTGTCGTGCATTACGACACAGTCGCGTTGAATGAGTGGCCTGCTGCGATCGTTCGGCCGTGCATGTACGGCCGCGCCTATCGTGCTGTCCTGGCGCTGTACGACGTGGGCGTCGTGGTGGCCGGTCTGGCTATGGTCGCGTCCCTTGCCGTGGTGCTGGTGACGTGCTGTCAGCTGTTCCTGCGTGTGTCGCCCCGACTGGCGAAACGCGATGCCATACCAGATGCTGCGCCCCTTTGGCTCACCCCCCTCGTGCCGGGCGTCAATCTCCCTCTGCGACACGCCGCGGCCCTCGTGCCCGTGGGACTCGTCTCTCAAATGCTTCACGAGGCTGGCCATGCTGTGGCTGCCGCGCTGCACCACGTTGAGCCTCTCTCTATCGGCCTCTATGTTTTTTTTCCTGCCATCCCCGTGGCGTACGTCCAGCTGCCGGAGCAGCTTCGTGGCCAACGCGCGCGGCTTCAAGTAGTGAGTGCAGGGGTGTGGCACAATGCTATGTTGGTGCTCTGCTTTGTGCTCGCCTCGTCACTCGCCTCGGTGTTTTGGACGGATGCGCAGAGTCTGCGTGTCTCTGCACCTGGCCCCCTCCGGGCGGACGTGCCTCGGAACTCACGGATCACGGCGCTGAACGACGTGCCTGTATCAGCCATGCCGCCCACCGAACGTCTCCATGCATGGACACGCCTCGTCCACGATACCCCATGGCCCGCTGAGCCGGGCTGGTGCATCCCGCCTGCGACATGGACCCAAGCGTCCGACGCATGCTGTCACGAGCCGAGTGACTCGCTTGCTTGCTTTTCAAGTGCCTCGGAGCAGCGATGTATGCTGCCTCTGGACATCTTCGTGCATTCTACACGATGCCACGATACGTGCTCCCAGGGCTTTTGTGCCGCCCCCCAAGACCCACTGGCGCGTCTCTACCTTGATGACGACCTCGTGGTGCTGCGGGGCCCGTTTCGTGGCTTGTCTCAGACGATGCGCATATCCACGAAGCAGCTGCGCTTTCCGTGGATCTACCTAGTACCAGAGGTATGGGCCGACACACTCGCTCACTACGGCGCGTACCTCTACCAACTCGTGTTCATGGTCAACGTGGCCCTCCTGCTCATCAACATGCTCCCTATACCCGCGCTTGATGGGAGCGCCTACCTCCAACACGCCATGGGCCTCCCTGTCCCCTTTCACGAGGCTTACGACCTGGAAGATCCAGCGGCGATGCCGCGACCGACCGGCCAACGCCTGCTACTTGTCATCCAAGGCACGACATGCATCCTGACAGGCTTGGCGCTCGTAGGCAGCATATGGGTCTCGGCACTCCCTACATAGTCTACAGCAAGTCGAACAAGTCCTTGGATGTGGTTGGTGGCGTGCTGCGCGTCCTGGACTCACCCCACACAGAGCTGCTCGACTGGTCCTGCGCAAGCTGAGCCATGCTCTTGGGGCCTTGTTGCGTCGTCGTCGACGACTTGCCGCGCGACTCGGTCCACAAGTCGTCAAAGAGCGAAGCGGAAGAAGCGGAAGCCGCAGGGGCGGCCGAAGGCTTGACAGGCGGCGGATGGTGTGTGGACTTGCGGGCTGGCGTGGCTGCCGGTTGCTGAGCTGGCTTCGCTACTGGCTTCGATGGCACATCATCCAACAAGTCAAAGAGGTCGCCACCACGCGGCGCTGGTGCCGTGGCGCTCTTGACGGGTGTCGGCGGCTTGGGTGGCGCTGCCGTCTGAAAATCATCGAAATCATCGTCCGCAGTCGCCGGCTTGGACGCGGCGGGTTTGGATACCGCTGGAGGCTCGTCGTCGAAGCTGAAGAGGTCAGCGACAGGCGGGCCCGACGTCTGGGGCGCAGGGGCCGTGTCTTCGTCATCGCCCGCATGATACTCTTCAAAGTCGGGTTCAGCGCTGCTGCTGCCCGCCGCACCCGTGCCATACACGCCAGAGGCACCGCCACTAGCATAGTACGCATCGCTGCTAAAGCCACCATAACGACCGCTGCCACTGCCCGGCACAAAGTCGCTGCTGCCGACACCCTGGTACTTGGCGCGGTTCGCACGAGCCTTGCGGCGCTCCGCACGGATCGTGTCAAAATCGGAAAGAAGAGCAGCGAGCTCTTTCGCACGCGCGCGAATATTGACGCCTTGATCCTTGCCCTGCTCGTCAATGTAGTGGAAGTTGCGCAGGATTTTGATCGTGGATAGGTGCGCACGCGCCTCATCGACCACACGCTCCGAGCCGTTCTTGACAATGTACTCTAGCAGCTGGAGAGCTTTGTAGATTTGACGCCAGTCGTGCGCCTCCTTTTCGACAAAGCGCCGAAAAATCGTTGGCATAATTTCGTTAAAGTCATGGTAATTAAAGGTGGCCTGAGCGATCTCTTGCATCAGCGTCGAGCTGGCACCCCTGTCACATTAGCCTGTACGAATACGCACCATGGATCATCGTTCGTAGCCTCGCGCACCTTGGCCTCAATTTCGCTGATGTTGAGGGCATAATTCTTCGCCTGCGTGTACATCTTCTTGATGTCATAGAATGTCAAGTTCGACAGCTTGTTGCCGCTAATTGTGAGCATCGTTACACATACATTTCCTCAAGATCCTGTCGTGTCAACGTTCAGACATACGTACCATGGTGCACCGAGCAAGCCTACGTCAGGGGCAACCAGGGCCGCCGTGGCCTGTTGCGGTCCTGGACAGCGCCCGCTGACTAATGGTTGATCGGCGCGTCAGCGCAGGTTCACCCACGTCCGCCGATTGCTAGACGACGACGACGACGACGCGCCATGTTTCTTACGAGGTCCGAGTATGATCGTGGTGTAAATACCTTTTCGCCTGAGGGTCGTTTGTTCCAGGTCGAGTACGCACTGGAGGCTATCAAGCTGGGATCTACGACGGTCGGTATCGCAACGCGGGAGGGTGCCGTGCTCGGTGTCGAGAAGCGTGTCCAGTCCTCGCTGCTGGAGAGCAGCTCGATCGAAAAAATCATGGAGATCGACTCGCACCTTGGTGCAGCTATGAGTGGTCTGACGGCCGATGCGCGGACCATGATTGACCATGCGCGGGTCACGAGTCAAAACCACCGATTCGTGTACGACGAAGAAATCAAGGTCGAGAGTGTGGCCCAAGCCGTGTGTGATTTAGCACTGCGTTTCGGCGAAAACACGGAGGATGACGATGCCCTCATGAGTCGTCCCTTTGGTGTGGCGCTCCTCATTATCGGCATAGACGAAAACGGCCCGCAGCTATTCCACGCAGATCCGTCCGGCACATACGTGCGCTACGACGCCAAGGCTATTGGAAGTGGCTCGGAGGGTGCGCAAGGCGAATTGCAGGAAAAATATGCCAAAGACATGTCCCTGCACGATGCATCCCTACTCACGCTGCGCGTGCTGAAACAGGTGATGGAGGAGAAGCTCGACGAAAACAATATCCAACTGGCGCAGGTCACGCCAGCCACATCCAAGGACGGACGCCCCACGGGTGTGTTCCAGCTCCTCGACAAGGCGCAGCTCAAGGCGCTCGTGGACGCCATGTAGGCAGGTTCATAGGTCACGTGTTTGATGGCTACGCCAGATCGTCGCGTCCCTCAGCGCCGTGGCGCGTCGGTTCTTGGGCGGCAACATGGCGTCGGCGACGGAAGCCGCGGTGCCTGTGACGTATGCGTCGAATGCGACGTCACAAGCGTCGGCGCAGCTGGCTCATGTGATACCTTTATTGGCCGAGCAGATGCCGCTGCGCAACTTGCACTGGCGCCCATCGTCCTCGATGCAGACGCTCAAGCCAGTCACCAAGCCTGGTGGGCCCAGCACCGTGCCTGCGCTGCGCACCATACTGCACTTACCTGTGGATCTTGTGCCGCTCGCATCGCACGTACCTAACAGCAGCAGCGTGCCTGTGCTGAAGCGTCTGCCGATGGTGCATCTGTTCTTTGTGGTGTGTGATGACAGTGACGTGTATCGCGCACAGGTGCGCAACGAGATCCGGCATTGGCTCGCCACGATCCGGCAGCATAGTCCTACCGACTTTGACGATGTACCTGTGGATGAGCGCGCGTCGGCGGGCCTACTGCCGCCCGAGCACCTCATTGTGCTAGTTCCTTCGGCGCCTGTGGGCACGTTTGCCACGTCGAGCTCGAGCGGCACGAGCAAGGGGGGGATGGGCCGTTTTTATACCATGAACAAAGGCACGGTGCTAGAAAAGCTGCGCGCCGATTTTAATTCGAATACAAAGGAGCATGTCGTTGCTCTGTCCAAGCTGCCGACCAGTAGTAAGGACAATGACCCGGCCATTTGGATCGATCTGATGGCGCGCATCAAAGAATGCACGCTCGCATCCGTGGGGCGCCTCATGGAGCTGCAAGACCGCATGGTGAGTCTGTACGATACGACTAAGTATGCTGTGCATTGGTCGCTGAGTGGCTCCATGCTGCGCCGGGAGCAGATGGTTCAAACGCTCGAAGGTCTGGGCCTCGTGCCGGATGCGCTGCATGTCTACGACACGATCGAGCAGCTGCTGTCGTATGCACTCGCATCTGGACGTACTCGCTTTACCATGGGCGGTACCGAGGTGGGTGATGACAGCACTATGCTCCTCGGCCCTCTTCGCAAGCCGTACATGACCCTTATGGCGCAGAACAAGCTGTCTTTATTTGATATGCACTGCTACTTGTATGCACGGAGGTCTCTTCTTCTTGCGGCCATGGGACATATTGTGCCTGTGATGCAGCATACACTTGCGTTTATCGCGACGGTCACCGGTATGATGCGTCCGCACCGTCATCTTTTAGCGCGAGGCTTTCTCGAGTCGTGGTCTTTTTCTGTGGCGCTTGATGCCGTCGAGCAGTGCCAGCGCTGGTTCCGTGAGCTGTACGGCGACTCCCCCGATGCCGTGGCCGAGCGAGGTTTCCATGCTGCGACGGCCGAGCTCCTCGAGGTGGGCGTTCGTCAACTCGTTCGTCTCGGCGTGCAGGTGGGCCATGTGCCGCGGGAAGAGCCCTTCAACTTTATCGAGTCGGGCGCTGTGTCGCTCTTTTCGCCAGAGCTGCGGATTTCGAGGTCGGAGATGGCTGCGTCGTTGAGCGATGAGCTCGTGTTCGATCAGCATTTGCGCCATGTCATGCACCGAACGCTGCAGGCAGCGTCGCTGTGTGAACAGACGGCACGCACGCTGCGTATCAAGTATCTTTGGGCGCATTGGCTCATGCATCGTGGTGCGATGACGTCTGCTCGTGCGCTGTGGGACGAATTGCTCGCGGCGCCATCGCTTGTGCACACATCCTCGTACATGTATGGCGCTGTGCATGCTGCTCGACTGGCCTGTATCGAGGCGCAAAACGAAGCGCATGGTGATGCTTGGATTCAGGCTCTGACCGATGCGATCCAGGCACGCTGCGAGCGCCGCGTCCAGCCCATGCCGGCTCTGGACGAAATGAAGCTCCTGTCGATGCTCGTGACGGCCGCTGAGGCCCAGGACCGCGATGCGACGCTGGTGGGCTACAACGGCCTTGGCGTGCATGTGTGCAGTGATCACGCGCACCGGGATGGCGACGCTGTGTACGTCGACGTCGAAGTCCGATCGTTGCTGCCCACGGCTCTCGCCGTGGATAGCGTCCACATTTGGCTGGCCAACTACCGACAGACGCAGCTAGCATGCAGCTCAGGGGCGTGTACACTGGAGCCTGGTGTGAATCGCCTGCGCCTCGTATGCTCTGCCAGTGCGGTGGGATCGTTTCATTTGCAGGCTACCCAGGTGCGCATCCAGCGCATCATGCTCGAGAGTATCACACAGAGTGCTCCGACTGTCTCGACGCTCTCGGAGGCGCAGCAGCAAGAGTACATGCGCCCTCGCGTATGTATCGCAGCCGACGGCGAGGCCTTGTACATCGACTTGCGCGCGCCTAGGGAGACGCGGCTCGAGGCGCGGCGAAGTGTATGGCTGCACATGGAGAGTGGGCGCAGTGCGTTGGACAGTGCGAGTATGGTCCTGCGCCCCTGTGGCGACGTGAGCCTGGATGACGAGGCGGCGCCCACCATCGTGCGCGCGCCGCCCGAGACGCAAGTGTCGCGTGCGCCGACGGGGAGCCTGGTCCTGCAGCGGCTCCCCGCCCACTCGACGTGCGTTGTGTCGCTGCCCATCAAGCATGCTCCCCGGGCCGTCGCAGCCGTGCAAGTCTACGCTTCGTGTCAGTACTGCAGTCGCACACAGCACGGCACGTTCCACAAGACGCTGCATGCGCCTTTATCGCTCCCCTTCAGCATCAATATCCAGGACCATTTCCGACTCGACACGCTTCTCTCGAAACTTGCGTTGGAGGCTCAAGGTGGCATGCACGTGCGTGTCTGTGCGCCGCAAGTGAGCGCCAGCAGCGACTCGCTCGTGCGTGTGAGGGTGCCGGAGAAAGCCGTGCCGCTGCCTCTCGGACCTCGTGAAACGGCGACGTACCTTCTTCACTTTGAGCAAACACAGCCGCATCGGCACCGCTCGGTGGACACGACGTTTACCCTAACCATCACGTACCGGACCGCTGCGGACGAAGCGCAGGGCCTGGCTCTCTACGTACTGGCCACTCACCTGGCCGACTCGGCGCCCGCCTGGGCCGAGGGCGATCAGGCGCTCCTGGAGCGAGCGCTGTGTGCGTGTGTGTCGGATGCCACATTCAGCCCGCTCACGTTCGATGCCACGTACTGGCACCATGTGCTCCATCGCTGGGGCTGGCGACATGATAGCGAGCGCGCGCGCCAAGTGCTGCAGCTGGTGCAGCGTGTCTTGGCCGATCTGGCCGACCCCTCGTTGGATGCGATGCAGCTCCCGTCCGAGCCGGATGCAGCCCCACCGCGCCCTGTACAGCCACGCGCATGGGCTGCGAGCCGTGCATGCCTCGCCTGGCGCATACTGACGCTGCCGCTGGATGTGCCCTTCGTCGATACCGTGAATGCCGTGCGGATTCGTCCGCCTGTCGCTTCGCACGTAGCACTGGGCGAACCGATGCGCGTCACGTTTGATACCACCGTTTCGTTTGCCTGGGCCAAAGAGCACGCTGACGACCATGAGCCACTGCTGCTGCAGTACCATATTCTCGGCGATTATGACAACTGGCTCGTTTGGGGCACCAAGAAAGGCACGTGGTCGATCGAGAGCAGGACGCAGCACAGTCATTATACCATCCAGGCGACGCTCGTGCCCGTGCGTCCCGGATGGCTCCTATTCCCGCGCTTGCGCATCACGCCGATCGGCCCAGCTATGCGCCCATTCCGCTGCGAGACGTACATGCGCCATGCCGGCCAAGGCATCCATGTCGTGGCACCGCCGCAGCCAGAGACCTACTGGGTCGACTTGCGTCCCAGCGAGTCCCTTCCATAGTTGGGTGGAGGTTCAGTGCCTACGACGCTCTTCCTCATGTCGCATCACGAGCAGATCCGGCCGCGTGTGGCCGACATGCGCGATATGGACGGCGACCAGCCGTGGGTCGACTGGCCTCCTGCGGCGCGAGCTGTGCGCACGAAGCCACCCGCGGTGAGTCGTCCGGGCGAGACCCCTCGTGAAGAGGCAGCTGCGCCCCGCCCCATCATGGGGGAGATCCGCGAGCGCGACTCGTCCAGTGGCCATTCGCATCCCGCGCCTCCAGGTAAACGTATCTCGGCGTTTCGCCGATCGCGCATGGAGCGTGCAGCAGCGCCTCACACGCCTCAGGTAGCGCACCCCGTGCCGCCATGCCCCCGCGACCCTTCGCGCGATCCTGGCGGTGGCGCTGCGCCAGAGGCCATGACCTCTTTGCTGCAGGATATCAGCCACGAAAACGAGGAGCGCATCGCATCCATGAGCTACGAGACGCGAGCTGAAGAGCTGCGCGATGCCGAAGCGTTCTTCGGCCAAGATACCCTCGCGAAACTCGCCGAGCGCATGGAGCAGTCCATGCCGACGAATCGCGGATGGCCTGCGCTGGAGCGCCGCGCTGTCGACCTGGATGCGCCGCCACCTGCTATGCAGAAAAAAGAGCACGACGAGCGTGATGCATGGGAATCGTTCCGTCGGCAATACTTCCCCGACGAGCCCGACGCCGTGCCGCCGGCGCTCGCATGGACCGTCACGGCATCGGCGCCGTCCGGTGACAGTGTGCGCTTTGATTTCGAGGGACGTGTCACGACAGACACGGCGCAGCGCGATGCCGAGGCACCTGATGAGACGTACCTCGCGGGTCTGCACCACCATGGCCAAGAGCAAAATGTGCCTGGCTACACCCTGGAGGAGCTGTTGCATCTCGCGCGCAGCTCCGTCGCATCGCAACGCGTGCTGGCTCTTCAAGTCTTGCAGCGCATTTGCACAGCACCGTCTTCGCCCTCAGCTGATCGCGTACTCACCGCGGACGGCTCGGCGATGCGAGGACGCATTGTGCTCAGTGCTGTGTGGCTCCTGCATGATCGGCACAAGAGTGTGCGCACAGCGGCTGGTCAGTGTCTTGATGCCGCATGCAAGGCGCTCAGCGTCGTGCCTCACGACGTGTTTGTCGCGGCGGCTATGCCGACGAGCGCGGACGCCGAGCTCGACATGCTCTGGCACGACGCGGCATGGACGCCGTACGCTCGCGCGCCTCACTTTCATGCCCAGGACGCCTCGCATCTCGAACTCGCACAGCGCCACTGGCCCCATGCGCTGCGCCAATCGCATGTTCTTCGTGCGCTTGACATGTGGCTCGAAGATCATGCGGCCGACACGATCGTGTCCCTCCTGCACGCCCTCGTCATGCACGATGCGACAAGCGCCAAGGACCTCGTACAGTATCCCCGACTGCTGCATGTCGTCGTGCAGCTGGGTGCGACGAAGCGTCCTTGGCCCCTCGTCGACGCGCCCTACCCGTCGTGCGAGGCCTTGCTGGTGCTATGGCGCGTGATCCAATCAGACCGTCGCACAGCGCAGTCACTTTGGGAGCAAGGCGCCGTGGATCCCCTGCTGCGCTACGTGCTGATGCCACCGTGCGACAGCACTTCGTCGTCGCCCGACGCGCGCGAGCATGAGCAGGCTCTCCTCTACTTGACCCTGCGCATTCTCACATCGCTCGGCCGCTATGGCGTAGGAAGCACGAGCGTGCGTGAAGTCGCCCCTGCCATACCACGCCTCGCTCAGTGGTCCATCTCTGCTGCCTCAGCACTCCCTATGAACGATGCCGCATGGCACACGATCCGAGCATTGTACGAAATGCTCGAGGTATGGACGCGCGCTGCGCACAAAGGCTCACACCACGGTGACTTGGGCCTGAATGAGCCCATCGTTCACGCCTGGGCTCCATACCCACAGGCCTTGTTAGAGCGCCTGCCTCCCACCCCCCTGTCGCCTGTGTGCCTCAGCGCGTACGGCGCAGCCATCTTGCACCTCGCTGCATGGACGCAGAGCGCCTCACAGTGGCGTCATCAAGCTCGCGTGCAGGTGACCGTGTCAGAGCGCCTGGTCCAGGAAGTGTCCACGCAAGTGACGCGCGTGTCCTCTCTGCTGACGACGGCACAGGTACGCGAGGTGCGCCGCGCTTCTTCTGACCTTGCCTACATCGCGTCCGTGCTCGGCGGTCTCGTGCGACTGGCCCCCAGCGCGTCTCTCGACACATGGTGCGAACGAGTCCTCGATCTGCCTCTCGGGGTCATGGCCACACCGGCTGTCCGTGCCGACGGTCTCTCCATGCCTCAACTCCTGCATGTCCTCGCGATGTGCTCCTGCAGCGCGGCTCCCGCTGTCCAAGTCCGCCTTCTCTCCTGGCTTCCTCCGTGCGAAGTGGCGTACGCCGAACGCTGCCTTGAAAGCCTCGTGCGTGCCCTGGACGCTTCTGCCTGGACCGTGCTTATGCCATTCTTCCGCGATGCCCTTCGTTACGACCAGCGACCTCCGTCCATGATCGAAGCCGAGGCGCACGCTGAGACCCTCTGCATGCCCCACGTGCTTCCACCGCAAGACGTGTCGGATCCACAGACGGGCGCGACGCTGCGATCGAGCCCCGTATCGGGCCTGCCACTCCGTCGCGACTGGCCCCTGTTGGTGCTGGATGACCTCTTACACAGCAGCGATGCACGTGCCTTGAATGCACCCGATGCTCTGCCGGCGTCCTGGGACTTTACAGAAATGGACATGGTACGTGCTGCTCTGCAACTGGCCGTGCCCATCGCGTCGCTACGTGCCGCGCCAAGCGCATTTTGGTGGCTGGGTATCTACAAAGTGTTTTTGTTGGAACAGGCAGCGCCTGCGACAGACGAGGCGTCCGGCGCCGTAACAGGACGCGACTTGTACATGGATGCCACGGTGGCTCATGCGCTGCGGGCGCTCATGGACAAGGCAGACGACATGAGTCACAGCGCCGAGCCCACACTGGAGGAGGCCACGTCCGTCACGCATGCAGGCAGCATGCCTTTTTACCAGGTGTACACCGACCTCATGGGACTCTACGACGCCGTGTCCATGCACCATCCGTTGTTCGCACGTGCCTTGATTCCGCCCTTGGCGATGGTATATGCACCAGACTACCGCCGGCTGCTGTGGAACGACTATGCGGCCCTGCTGCGTGGCATTACCATCGATACACACGACGTGCCCGTCGTGCGTGGTCAGCGCCTGGAGGCGTACTTGTGGCCGTGCGAGTCTGATGAGATCGTGCTGGTTCGGTACGTCGACGCATTGGTTCAGCGCCTCGTGACTCCCGCACAGCCCTTCCTGTACGCTGTTGCCTTACACCACATAAGCGCTGCATTCTGGAGCGCCCACGAAGACGGCTGGGGCGATGTCAGCATACCGCCCGCTTTGGCACAGTCCATGGCACGTCGCGTCTTCACCGCCGAAGCCGGCAACCACGTCTTGACATATGCGCCTCACGATGCACACGTCTACTCGCCAGATACGCGCCAGGCCATGCGTGCCCAGTGGCTCGACACTAAGTAGGTCCCTTGCCATCCCCGTGCCCAAGAGCCCCAGCACTCGCCGCCACGTCCTCGACACCGCCAATACGACGCGCTTCTTGCACCATTTTGTCGGCATACAAGAGCTGCTCGAGACGCCCAAGCTTTTTGCGGTCATTGCGAAGTGCATGCTTAAAATCCTCCATCTTGGCGCGCTGGCGGTACGTCTGTATAGCTGATGGGTGTCCACGCAATGCCGTAGACGACGCTGGCTCGCCATTATTCATATCAGTCGCCGAAGCCGCCAGATGCGACTGCGTAAGACCTAAAGCATACACACTGGGCTCAGCACGCAAACACAAATCAGTCAGGAAATCGACCGTCATTTCCTCCAGCACAGCGACGCTCTCCGGCGCAGGATTCGGCACGTCGCCGTACGCATACATAAGCAATCGCAAGTCCTTGTGGAATAGACCAGGCTGCTGAAATGGTCGACGACCTCGCGCTAGTACATCCTGACGCGACAGTTCGGACTCCATGTTTCCTCGATGCGCGTCATCGTACGGCGTCGAGCGCGCCTGGCCATACGACTTGTACGGCGTACTGGGCGGCATGATGAGGTCAAGAAAGCGAGGAGCGATGACACGTGATTTGCCCGTGCGCCTGTCGAGACCAGCGCGGAGAACCGCCCGGCCCGTTCATGTTCCAGGCATCTTTTAGCGCCACAGCTTCGTCGTTACGTCGGGCTACTGTACTTGTGGGCATCATACCAAGACCCACATCTCGTCTTCAGCAAATTCAACAACACGTAACGAGCAAGTTTCATTCGAGCGCGCCTTTCGCCATGCCTCCTGTTACACCTCCAACGTCAGAGCACTATGATCTCTTGGTGATCGGTGGCGGATCCGGCGGTATGGGAGCAAGTCGCCGCGCCGCTAGTTACGGCAAGAAAGTCGCTGTGATTGAGGAAGCCGGCAAGCTCGGCGGCACTTGTGTGAACGTGGGCTGCGTCCCCAAGAAACTCATGTGGCACGCTTCAGACATCCAAGACAAACTCAAGGAGGCCCACGAGTACGGCTTCACAGACGCTGGTCGCTCCTTCTCTGTGCCCAGCGTCGACTGGCATACGCTGGCTGAAAAGCGCGATGCATACATCCGACGTCTAAATGGCATTTACGACAACAACCTTCAGAAGGATCACGTCGCTTACATCTCAGGTCACGGCCGTCTCTTGGGCGACGGTCGCGTTCAAGTGACGCCAGGTGTTGATGGTGCGTTGAAGAAAGAAGTCACGCTTTCTGCCGACCATATCGTCGTGGCTACGGGCGGCCGTCCTTCGATCCCGAGCGATGACGACATTCCCGGCGCGAGCCTTGGTACCGATTCAGACGGCTTCTTTGCATGGCGCGAGCAGCCCAAGCGTGTGGCTGTAGTCGGTGCTGGCTACATCGCCGTCGAATTGGCCGGTGTGCTCCATTCACTCAACTCAGAGACGCACCTCCTGATCCGCCACGACTCGTTCTTGCGCAACTTTGACCCCATCATCTCCGACACACTCATGCAGTACATGGGCAACACCGGCCTGCATGTACACAAAAGCACCAATGTGAAGCGCGTAGAGGGCGAGCGTGGTGGTCCACTCACCCTGCATCTCGACACGGGCGACACGCTGGAGGTGGATGCGCTGGTTTGGGCTATCGGTCGATACCCCAACACCAACAATCTCGGACTGAAGGAGGCCGGTGTTGAGACAGACAAGGGTGGAAACATTGTGGTGGACAAGTACCAAAACACCTCGGCGAAGGGTGTATACGCTGTGGGAGACATTCAAGGCAAGGCCCTTCTCACGCCTGTGGCTATCGCTGCCGGTCGCCGCTTGTCGAACCGCCTGTTCGGTGGACCCAAGTTCCATGATGATCACCTCGACTACGACAACATCCCCACTGCCATCTTCAGTCATCCGGCTGCAGGAACGGTTGGCCTCTCCGAGCCTGAAGCGCGTCAGAAATACGAAGGCCAAAAGATCACGATTTACCGCACCCGCTTCACGCCCATGTACTATGGTCTGCTCTCCAAGAAGGGACCTGCCGCATACAAGATTGTTTGTGTGGGCGAGGAAGAAAAGGTCGTCGGTGTGCACATGGTCGGTATGGGTTCAGATGAATCGATCCAAACCGTGGGCATTGCCGTCAAGATGGGTGCCACCAAGCGGGACTTTGACAACACCGTGGCTGTGCACCCAACGAGTGCAGAAGAACTCGTCACAACCTATGTCCCTGTACAAGATTAAAGCCGGCTTTTGATAGGGCTCGGTATCATAGACATCGTATCACGCACGAATGTTTCAATCGCCGACCAATACAATGTTGGATGCATTCGTGCGATCTGAACATGTTTGGGCGTATTCCAAACCATCCGGCGTGTCCGGATGACATGAAGCGGTGGCCAAGAGATCACTGAGTTCTTTAGGTTTTCAGCCTCGACGACCATGGCAGGCTCTTCCTGGTTGACTCTTTGCACTTCGACGGCATGTTCATCCACTGCGTCAGGCGAAATGTATTCGTCAGCACGCGTATGAAGATACAGACGAGGAGGGCATTTGAGCGGAGCCGTGCCTTTTCTCCACGCCCAAGACTGAGGCTTGTTGATATATGCCTTGGCAAAATTAATATTAGGAGCACGTCCACCCATAAAACTAGTGACTTGTCGAACATAATGAAGCACAGTCATAGTTGCTTGTGTATACGCTCGTGTCAACCGAGCCTTTAGGTCGTCGCCATGAATGCCTGCAATCACTGCTGATAGCGTGACTCGAGCACTATCATAGCCTGGAAGACTATCGAGCACAGATCCAACAGGCTGTGGAAACGTTGGAGACGGGTCGTCCATGTGCTCCATGAGTGAATCCAGCGAAATAAGACCACCATTGGAGAATCCGTGAATGAAGACGGTTTGGGGCTCGTTCGGTGCTTTTTCATAAGCAAGTTTCCCTGCTTCACGCAGAATGCGCTGCACGATCTCAGCGTTCTTCTTCCATTCTTTGGTAGAGGATCGAAAACAAGAGTCGACCGTAGAAAGCATAACGATCACAGGCACATGAGGAAATAAGCGGCGATACGGCTCAACATACTTGTAAACGTGCCGCAATTGGGCATCCATCCAGCCACAGATAAGAATGACACTAGGCGCAGGTGTTATGACGGGAGCCGCATGATAGTCTGGATGCGCGACGTAGATAAGCGGGGCATACTGCTCCAGCTTCAACTGCTCCGCTTCGTTCGCGCTCATCGTGGCCGGGAGACTAACACTATCGACCTCCACACCCTTCATACTATCGAGATCTATCGCTGCTTGGCAACCAATTAGGCATAGGGCGAATAACGCCGCTTCAAAGTGTCATGTCCAGTGGGTCTGGGCCTTCTTGCTGGTTTAGCTGGAGGGGTTTCGATTGAAGAAGTAGAGGTATTCATTACAGCCTGCGGGGTGACGGGCGAATCTGACGTCTCAAAAGACCATGCGAGCAGACGCCCATCCTCGCCACCCGTATACAGACGTCGCGACGCTTCATCCCACTCGACGCATCGCACAATATCGGCATGCGCTTTCGGATGATTTTCAGTACTGGGAAGGCGGGCATGCATAGTCCATTCCATTACAATGCCGTCGTGATCCTGTGCTTCAGCACTCACGAGCGCCATCCCGCCCTCTTGGTCGCCCATGTACATGTGCATGCTGGGCCCTTGGGCAGGCCTTTGTGACAATGGACCAGAAGCACACGCATCAATCACATAGTCCGTCACCCAAGGCGGACGGAAGCTCGTTGGCTTACGCACTTCAACGCCCTCCTTTATACAATCAAACTTGTCAGCGTCCCATAGGCTCAGTGTCTGCATGTTGCTGATAGCATAGACGGGTCCGAGATGGTGCCAACGTTCATTATTCACAAGCTGTTGGTCATGGTCGTCCATATCCACATCGGTAACAGGTACTGATGGGGTGAAGCAGTATGATGTTGGATATGCAGCCCATCCCACACGGGCCAAACTAGCGTTTGTATTCCCGACTGATACAACGGCATCTTCTTCTGTCTTGATAGATGTGTCAGTAGCACAAATGAGACCATCCATGCCACCGCTAAGAAGAATATTCGCATGTTGTGTCCGGTCTGGATGAAACACGAGCGACGTGATGTCGTCCGAGTGCACCTCGCTATACGTATGAACAGGCGTAGATGTCTGACGAAGGTCCCATACATCGATCATTGCATCGGAGCCTTTAAGTTCTGTTCCGGTTGCCACGTACATCCCATTTGAGGCCACAGACAAGTAGGGCGATTTGCTCGGACCAGTCAGGCGCATTTGTGGCTCCATGGTTGGAGCTCGCGCATCCCATACGGCAACATATCCACTCACAGATGTACCCATCCATGCATTATTGTTACTTTCGATGTTAGATAAAGCCGTGAATGCCTCTTCCTCTGGTGCTCGAATTGTGTCGTATGGTGCCGCCAACTGCGTCTTGTCGAAAAGGAGAATGCGTGCGTCATCACACAGAGCCAGCAAGTGCTGAGCTGACGCAGATGGCGTCATAATCTGAGTAATGTAAGGCACTCGATCATCCGAGCTGAAATAGCCATCCATCGCATGCGCCGGGCACACGACATGATCTGACACATGCAGGGCCATGGTGACTTGATCGTTGAAGGCCAGCTGCATTTTTTAAAGTGGAGGACGCGCTCGGAGGGCGATTCGACCGCCACCATGATTAGTACGCAGTCATGAAGCGCTAACAGTAGTCGTGGGATTGACGGGTGGTATAGCCTCAGGCAAGTCTACTGTGTCGCGGATCATTCGTGAACATGGCATACCGCTAATTGACTTGGACGAAATCGCTCGGACAGTTGTTCGGAAAAATTCACCGACGTTAAAGCGCCTGGTGATCGAGTTTGGGCCAACCATTCTAGAGGCAGATGGCACGCTTAATCGCGCAGCACTTGGTCGACTCGCATTCCGTAACAAGGAAAGTACACGTGCCCTGAATCGAATCACGCATTCAGCAATTCGACGCGTGATGGCATGGCGTCTACTTTGTCTCTGGCTTACTGGTTGTAAACGCGTCGTTGTTGATACCCCCTTATTGATCGAGGCGGGTCTATACAAATGGTGTGCCGAGGTTGTTATTGTTTGGTGGTATGTATCTATCTCTGACCTGGAAGCGATGATAAGCAGCAACTTAAGCGCATGCTGCTTCGTGACCAAGCCAAAGGCCTGACGATGGACGACGCCAAAGCTCGTCTGAACGCGCAAATGCCGCTAGCGAAAAAGATTCCGTTCGCTGACGTGGTCATTGACAATTCCATCGATGCAGCCGAGTCGTCGCCACCCCGACTGCGGGCGGAAGTAGCCCGTGTGATTTCGCGATGGCGCCGTGAGTCGCGTCGACCGATGTTTGTGTTGTTGTGGCTTCTGTGCTGGCTCGTCCCACCCGTGGGCTTACTGTGGGGTCTATTTGTCACATGGCTACGTGCACGAAAGCAAGCTAAACGTACATAAAAAGTTCACTAGGTCGTCGACCCACCACCAGCATTATTACTCTTCGACGTGGTTGGTGCCTTGAAACGCGTTGGCGGAATAGGCATGGATCCTGGAAAAGGCACGCGAAGGTTCCAGTTGCGCTCAAGGTGCAACTGAATATCCTTAACTTCAAGACGATCACTCTTTCGGTGCTTTGCAAGTCGGCATGCAAACGATGTAACGCTCTCGATGAATTCATCAGCGATCTCCAGTAACAGATCTTCAACATCGCCTTCCAGCTGCTCACTTGGGTCAATTTCACTCACAAGTTCCTGCACCTTGCGCTTCGTGAGCAAACGATTCGTTCCTGCAGCACCGCTGGGACTGAGTGAAGACGAGGACGTGCCCAAAAGATCAGCTAGTTGCGTAGAGATCGTTTCACTTTCCAGGCCCAGCTGAAGGTTTTCATCAGCATTGCCTTGATCCGACACACCCAAGATGTCGTCTAGATTGTTCGAACGACCAGGGTTTGACGAAGAAATAGACTTGTTGAGACCGTTCCCTCTGCCCAAAGGATTCGGGCGCACTAGTACAGGTGGTGTATTTGTTACGGGTGATGATCCCAGGCCCTGCATAAGAGTGGGGCGGGGACCAGACGCATTGGGATAGGGTTGTGGCGTTGCAGTTTGTTGCGCAATCACCGAAGCCAGAGAACTTGATGTAGAGACGGGGTTTTGCCCATTAGGAAGAAGAGAAGACGTGGGCGTAATGGCAGCAGCAGAAGTACCATTCGACCAGCTGCCATGCGAGCCGGTGGGCCGCATCACAGCGGCAGCCTGTGCATTTGCTATCGTCGTTGGCGTATCTTGTTGCGACGCATTTCTTGTGGTTGAGTCAGAGACAGACTTATGCTGACTCTGAGGCGTTGATGGCAAGCTTCCCTGCCCTTTTTCCTGTGCCGCTGAAATAGACTGTAAGTTGGGATTCACAGGTCGCGACGTAGATTGAGATGCGACAGGGTTTTGCGTGAGAATCGGTGTCTGAGTCTGCCCTTGTTTTTGTTGAGCCAGCGCCGGTTGCTGCGCCTGTTGCAACGGGATCGAGGGATGTTGCTTTTGTTGTTGCTGCTGCTGATGCTGATGCAGCTGCTGCTGTGAAATTTGCTGAGCTAGCGATTGGTTTTGTGCCTGTTGAGGCTGAGATTGTTTCACTTGTTGGGCTTGTTGTTGTTTCTGCTGAAGCAGGAGTTGAAATTGTTGTTGATCCTTGGCTCTCGCCTGCTCACGAGCCATGGCCACCTGCCTGGCTAAGCTCAGCTGCTTGCTTTTCAGCTCATTGTATAAATTTTGTTGCTGCTGCTTTTCTTGTGCAGAGACAGCGGGATTTTGAAGAGATGCTTCTAGCTGTGAGATATTGAGCATCAGAGGCGACATGACACGATTGAAATTCTCCATAAGTGTAGCCTCATGACGAGGAAGTTGCGGCTGATTTGGCATAGAGGGCATACCAGATGGCTTGGCTTGCGCCTGTTGTTGCTGCATGAAAGTAGCATTTTGCTGAGCCACAGCGCTGGCGTCGGTTCCATACATCTGTGGTTGCACAGGCCGAGCCACATTCATTTGCTGTACAGCGTTTTGTCTTTGTTGCTGAGCAATAATGCTGCGGATCTGAAACGTTAGATACGGATACGAACCTGTTGTAATTGCTCTTCACTCACGCGGCCTTGACGCGCGGCGTTCACAATGGCCAGAAATTCTGGATTGTTTACAAGCATCGGCTGCAATCCCTGCAAGGCATTCATTTGCATACCAGGATTCACCTGCTGTGGACGTCCTTGCATGCCGATATTCGGTTGTGTAGGCGGCAGACCGCCGTTTCCCGGAGGGCCGTTGGAGCCCATATCGAATGGATGGGATACATACGTAATGCACAGAGGTGTCGTCACTCAGCCAAGATGAGTCACGTGATACATGTTCGCGATGGACGCAACGTTTTGGAACGACGCGTGCCGTAACAAGGTCGACATGATACCAACTCCTGATATTGGGCACCTTCGTCAACCGAAATACCGCGACAATGTGTATGACCCCGCAGAAGATACTTTCGCTTTGATGGATGCTCTTGAACAGGACATAGATACCCTGAAAGCGCTAGACGCGTCTTTATGTGTGGAGATTGGGTAGGTACGGCGGTATTCTTATTTGACAGCACAGGCAGTGGCTGTGTGTCCGCGTTTGTGTCGCAGATACTCGGAACATCAGCAGCCTATATATGTACAGATATCAACGCTAGAGCCACGGAATGTACCATCGAGACGGGTGCTAGAAACAAAGTTTCCTTGCAGCCAGTTCTGACGTCATCTGTTGAGGCGTTGCGCCCGCGCGTTGACGGTGCGGTTGACTTGTTGATATTCAACCCACCGTACGTAGTCACAACAGAAGAAGAAGAAGAAGCGGGACAGGTACGGGCTGGACTAGATGGAGCTTGGGCGGGTGGCGCGTCAGGCACGAAAATTTTGGATACATTAATCCAAAACCACACTATACCTCAGCTTTTGCGACGCGGTGGACGCTTTTACGTGGTCGCAATACGACAGAATGATCCGCCTTCTCTTGTGCGTGCTATGCAAAGTATAGGCCTCGAGGCCAGCATTGTCTTACAACGACGGGCGAATCGTGAGCAGCTCTTTATCATTCGGGCTATTCGACCATGATCAGAATATGTTCCAGAGGCGGGCACAGTCATCTAATCGCAAGGCACGTCGGTCTTGCTCAAGCGGCGTATCGCCCTGCGGTGGGTCCGTACTCGGGAAGGCGTACATCTGTAAGCGCTTACGAATTTCACGCCGCACGGCCGCGTCATGATGCCCTGATTTTTCAGCAAGGATGGGCGGTACAGTCAGTGTGAGATCAAGAGAGTTCAAGGCTGGAGGAACGACAGGCTTATTCGAGGAGTTGCGACGTTTGAGCGTCTTCCTTGTCTCGTTTTCAAACATGGTGGAATACGTCGTATCGAGAAAGTCCTCCAACTCATACCTTTGCTGGGTGAATGGTTCGGCAAAGATCGACGCGAAGGACGTGACAGATCCGAGATAATGCGTATCGCCTCCATCTGTGGCTGACTTGCCGTGTTGGCTCGACTGGCTTAGGTGATAAGCACCAAACGTGGAAATTTCCCACAGTGAGCTTTCTAAAGCATGCGTAAACAGTGGGTTCGGTTCGTGTGAATCAAATGGATCCTGGACTCCGCTCGGTCCAAGGGCCAAGTGGTCACCATCCCAGTCTCGATGGATCATTTGCATGCAGCTCGGATGATGCTTAAGCATGTTCCAGATAAAAGGTATAATTTCCACAAGGGCGGCTGGCGTCGCTCGAAGCGACAGCCTGCTCAAACGCTTGGCGAAAGAAGCGACAATGGCCACAGGCAAGAGCATGGACGACAGAAACGTGTCCAGCATACGCATGAAACGACTGCGATACCGCGTATGCAATACAGATGCATCTAGGAGTGCGTAAAGACGGGTATAAAAATCTGGGTAGTCCAAATTGTGATGTACAATTAGTGTAAATAGACCATTAAGGGCAAGAAGGGCTGTCGTTCCCTTTGTATCGAGACAATCGACCAAGAAGTCATGCAGCATGCTGGGATTAGGCAAGTGCGGGAGAATTTGAGCATGAAGACGCACAAGAATATCGTGTGTCTCAGCTGTTGACAACTTGCCACCATGAACGATACGCTGTCCATTAACGTCAACATGTGTCGATGGGAGCAATAGACTGAGCCATGCAGCAGCAAATACTTGACGCTGGGAGCCAAGCGTATGTAAAGCATCTGTTACAAGACCATGGCGTGAGCGGCGCCGCTTGCGCGATCCGGAGTCTTCATCCTCTTTTTCCTCGTCCGATTCCGAAAGAGTGGGCTCAGCCTCGATGATGCCATCATCGTCATCACCATCCTGCGATACGGTAAGTTTAGGCTTCTTATTCGACTTTTTCTTTTTGGGTGCGTGGGATAAGTGCGGAATCAAAAAGTTGTTAAGATGACTCGGCTCAGTAGGTATGGCAGTTATGCGACTCAGTAAGGCACGAGCATGCGACCGAACACGCTCATTCTTGATGCTAGCGTCGGGTACATTGCGCAGTACACGACTCACTTCCTTGCAAAAGAAGAAGCGCACATCATCATATACTTCGAGATACTCCTCAGCCAATGTTTCAAGCACATCGTCTGGTACTTGCCGCCACAGCACAGTTTGAACAAGCGGACGGAAAGGTGTGACGGACCATCGACCCGACTTGATCGTGCCATGTTTGTGCAGCGCTTCAGAAGACGCTGTCTGGAGTGCCATGCATACTTCTAGCGCAGCTTGCCTGATCGGCGCAAATTCCGAGTACAAAAGCTCGTCCAAGATAAGAGACACAAACGTGTTCCACTGTTGTCTGAGCCAACGCGATACCTTGGCCTTGGCATCTGATGCCTCCTGAAGAACGAGACGGCCATCCGCATCAGTTAAATCCGTATCAAATGTGCCCTTGTCGGATAAAGTCACAAGGGCTTGAGAAACAACACGAGTGGCCAAAGTCAAAGCTTTGATGTGAGAACGCTGGTCGTCCACTTCTTCAAGTTGCGTGTGCAGCTCCTCAATTTGCTTGATCAATTCCGTAATAGAATTCAGGTCTGTCGAAGACGCTAGATGCGATTGCAGCGCCTGAACGCGCTCCAGCGGCGCGACTTCCCGGGCCGTACGTACCATGCAAGAAGATGGAGAAAAAAAATGATGGCCAGCGGCAAAATTGACTGAATTCCTCGTGTAGAGGATTTAAGTATTGTCTGTGCGTTGAGTCGTCCCACGGCCACCATGCTGTGGTGCTTGGTGTGGCTCCTGGTCAGTGCATCGTATGCGTACCAGGGAGCTCACCTGTCGCACCATGGCATTTATTCGAACTTGCCATATGATACGCCACTCGTGCTGTACATTCATCCGGATGAGCTAGTGGTAGAGAATTCGATGTTGAGTTTATCGGCTATTACGCGTCGAAGTTGGCCAGAGGTACAGCAATGTACACAAGCAGCCTTTCCTCTTGGTATGCAAAGTATGGAGGCATGTGAAGAGTATGATGTGGAAAACGAGGCGGTCTCGTATCAGATTTTACACGATGCTGATCTTCATGGTGATCTGAGTATACCCATTCGTCCGAACCCGTTGCCAGACTTACGGAGCATAGGAAACGATACAGCGTTGCACAGTGTGACCGTTACACTTCATACGGTATCTTCGGATGGTAAACCTCGTATATATCGATGGTGGATCGCTCATTTTTCGCAGCCACCCATGCAAAGGGCTCGCTGGCCGATCGCCCCCGGTGAGTATGTATCGCGAGCTGGCGAGGCGAATCATGTTCGACCCACTTCATGGGACGGCTTCGATGCACCTCGATTAAGTGGGCTTATGCATGATCCATTTATGACTGTGTCAAGGAACGAGCAGAGTGCCTCAGGTCACTCATGGTCGCGCGGGGTGTCCATCCGAGTGCGAACCAATGGCACTAGCGTGCCTGTGCGCTCTTCCGTGGCAGGTACTGTCGTATGGTCTGGCTACTTACATCGTGCTATGCCTCCCTTTGATGGCCGTGAGCGTGGATTGAATGACCAGTATTTGCTAACTATTATGATCCGTGATTCATGGGGCTTTGTACATCAGTTTGTGGGACTTGAAGTCGCGCAAGTGGCGGTGCATGAAGCTGTAGCTGAGGGAACGGTACTGGGTTATTTACCAAGCACACCGCTATCTCCGTGGCCACGTAGTACAGCGTCGCTTGTGGACATACCAAAGCACAACAAAGAAGAAGGATACGAGTCGTTTCCCTATCGTTTTCGTCACCTCGAAATCAGGGTGGCTCGGCCACACTCAGCGTGGACCTCCTACAAGGATCCCAATGCAAAAGGCTGGTTGTATTACAACCCACTCCTTCTCTATGTTCCGGGGCGAGTACCGCTACCCATGATCGCACCGTTTGTGGATCCATCTTCCTTCGCGTTCAGAACCACGAACGTGGCTTCTATACCCCATGCCTTGTCGATGCAACATGGCTCTCCATCGATACCCAACCAAGTGGAGCTCTTTGTCTCGTTTCAGCCGTTCATTGAATCGCCAGGCGACCCTGCAGATGCAATGGATCCTGTATCTGTCTATGCGCTCGATTGGGCCGTGGAGCCCGTGACGAAGAGGCCATTGTGCTCGTCGCGTCACACGTATTGGCGCCGATCATTTGAGCACAGCCGATTGGCTTCTGAGACTGAGCTGGATGATCCTGCCTTTTTGCATGCGCATTATGTGCCGCACATATCGATAAGATCCCGACTGGGACTGCAATTCTCTTTCCAGCGCTACTCACAGTTTGACGAGAAAGATCGGGCTCTCTACTATGCTGTGACGCGCCAAATTTTAGGTCTTCCGGATGTGCGCGGCGTATGGGATACGACGCGTGAAAAGAGATTCGGACCATTTCGTGTGGCTGTGCGTGCGCGCAGCCTGACGAGTGCGTACAGCTGTGTGGAAGCCAAGGTGCATGTGCCACACGAGCGGCCATCCAGCCGCTATTTGCGCATGCTAAGGGCCGTGTTTACCCCATCCCTGCACACGCTACCCAGTTTCAGGCTCCTGTGGATCGCAGACCTAGTTAGGCACTCTTTGCGAGTTTTTCGTGATATGTTGCGCTAATCTAGAGATATGAACGCAGTGAATACAGCAATACACGGCCGCGAGAGTTGCCGATGGCCAAGTACTCGCTGTGAGATGAAAAGTCGATCGACGTCACATGGCCCAGCGGCGTGCCTGACGTTGGCCAATTCGAATACGCTTGCAAAGAGGGCACATGCACCACACGAAGCGCGTCTTTTTTGTTTCGGCTGGCGAGGGCCAGAAGTTGTGCGTCATGACTGAATCGCATTGAAGTCGTGGCGGTAGTCAAGTTGCCGAGGGACTTGCGTGCCGTCAATCGAACGTCATCCATGACGGAAGCAGACGTGGGGGCAGCAAGCAGCTCTTCCAGCTGTGTGCTTGTGGTGGCAGAATCCGTGCTCTGTCCACCGTACATGTTGACAATACCATTAGAGGAGCCAATGGCCCAATAGGGCGGCACCATTGAATGTGGCATCGTGACTTCTAGACCCTTGGCGCCAAATAGGCCGGTATCATACGCGGTGACGGGGCATGATCGACTGCGCAGGTCCCAGACGTGAATGCGACCCTCGGTAGAAAGCGTCAGGAGGCGGTGCTCTGTCTCCCCTGCCCATGCCATACCAGCGAGCGGCGCATTCATGCGGAGTTCACCGATGCGCTGGCCACCCATCTGACCTGCAGCGCCAGCGCCCCAGTCCAGGAGGTGGACCTGGCCACGACGGCCACCTACAGCCACCAGTCGAGACGAAGCGCCGGGTTGGAAACGCACAAAGCTCAAGTCCCGCTCAGCACCAGCATCCGCTTCCGTACCCACTGCGCTGGACACGACTCGGCCTGCACCTCGCCAAGGACTCGAGCACAACGTCTTGCCCGAGCGGATATCATACGCATACAGGTAGGGTCGCGGACCGGCAATCAATACAGATGTGCCTGCTGGATGAAATATGGCCGTCTTTACAGGCAAATCCGGTACATGAAGTGATTCGAGCATAGGGTTGGTCTTGCCGTCAATCTGAAACAGGCGTACACGCCTGTCTCGTGAAGCAGTGAGAAGTACATGCGTATGCGGACTGGGATGGAACTGCAATTGCTCAATAGCAGCCGGCTCAGATACACGACCTTGAGCCTCGTTGGCATCGCGCAGACGCTCGACGTCCAGGCGATCAGATGGCAAGCGACGTGAATGTCGCTTGGACTCCACCAGTCCTTGATCTGTGCTGAGGAGATCACGTAGAAGGGACGCATTCCACGGTGATTCAGACTGGTCTTTTTGTTGTGATGCTGATGCCCATGCAGGCCGTGGATGCATGCGTTCGTATTGTTTGCGAAGGCGTCGCTGGTACTCGACGCCGGAAATGGTCGTTTCACCAGGACTCGTACGTAGCTTGCGCAGACGTTTTGTTCCAAGCACAGATCCATCAGATGCACGCGCTTGTGGGCCGGCCAATGGAACAGTTATACGTTCGTCATCTTCATCTTTCCATAGGGCAGCTGGTGGCTGCGCCTCATCCAGCACCTGCTCGGTAGCATCCGCTGCCACGGCACTGTCATCGCCCGTATCGAATGTAAACAAGGCGCTATCTTCAAGAGTAGTAATCCCAGCTTCTTCATCTGCTGGGCGCTTGGTGCCACCAAACAAGCGCTGTGTGAGCTCTTGCTCACGTTCCACCGCCATGGCTTAGGCTGGAAAGCCGACAGCGCCAAGGTGGGACAAAAAATCGGCCATGCACGTGATGAGGTCGACCACGAAGCTTCGTCCAGTCTTTCTTCCTGGCCTCCATCATGGAAGACGGCCGTGCAGAGAGCGGCGAGCTTCGATGCCCCGTTCCGCACGCCGAAAATACCCCGCTTCCGCCTGGACACCCCAGTGTACCGAATGCAAACCCATCGACGCTCCAGCCTCCGTCAGGAGAGCATTGCATTTTCTTGCGCCAATCTGATGACGCGCCAACTGTGCCATCAGCCGATACATCGCGGCCCGTCGTCGTGCCCCCGCCCATTACGAGCCCGGAGGATGCGAAATATGTACTGGTCTTGTCTAGTCGGAAAAGCGAGCTGGCAGTTCGTCAGGCGTCTCTCGTCCAATCTTTGCTCGAGCAGCAGTTTGGCCAGGCAGCCTTGGCGTCGCCCGCCGAGAGCGAAGTTCGCCAATTTTTGCAGTCGTTTGCACCATCCAGCGGTATTCGACCGATAGATTTCCCTGTACGCACGATGTCGACGTTAGGTGACTTGAATCTCAAGGCGCCGCTTTGCGTGATTGGCGGTGAGGGTCGTGCTATTTGGACAAAGGAGCTGGAAGTGGCGCTGATGGCCGGTGCCGTTGATGCGATTGTGCACAGTCTCAAAGACGTACCGACTACCATGCCTGAAGGCACAGAACTTGCTGCGATTCTCGAACGCGAAGATCCACGTGATGCGCTGGTCGTGAAGCAAGGTCTGCCTTACAAGAGCCTCGACGAGATGCCCAAGGGATCTGTGATTGGTACCTCGTCGGTACGTCGTGTGGCATTGCTGCGTCGCTCATACCCCCACCTCATGTTTAGTGATGTACGTGGCAATATCAATACACGCCTCGCCAAGCTGGATGCGAATGACGGACCCTACACGGCGCTGGTGTTAGCTGCCGCAGGGCTCAAACGCATGGAATTGGACCACCGCATCACTGCTTATGTGGCGGAGCCTGTGTTGCTGCATGCAGTGGGGCAGGGATCGCTGGCTATTGAAATACGCACGCCTCGTGATGCTTCAGCAGAGCGTGATCAGCGCATCCGGCACATGATACGAAGTATTTCCAATTGGCGCGCGAGCTGGCGATGTGCTGCGGAGCGTGCGCTGATGCACCGCATGGAAGGTGGATGTTCTATCCCGCTAGGCGTGGCGACGCGCTTTGATGACCACAGTGACATTGAGGGCCAGTTGAATGAGCGCCTCGAGACGCCGCAGGAAATGCTGCACGCAGGTGTGTCGCGCCCTTCCATACAGGTGGCTGCTACTCCTCCTGAAGAGGGATGCCGTCTGACCATGTCAGCTGTCATTGTGTCATTAGATGGCTCACAGCAGTGCCAGCATACAGAGTCACTCGTGTGCCGCAGCATCCAAGATGCCGAGCAACTTGGCATCCAAGTCGCTGAGGACTTGGAACATAAGAAAAATGCACGCGTCATTCTCGCCGAGGTCGAACACCATCGACAGCTCGCAGCTGCAGCCGACGAAAAGCGGCGAGCAGCCACTGCTGCTGGCAACAAGCCACAGGCGTCGTCACAGGCTGCCGAAATGGATCGCCGTGGCTTACCGCGTGATGATGGCGCGCCGAAAGCATGGGAAGTATAGCCCAGTGCCATGTACTACTACAGAATTACAAATAGGGCGCCCAGCCCACATACATTTGACTGAGGTTATGTGTGCTCGTAGCATCGCAGATGAGCATATGCACGAGATTCTTGGTCGTGTGTCGCACGTCATCCGACAGGCCTGGACGCCGCAGTCGACCGTCCAGCTTGTCCGATACGGACTTGAGCGCTTTGCGTGCACCACCAGCGCCGCCCAACCATGGCTTATTGCTGCCTCCATGGCGGTGCCGAGCGCGGCGCTCAGTTGCCACCCATTCTCCCAATGGATCATGCACCATGGCCTGCAGCACGCTCATGAGCGAGTCGCGATTATCGCGCAAAATGCTCATGGTAATCTCCGCCGTCTTTCGAAAAGCGCCTTCGACGCCAGCGACGCCGAGTGCATCGGTCATGTTGTGCGTGAGACGGAACGGCACACGCTCGGGGATTTCAAAAAGCATGCCTTTCTCAAACAGGCAATTGAGGTCAACATGTACTGTATCGCCTGAACCAGCGTCAAAGAGGATGTTATCACCGTGTCGATCTCCCAAGCCGAGCACGAATCCGACCATCGACATGACGGCGGCTGTACGCGCGTAGGCCGAGCGCGCCTTGAACCATGCGCTTGGCTCAGGGAAAGTCTCCAGAAACCAAGCATGGAAAACAGGTGGGTATCTTGGTAAGATACGCTGCTCGAAAAGCGCGGCAGCATTCTTGGGCGAGGCGCGAGCCTCGTCCAGCAAAGTTTTCAGATCAGGTGTGTACAGCGGAACGTCCATGGACGCATAATGCTTCGCTAGAATTTGGCGAAAAGCCACGGTATTCGGGACCCACTCGATCAGACCGCATTCTTCGTTCAAAATAATGACGGCATACGTGCGAATATACAAGCGGCGCCGACGCGAGTCTGAATTGCTTTGAAGAAGCTTGTTGATCATCGAATCGAATTCCATTAGTCGAGCGTCTTTTCGTAGGTCATCGCGTGGCTTGCACAGGAACGGGTATCGTAGTCCATCAGATGCCTGGATCACAATTTTGCGGGGCTTCTGCAGTGAATTCATAATTTCGATGGTGTCATCAAAGCCCAATATCGTTGGCGCATGGCTTGGGAAAGGACGGTGAGTCTGATTCACCTGGTTGTTGGGCGGCAAAATGACATTGACCGACGACTGCAGCGGCAAGATGAGGGGCGTGCGCTGTACTGCTGCAATCAGTGCGGGAAAATGCTGCGGCATGCGCAGTTTCGTCTCCCTGTGAACCTGATACTCACAGAGATGGAGGAGTTCCGTCGAAACGCGCTCGGCCGCCTCGACAATCGGCACCACATCGCGGTAGGCACGGTCAGCGACGGACGAAATGCGCTCGACAATGCATTCATACCGCTGCTTGCGCCGCTTGTCCTTGGAGTGTGACCCAGCCAAAATCGCCCACATGCCTTGCTGAGGGTATGCCACGACCACAGCCACAATGATTTCCAAAAGCACTTTCCACACAGCTTCATTCTTGTGTACGATACGCGCCACGAGCTGAGGCAACACGGCGAACCACTGGTATCGCGCAAGATGTCGGACGGAGCGCAGCATCATTTCGTTAATTTTGTCAAACTGCTGTTGCGCCTGGTGGGCGTCTTCTTCCGACGGCGGCGCCTCCTCCGGGTCAGCCAGCTCGTTACCAGCGTCCAGCCATATGGTCAGCATGCGAGGCAGAGTGCGGTATAAGAATTTCGTGCCGTGCTGAGCCGACTTCATGTAAAAGCGACACACGCTGAGCTGGAGCAGCATTTGATTGCCTACGGCGCCACTGCCAGGCGCATCGTAGAAGTGGCCGAGATAGTACCAAATCTTTTCCGAGTCGGCATCAAGGCTCGTGCATGTCTTGTAGTGTTGGATAATATCATTCTGCTGAAACCGCGCTGTCTCTTCGACGAGCCTTGCGCGCAGCAAGTGGGCCTTGGCCAGTTCTCGATGATCGCCAGATGCTTCCGATTCAGTCTGGAGAGCATTGTTCAGAGTCTGGATGGCGGCTTGAACCTGGTCTCCATGGGCTAGCAGCTTTGCTTTCTGGACAAATGCATATGGTGCGCCGCTTTGTATCGCCTGCAAAATGGCACTGTAGGCGGATTGGGTGTGCCCAGCCTTACGAGCCGTCTTGGCACTGAGAATCCAGCATGCGCCGAGGTCTGTGACAGGCGCACGACATGCCTGAAATGCAGAGCGCCGCAAACTGAGCACGGGCTCACGGGTTCGAAAGGACGGGAGCGTCGCTGCGAATCGCGCGTCTAGATTTGCCTTGAGATCGTCGCGGCCGTAAAAAATGAGCTCGAGTTCGCAAAGCATGTGCAGCTGCATGACCGCATCGTAAGCATGAGGGTAGGATACGCGTGCAGGTCCGAGAATGCGACGACCGAGCTGCTGACGTGCATCAGATACGGCTGTGGAAAACGCTTCCTCGTCGTGGTCACGCATCGCAAGAAGCGCCCGTGCCATACCCAGTTCCGGCACCTTGGGAGCATGCAGGACAAGCTGTCGAGCAGCGTCCCAGTCCGCGAGAATACATGCACCCTCAATTTGGAAGGGGGCGAGGTGCATCTGCCAGGTAGGATGCACAGCCAACACACCACGGATGTGCGTTCGAAGTGTGTCATAGTGTCCGAGATTGCGGAGGCAGCGAAGCAGACCCACATGCAATCGCACGTCATCGGGCCTCTGCTGCAGCTCGACTTCCCAGCAGCTCTGAGCATTCGTCCAGCGGCCAGTGCTTTCATGTTCACGGATTTGGTGCTCGAGAGAAGGAGCGAGGACCATGGTGGAAATACCTTCCATGCCATCAGGGTCATCCAGGCTTGCGTAAATTTCGTGCATTGTCTCATAGTACGGCTGGAGTGTTTCAGATGGCTGGGGGCGCATAGCACGTATGCGGTACTCAAAATGGAGCAGAGCGCGAGCATAGGCGTCACACTGTAAGGAGGCCTGGGCTAGCAAGTCAGGCGAGAGTTCATCCATGATGGCCTGGACGTCACTCAAAGCATCACGCCAGCGACTGCGCCGCGCCATGCGAAGCGGTACAAGGCGCATGCGGCGCATCCAGTGGCCCACATGGTCAAGCACATGGAAGAGGGTCTGCGCCGTGAGACGGCGACGCTCAGGTTCGTACCCCAGTGCCGGGTGTGCCTGATCAGCCAGCACAGCGAGCGATTCACCCAAGACCGTGCGTCGCTGCTGACTGCTGCCAGAGATGAGGATATGCAGCACGAGATGTGGCAATAGGTATTGTGCAATGCCGACGTCGTGGTCACGCACCACCGACGTGAATATGTGGAATAGGGACGCAGCATCGCCTGGTCGTGAAGAGCGAATAAGCCATAGAGTCCAGGCTTGGACCCAGTCGCGGTACGATGTCGAATGTGCGTAGAGTGGCATCTCGCGCGGCCGTGGCTCCGTCTGCTGCACCACGTATCGCGAGTTGAGAAGTGGCAGGAGCGTCGGCAAGAGCATTTCGGGTAACGTAGACCACCGCTGCCGCACCTTCTCCGGTACGCGTGTGGGAGCCGACGCTTCTAAGAGGGCCGGCGTAAACTTGCAGTACTTGAGCAGTTCCTGGATCGCGTACGCTAGCGCTGCCTGGTGCTTGGTATCATGCGTCGCTCGGAAGGCCGGCACGACAACATCGACGAGAATGCGCTGTGCAAATGCCATGTTTTCATCCTCGTTCTCAAAGTCGGATAGAAGAATCAAGATGGGCTCATCGGGCGGCATGTCCAATCGATCGGGGTCGACAGCCCCCAAGAGGCCCAAGCACTCGAGACACAGTGCCGGGACGACGTCCCCCAATTCTGATCGGGCCGCTACGGCCATTAATACGCGCACGCAGCGTCCAATGAGCGTGTGAAACACGTTACCGGACGTCCATGTGGCGATGCACGCGCGCCGCTCCTGGAGAAAGATGCGAAGTTCGCCGAGGGACTGCATGCAAATGGCCGCGCTGTCGTTCGATACACGATCGAGGATGTGGACGAACTGCACTTCGTCTTCCCATGATAAACGCATAGAGCGGATGCGCTGCGCAACGTCTGGAACATCATCGGCAATAGCATCGAGACTCGGCACGTCGTTCAGGTAAATGGGATCGGAAGTGCGCTCCATGACGGCATAGCGCAACACCTGAGCGGCCACATGTCGTTCGTCTGTATCAAAGCGTGACCATGCGGCCAGGAGAGCTGCAGCGGTAGGCCCCACCAGCACGCCAAGATCTGCTCCGCGGAGTGCCTTGACCACATCAAGCCAGCTCTCCAGCGTCGGCATAGCCAGCGATGGGTCTTGGAGTGTGCTAGTCAGACTAGCCAAGACTTGGGGCGCTACACGCGCAGCCACATTGCCGATTTTCTGTACGAGAGCACCGATACTGCGCACAGCCATCACCCGTCGTTCATTGCGCAGCTTGCCATGAACGCCACTGAGCTCATCGTTGATCCACGTGAGGATGGCCAGGACCTCTTCCTGTAAAAAGGCGGTCAAGTCCATACCGCGCCACTTGGCACTCGTCGCCACGGTCTCATGCACGAAGCCGAGTGCCTCGTACGCACGCCCATGATAGGCACTCGTGCCCAGGTGCTCCACCAGCCATCCAAGCACGTCGTGTAAGCGACTCCGGAGCAGACTCGATATCGTGACGGATTTCGAGCCGAGCAGCGACATGAGCATCTGCAGACTCGCATCACGCACATCTGATGGCTGCAAAAACGCATGCTGGAACACGTCAGACACATGTGCCAGGCAAATGGCCGGTACGGACTGGCCCACCGTCGCGGCCATGGCTTCCATCTCCGCCTGCGCCGTCGCTTGGCCCAGGGCCATGCGCTCTAGTAGTAGTGGAAGCGTGTACCCCAGAGTCGCCTGCAAAAAGGTCGGACCTGGCATGTTGACCAGACGAGCGATGTCGGACAAGGCATGCATCATGCCGCGGGAGGCATGTATGGCGACATGACACACAATGTGTAAGTGCTGCGCAAACAGCTGGAAGGTCGTACATCGGCGGTACACGGCAAGCTGGATCGTTTCGGCACATACGAGCGCTCGAATGAATACGTGTGGGGCAAAGAGACACCGAATGAGGGCGCTCACCACGAGGGAAGAGCAGTCTTCGTGAGGAATGCGACCAAGCAGTGCTAATGCTAGCACGCACGTCTCTTGCATTTTCGAGTCGGACGGAGCGGAGGCGCCATCCGTCGCAATGGCCATGAGCGACGACACCAGCGATGGCGACCGCTGAGCGCGGCACATGTGACTGCACCGCCATACGCAAGCATACAAGACACGTCCTGTACGAACACGCACGCCGCGATGGATGTGTGACATGGTACATTGCAGGGCCTTTTTCACGGATGCCATGTCACACGACATGATCGCATCGTCATGTGCATGCACAAAGAACCGCAAGAGCGCCTGCAGGACAAGCAGGGCCTGCCTTGGGTCCGAGAGGGGGGCATAGGCCAAGTCGTGCGGCAGTGTGGCATCTGTGCGTGGCATGTTTACCGTCATGTCAAGTTGTGCAGCGTCGCACACCGGGCAGGGCCATGTCTCGCAAGGTTCCGCTTCTGTGCGTGCCCGCTTCGCAGGCGGGGGAGGGAGGCTCGTTGGCGTGTTTTGAAAACGATGGTACTCATGCTGCCAGGCGGGATCATCGACATCATGCAGACAAAGCCATGCGTCGTCTAAGGGCGCTTCGTCCAGCATCGCGAACAATATACATAGGTACGCGACATAACACGCACGCAGCGTGTCTTGCTGTGTTTGCAAAATTTGCGCCACATGCGTGGGTATAAGTGAGCGTGGATCGCCGACAAGGCATGCCGTCTCTGGCGAAGCATCGCGACGCACACGTTCGTATATCATGCGCAGCACTTGGGTGAGCTGCACGCAGGTCCGTTCGTCTGCCGAATGCGCCTGTGACACGGATAGCATGCAGGCATGGGCCACAGGATAGAAATACAGGCCCAAGTGTGGCAGAGCTGCGATGAATGCATCATAGTGTACATGGGTCCAGCGAGCACCTTCCGGGCCCAGCATGATGCGCACGCCCAACTCGACCATGTCTTGCATCGCGAAAGGAAAGACGGCGCCAAGCTCTGCAGCGATGCGCGTGCACAGCAAGACAAGGATTTCGAATACGTCAGCTGCGATCGATGGGGGCGGTGCGACGCGAAACGTGGCCGCTTCGCGGACGAGCCATGTTTGGGTCACGGCGTCGGTACGGTGGTGGTGACGAATGGTAAAGGGCTCAGGCACAGGGTCATTCGCACATAGCAGGAGCTCGTCTTGTGGTTGCGACGCACCGACAAGGGCCATATAGTCAGGTGCGAGACGGCCCGATGCGACCATCCCACGAACGCCGCACCGCATCGCATCAAACAGCACAAAGCGTGCATGTGTTTGGTGATGCGATGACGCCAGACTCATATGCAAAATCGTGCCTGTCAAGCGCATAGTTTCACCCAAGGCATGCCCTACGTCCAGCCCCTGTTTCTCATACGTGCAGAGCACGGTGAGGGAGGCCAAGAGTCGGGGAAGGAGGTACAAGTCCAGCGTCGGATCCTCGAGAGCAGACGCAGCGGTAGGCGCACGCAGAAACGCAAGCTCCAGCACACGTGGTGAAGAGGCGATCCATTCGTACATCGACGAGAGGACCACGTTGTACGATGGTGGCGAGGCAAGCCCACGATGCAGGGCATCAGGCGTGCTGGCCGCGGCCACAGGCTCGATGTAGCGCTCTGCGCAGCGCTGCATCACCATGTACATCGCACTATTCTTGTCATCAGGCACGAGCGGATCGAGGAAACCGCACTCGCGTACCCATGACGGCCATGCATGCGTATCACTCGGCATGCTCGCTCAGCATGGCAGCTCGAAGAAAATTCCCGAGTGGAGACGAGGGTGTCTTTCTACGTCGCTGCGTGCATTAATTCATGTCCCACTACGTGCGCTGAAAACGGAAGCTGTCCTGCTCGGCAGGAACGTGCTTAGACGGCACGACGAGTCGAGCATATTCTGGGTCATTTTCCACGAGCGCAAAGTGCTTCGGTACGTGTTTTGTGCCGTCCTGCTCGCGCTTCTTCCGAAGAGCACGCTGCTCGTTCTCGATGCGCGACTTGTCTTTCGATGCGATATCGTAGTCGCCCGACTTGATGCCGCGCGACACCGTCTGCCACAGGCGGCGACTTTCGTACTCGCCCTGCTGCTCTAGCGGCTTGACGTGAACCTCCTCACGCGCATGCGCATCTGCGTCCCAAAATTCGCCTTGGGCAGGCACCACGGTGCTTTCGTCCACCGTGCTCTTGCCCGACCAGATACCAGAGGCCTGGAAAATGGGCTTCGACAACGGAGATGAAGACGGTGTCACAGTCGCCGTGAAGGAGTGTGGCTTGCCCGTAAAGTAGCCGCGGCCCGAGTAGTGAATCTTGGCCGTCAAGCCCGAAGACGAGTAGATGTACGACGAGTCCGTAAGCTCAATGTACGGCGAGCCAAACCACAGACCATCGATCGACAGCGTCGGCAAAGTAATAAGGTACGTCTCAACGCCCTCAGGACGCTGCAAGCGCATAAAGGCATGGCCGACCTGCACAACGCGAATCGAGCGGCCCGTGAACGACGTTTTTTGGCCACTGTGCCCCTCGACGGATACGCCCGCCTTGGCATTTTCCAAAAAGTACGCCGTGATGGGCGGGTGATGCGACACCTGCTCCGACACAAGGGTCGTTTCGCCCAATTCGCCTTGCGCTGGCCAATTGCCGTAGAACAGCTCGCCCAGCACAGGGTTCAGCGGCTTCTTCTCCGAGCCCATGCTCGTGTTGCGCGACGTGTACTGGCCCTTAAGCGTGCCGATAAACCAGCGCAAAACAGCAATCATGCGCTCCTCCGGCGTCGCACCATTCTGCACGTCGACAAACGACGCTGGGTGCTCGCCCCAGTACGATGGGTACTCCGTCAGCGACACGGGTGAGAGAATGAACGAGGGTGCCGTCATCTTGCTCAGATCACCCGACATGCTTGCGATCGCCTTCAGGAAGTGCATCCATCCTCCCCGGTGCTCCGCAGGAAGCGCTTCACCTTGCTCCGTCTGGGTCATGTTGGCGGTATAGGTGCAGCCACACAGCGGGGTCGGCCCCCTGGGTCGCCAACCTAACGGGCCCACAGCATCGTGCTTTAGTCAGGCTGACGCAGCCCTCCTTTTTTTCCCTGCTCGCTTCGCCACGAGCCCACGACGGCAAGAGGCCACGACGCTAGCGATGGTGCGGTCATACGAGCGCCACGAGGCGACGGCGGCATTCGCGCTCATTGGATCCAATGCAGCGAATGCGCTGCTGGATGCTGATGGAAAGACCGCTTTTCTGCCAGCTCTCGAAGATGTGCTGGTTTGGGATGTGAAGCGTGGCGAGCAGCGCGCCATGTGGCACCAGCTGGGATTCCGCCTGGCGGTGACAGCCATCGCGCGTGCGCCATACCCCCAAGAATCACGCTTTGCTGTTGGATATGCGGATGGCTCGATCCGCCTCTGGGACGCCGAGACATCTACGGTCCTCCTGACGTTCCATGGCCATCAGCGCGCTGTCACTACCTTGGCGTTCGACCCCAAGGCCCTGTTCCTTGCGAGTGGCAGTCAAGACACGAGCGTGATTGTATGGGACGTCGTGGCTGAATCGGGTCTGTTCCGACTCAAGAGTCACCATGACGCTATCACGGGCGTGGCATTTGTCCCTCGCCAGCACGATACCTACTATCTGGTCTCCACAGCCAAGGACGGCTTCTTGAAGCTGTGGGACCTTCAGCTACAGCACTGCATCGAGACGGTCGTGTCAGGTGACGAACAGCTGTGGAGCCTGGCCGTGCATGACAGCTTGGATGACACCCTCGTGTTGACCGGCGGCTCCAACGGGCATGTGCGTTTGTGGCGCGCCTCGCACGATGTGTTGCAGCGCGGTCTGCAAACGAGCGCAGACGATACATCACGTCGCTTTTTTGAGTCGCACGGCACTCTCGAGCTGCCATCTGGCCACCGCGTTGCTCAGCTGGCCGTATACGCCTCGTACATGGCTGCCGCGAGTGGCGATCGTGCCGTGCATGTGTATCGCATTCGCACTCTCGAAGAAGCACAGAAAAAGCAGCAGCGTCGCGTCAAACGGGCGCGCGAAAAGGGAGATGACAGTGTTGATGCAGCCATGCCCATGACGTGGCTTACACGCCTAGAACCGTACGTGATTGTCCGCCCCACCATCGGGCGGATCCGCAGTTTCGCCTTCCCGAGTGGACATACCCAGCCGACGCCAGATGTGGCCGTGCCGATTCTGTGTGCGCTCACGACCAACTCTGCCGAGATTCACTCAATTCCGTCGCCGCCACGCACCAAGGCCGAGAAGCAAAGCGTCGCCATCGAGGCGAGTGTCTCGCATGTGCTAGAGCTGCCAGGTCACCGCAGCGATATCCGTGCCGTGGCTCTGTCCAGTGACGACACGCTATTGGCATCCGTGTGTGGCAGTGGCCAGCTCAAGATTTGGAACGTGCGTACGGGCCGATGCATCCGAACGTTGGCTGTCTCGGCTTTTGCGCTGTGTGTGACATGGCTTCCCGGTGATCGATACGTGCTGGTCGGATGCAAGGACGGGTCACTACACACATTCGACGTGCCGGCCGCCATGCCTGTCGAGACGCTCGAGGCACATAGTGGTCCTCTCTGGAGTTGTGCCATACATCCCAGCGGCTTGAGTGCTGTCACGGGCAGTGCCGACAAGCAGGTCAAGTTCTGGGACTTGGAAATGGCGCCTGCCGAGGACGGTGCGCCGCCCCAACTCTCACTCGTGCATGTGCGGACGCTTCAACTCACAGACGACGTGCTGTGCGTGCGGTACTCACCCGACGGGCGTCTCCTGGCCGTCTCGCTCTTGGATCACACGGTCAAGGTGTTCTACGCTGACACGCTGAAATTCTTCTTGTCGCTGTATGGCCACAAACTGCCTGTGTTGGCGCTCGACATATCTGACGACTCAAAGCTGTGTGTCACATGCAGTGCAGACAAGAACGTGAAAATCTGGGGTCTCGATTTCGGCGATTGCCACCGCAGCCTGTTTGCGCATGACGACTCGATAATGGCTGTGTCCTTTGAGCACGGCATGCAAGGTGGTGGCCTCATGGGCGGCCGCGAAGGTGCTTCACACCGGTTTTGGACAGCCGGCAAAGATGCCAAGGTCAAATACTGGGATGGTGACCGCTTTGTCGGCGTACAAACCATGGAAGGACATCATGGCGAGGTATGGGCACTGGCGACCGGGCACCACGGTCGGGTCGTCGTGACCGCAGGGGCAGATCGAAGTATCCGCGTGTGGGAAAAGACGGACGAGCCGTTGTTTTTGGAGGAAGAGCGCGAAAAAGAACTCGAGCAAATGTACGAAAGTGCCGCGCCACCACAGGAAGACACGGCGGATGCTGAGGCCACGTCCGTGAGCAAGGCCACAACTGAGTCACTCATGGCCGGCGAACGCATCCTAGAGTCTTTGCACACGGCGGATGCCGATATCGAGCAGCGTGAACAGGCGCAGCGCCTAGGCCAAGATGTACCGGTCCATCCTCTCGTCCAGGCGATGTTTAGTGAAATGGAGACACCAGATACGTACAAGTACGTGCTCCGTGTCGTGGAGAAGATTCCGCCGACGCACATGGAAGACGCGTTGCTGGTATTGCCATTCGACAAAGTCGTGAGCCTGTTCCGATACATTGACGTTTGGATCACACGAGAGTGGAACGTGTCTTTGAGTGCGCGCATCCTCTTTTTCCTGATGCGAACGCATCATGCCCAAATTGTGTCGAATCGCGTTATGCGCACGACACTCGTACGACTGCGCACACATGTCAAGAATGTGCTCGCCAAACAAAAGACACTTGTGGGCTTCAACCTGGCAGCATTGCGGTACCTTCAACAACAACATCTCTCGCGGCGCACGACCGAGCTCTTTGAGCGCCCCGAGACGCAACTGCATGAACTTGACGAGGCAGCTGTGCATGCCAAGCTGCACGAGAATGCCAAGCGGAAACGGAAGCTCGTGGTTCGTTGATCGTACATACACTATAGCTGAGGAGGTGGGCGTGTACCTGGTTCGACATGCTCGAAGCGCGCAACCAGGCGCGAGATGGAAATGTAGCCGTGATGAATGGCCCAGGCATCCGTGCCAGGCTGTGGGTCTGAAGGGCACATGGCGCGGCTCAGATTGGGGCGGAAAGCGAGGTAGGAACACGCGGGATCCTCGTCCACTGGCTCCTTGGGGTCAATACCCAGGGGCTTGACGCGCTCCTCGTTATCTCGATCGGACGGCAGGGGATATAGTTGTTCATGACGACTCGACCAGATCCGTGTCCAGTACACGGACGGTTGTGTGAGTGTCTCCGCGATCGGCACATTGATCGAGTACGACTCGACATTCGTATCTGTATCCCATGCATCGTACAATTTCTCACATAGCCTAGCGGTGTGCTCACACGCGAGTCGTGCCATAGCATCGAAAGCATCGGGCGCGAGAGCGGGACCAGACGCACGACTCTTGTCCAACGTCGGCGGGTCTTGCATAAAGTGGCAAAAACTGATCGCAATCGATCGTACATCGCACAGCGATCCCGACAACGCTCCTCCCAACGTGCCAGACGAAATCGAAAAGGCAGTGCCTGTATTACGCCCAAAGTTCGGGCCAGACAGCACAAGATCAATCGGACCGGCGTCACCGCCTAAAAGGGCCTCGCCCGTGTACAGTCCAATGTTCGTACATGTCGACGGCACGCCATCCACGAGTACCCACTCGCCAATTTCTCCGCGTTCTGTATTAATTTTTCGACGCACATGGCTCCAGCATAGGTGCGTGTCTGGATGCGTGCCTAGAAAGTTGTCACGCAGTGGATAGTAGTACCAGTATCGTACCCGCGACGACGTCACACTGTAGTTGGTGCCGCTCCATGACTTTTGCGAGCTTGGGAGAACGACACGCACATTCCACCCACGTGCAACAAGTTTCTGATACAGATCAAGGACATACGGTGATGTCGCTGACGGCGGTCCGTCATCGTTCACGATCAGAGCATGAGGTGGCATGGTCGTACAGCTGCAAGGTGCACGGCCACGTGGAGGTATACTGGGCCATGACATTCACGTGTCAACGAGCAAAGCGCCCACGGCCAACGGCACTCAGAATCTACATTGAAGCAAAAGAAATAGGTCGTATTTTTTGGGTAAGGATGCATAGCTAGGCCTAGAATAAGGCTAAGTACATACAGTGGATGCCGCGTGTATAGCACGTCCACAGCACAGGCTTAAACGCAGTGTAAGCCCGTGCACATTGTGTGCATCCGAACACTTGCAAACAGACCACTTTTGGATATCCCCCAAGTTACACACTTTATGCGTGCTTCGACTTGGCCGAACGGAGACGACGAATGTAGAACTCGAGCTCCGAACCCTCAAGGATGTAGCCGTCAGCGCGACCCGACTGGCCAGGGCGGCTGGCAATCACAGCGTAGAGACGACCAGCCGAGAACTGCTGCTCCACAAGCGGCTCCACCTTGCCATCCTTGCGGCGCTCGGCCAGCTTGCGCTCGACGTGGTTGCTCTTCTTCACATTCTCCTCCGTGGGGGCGGTACCAGGCATACGGCGCTTCGTCACGGGCTGGCCGTAGTGCTTCTCGTAAGCCATACGGAAGGGCGTGGCATCAATCTGAATAACGGCACCCTTCACGAGCGTGTTAGTACGCACAAGCTCGTTGTTCGAGGCATTGTACACGACACCGAGAATACGGGTCTTCGCGGTGATGTGCTCCGAACCCCAGGCGAAGTTGCCGCTGTCGAGACGGAGAGCACGGGGCTTGATGTTGCCACCGCGCACACGCACGTCGTGAATGCGCTTAGGGCCGATACGGGTGTTGGCGGCCTGACGACCGAGCTCGAATTGCCTCTTCTTGCGGTAGTAGGCGTGGCGAGCACCAGTGGCTGACCGCTTGTGACGCGAGTCCCGAGTAATACCCATATTGAGCCTGCCATAGTCAGTATGCTGTCCATAAAACGTGCGGGTGCCGCATCACACATCTAAGTGAACACAGTCACTCGGCCTGCGACGCACACCCGTTATGCTAAACTCACCTTGACGAGAGTTCGTGGGTAGGGCGTGAGCTTCGACGGAAGACAGGCCTTACCTTGCCTGTCCAGACGCAAGTCGTACCACGTGATGTTATAGTTCATCACGTGCATTGATACCAAGCACGGTACGAGGTGGAGGACATCCGCCACCGCGCAACGGTTGCGCACACGCCAAGCGTAAGGAATCAAACCATCGTGGCTACTTACAAGGTACAAAAGAGTCGTATGTAGAGGTGAGCGGCCAGGAAGCAGAAACATCCGAGGGTAGAGTTTCCAGCGGAATGTCCACATCCAAATAATTAAATGTAGGGGAGAGACTGAATGGACTTGCCTCTTGCGCATTGGATGACAACATAGAGGGCAACACAGGCTCATAGAAAGCAAGCCCATCAGATGGAATCGTGACAGATGTATGCGAGAAATCTTCATTTACATCAAATACATCCGTGGATGGAGTAAAAGAAGACACAAGGAGGCTCAGATCAGAAGGTGCGGGGGTCATACTCAAACGGTCACTTGGGGTCTCGCATACTTGCGAAGAACCAAATCCATTTTGTGCTGAGGAATCTTGAGACGAAGACGGAGTACAGGAGATGGCGTCAAAGTTCCATGATGGAGTTGTGGGTAAGTGCATCGAGTCGTCATTTTTGCCGTCGTCAGAGGCAAGGACTGAGATACTCGGTAGCATGGCGTCAAGCGAGGAGTTTGGCGGCGTGAACAAGCCGCGCCTTTCAGATGCGCATCCGGAAGCAACGCTGCTGCCGTTGGCTGCTGCATGGGCCGACAAAGTGACTTGGTCCTGATCACCTTCGCGCTCGAGTCTGACTGATCCGGTAGCACCCGCTGCAGGGCCTCATCGTTTGTTTGGGACAAACGACTGGTTGCCTTCGCTGCTGGAAGACAAGTGCTGTCAGTAGTCTCGTGTGCAATGGGACTCGAAGGACCTGCCTCTGTCGGCGCAGCGGCCGGCGCTGCATTTGCTCGAGCGACATCCGATTCGGACACGTTTGTTCCACCGCCATTTACCCCATGATCGACGCTTTGTAACTTCATATCACGCATACTTGCCATAGACGAACTGACATCAGTGGCACCCGGATGAGACTTGACCCAATCTCCAACGATGGACTCAAATTGACGTAGTCTCTTACTTAGTTCTTCCACTTTGGATTCCAATTGAGCACACCTTAGGGATGCAGCATGCTCACGTTGCATACTGGCCTGCTTGTCCGCGCGAAGTGTCGCTAATTCATACTCGATTTGATCCATGTAAGCTTTCTTTTTCTCCCGAGATACTTGAGCAGATTTGCGGTTACGTTGTTGTCTAGCCAGGCGCCGAGCTAGTTTCTCATCTTCTGTCGACTTGCGTCCCTTACATGCAGGCATGTATGAAGAGGGTAGTGCTTCTGCCGGTCGCTTGGAGGATGATGGCAAAGCCGGTGATGACACGGATGATGAAACTGAGCTCGGACTCAGAGAGCCGTTGCTCCCTGACTCGGTGCACACAAGCAACGTCGGATCTATGACTGTAGTCATTTCCGCAGACATTGTTGAGGGCATAAAATCTTCTTCCACGTATGCGTGCACCGAGACCCGGGTGTGCTTTAATAGAGAAACCTTTATACAACGGATGACGTGGAAGTGCCGTGCTGCGCCACAATTTCCACGTGGCCAGACCACGTGGCTATACTTCCCCACATGCAAGGGAATGCATGCTTGCTGCACTCGAGTAGGCCTTCATTACGTGTCTCCCCAACTTATGCCTCGAAAAAAGGCAGCAGCTCCTCAGAAGGAGCGTAAATCCAGTTTGGTTGTGACAGAAGATGAAGATACTTCAACTGTTGCAGATAACGAGATGGAGGAGTTCATCGACTCGGAATCTAAAAGTGGTGCTCCTACAGAGAGTGAGGTCACAGAGAGTGAGGTGACGACGAGCTCTGAGACCACGGAAGATGAAGATGAGGTGTCGGTGGATGATGAGGGCGAAGAAGATGAAGAAGAAGAAAGTGAAAATGACTCTGACGAAGAAGATGATGCCGATGAGGAGGAAGAGGAAGAGGACGAAACAGATGATGATAATGAAGCGGAGGAAACAGATGATGATTCTGATGAGGAGGAAACAGAAAGTGATACTGATAAGGAGGAAGAGCAGATAACAAGAGATAACGATAATAAAGAAGTGAAAAAGAAAAAGAAAGAAACTGAAGGCAAAAACAGGGTGAATTCGAACAGTATGTATACTTGTTAAGCACTGACATTAAAGCCCCTGATGCAAACAGTGCGCTTGCAATCGAGGAACATCAAAAATCGGCGAAGCCATTTGCTTCGGCTTTGCGCGAGTCTCGTGCAGGAACTTTGGACTTGAAAAATGAACCTATGGACATCGATTCTGCCAGAGCTTTCATGTCTTCTTTAAAGATTGATCCAATGTCTCCATCTGTAGGAGCCGCGTCAATGATTGAGCCAGAACATTTTATTGAGAATCCATTCGCTGAGCCTGAGGAAAAAGAAAATGCGGTTACTCAAGATGCACGAAAGAAGCGTCCATTGCCTATGGCATCGACATCTGCCAACACAGACAAGTATCGGACAGCAGCAGAAAATGCTAATAAAGTCAATGAGGCCGAGTATGACTTGATCCTTGCACGCATGGTTTCTCAAAATCGCAAACTTAATCTCGATCCAAGATCGATGCGCCGAAATGCTGTGGGTATGGGAAAACTCCAGGAGAGTTTTGAGCGTCTACAGCGAGAGTATCATTCACGAAATGAGGCAAATGCAGAAGGCCTGGGAGTACGGAGCAAGGAATTTGGCTTGTCTGACGATGATCAGGATGCAGAGCATATCGACTGGGAGCTTTGGGGCGGATTGATCAAGAATTTTAGCACGGTGCTTGCCACAAGTCCTATCGAACTTAGTAAAGCTATTTATGCTGGTGTTCCGCACTCATTGCGAGGCATGCTTTGGCAGCTGCTTAGCAGCAGCAAAGACGAAGAGCTCGAGACACAATATAAGCGCTACTTGAACCAACCATGTTCGTATGACTCGGCCATCCGACGTGACTTGAACCGCACATTCCCCACGCAAGAATTTTTTCGCGATGCTAAAGGTATGGGCCAAGGTAGTTTGTACCATGTTGTCAAGGCTTACGCATTGTATGATCCAGAATGCGGTTACTGTCAGGGCATGCAATTTATCGTTGGACCACTGCTGCTGAACATGCCCGAGGAGGAAGCTTTTTGTGTTCTTGTTCATCTAATGGAAAATTATGATCTCCGAGGCCACTTTATCCCTAATATGCCGTCCTTGCAACTTCGACTATTTCAATTCGACAGGCTCGTCGAAGATATGCTTCCTATGTTGCATGCCCATTTTTTGCGCTGTGGCATCAAGAGTACTATGTACGCCAGTCAGTGGTTCATGACACTCTTTTCGTACCGTTTTCCTATGGAGATCGTGTACCGGATTCTGGATGCCGTGTTCTCTGAAGGTATTGATGCTGTTTTCCGCTTTGCCATTGCACTTCTTCGCAAAAATGAGGATAAGTTGCTTACCCTCGATTTTGAAAACTGTCTTGATTTCGTGAAATTAAACCTGACGCGGGTGTATTTTGATATCTCAGATGATGGGAAGCACAAGCATTCGCAGATATCTGAGCTGGTACGCGATGCTTTTCAAGTCAGGATCACTCAATTCACGCTCGACACATACGCCAATGAGTTCTATGATCAGGTCAATGCCGCCAACAGGAAAGAACTAGAAATGGATTCACTTCGCTTGCTCAATAGAAATCTGCGACTGCGTGTACAGTCGCTAGAAGAGCAACTTAGTCACCTCAACACCGAACACGTACAGCTCGTAAAACGCGTGGTGACAGAGAAGCTGTCTCATGAAGAAATTGCTGAGGAACTAGTTCGCTATAAGATCATGTACGCGGAAGCAGTTCTGCAAAATGACAAGGGCAGGCGCCCCACGCAAGCCTCGACTCCTACTATACCCACACCTTAGTATAGATAGCGTGCTCCTTGAGCTGATCTAGGCCCGAGCACAACAAAGAACATCTTGTGGAGGCCTCCCCTTGATGGCTTCAATCACATGCCTCTGTTTAGGTCACTTGGACGGGTTCTGAGCGCCCAACAAATTGCTTCTCCACATCACAAGCACGAGCATCTATCGCTTGCAACATGGACGCAAGCACCGCGCCTGTCATGCACTCAGGGTGGGTGCTCAAAAAGAAGAAGAAAAAGATGCAAGGTAGGCATTTTTTGATCGCTGACAGAAGGTTACGCGAAGCGCTGGCTGATTATATTTGAAGATGGCACGCTCTCATATTCCATCAAGCCAGAGAGTGAGTCACGCGGTATTATCGAAGTGCCTCATGCCAGCGTAAGTTCTGATATTCGACATGGTATGTTGTTGAAGGTATTTACGACAGGAACGATCCATGTTGATAGCGGATCGAATGTATTTCGTACGTGACATGAATCTAACTCCAGATTTCAAAATGCTCAATGAGAAGGACTTCAGTGTATGGCGGATGGAGCTACGCAAGTTTTTGTACCATTGGCAGGGTGAGGTACTGCTTCCTCCCAAGCTGCTGACAGGAAGCTTGGGTTCATCTATGGAGCGCGCCGATGAACTCTTGAACTCGAGTATTCGTTCTTTAGAGCTGATCAACGCGTCAAGCGCCTCTATTGATATCAAGAATGTGCTCGTTGCACTTGGCCAAGTTCAGGAGCAGCATGCACTGATGCGTCAACATTTAGCTCGGCGTCCGCGTAGTGAGACTTCCCGCACCACCACGCCGGTCAACAACTCGAGGTCTCGTCCTGGGCATTCTCACCTTGCCACGGCATCACCAAATGGCGCTGCAGGGACTTCAGCATCTGTAGCGAGTTTCCTGAACGTGGATGCCGATACAGCACTGGACAGCACCCCCTCATCAGTCATATCTGCCGATGAAGGTGACTTTGACTTTTATGATGCGGACGATATGGTAAATGGTGTCGAGTATGAAATGAACGAATGCGATAACGATGATTATGGCTGCGTGGCTGAAGTAGAACAAGATGATGCCGATGATGATGAAGATGACTATGCATTTGAAGAGAGCAACGCTGATGTGCTCAGTCCTCATGTAAGCACAGCCATCACGCCTATGAATACCACTCAAAATCAAATTACGTACCGCAAGACATTACCTGCTCCCGTAACTGGAGAAGAAATGTCGCTTTTTTCGATTTTGAAGAAAAACGTTGGAAAGGACTTATCAACTATCTCGTTCCCTGTCACATTCAATGCGCCCCTCTCCATTTTGCAGGCTGTGGCAGAAGAGTATGAATATGCGCCCTCTCTGCTAGAGCGAGCTGCCCAGACTAGAGATCCCGCGGAGCGTATCGCGCTGGTCGGTGCATTTGCTGTGAGTGGCTATGCATCCACGTCTGTGCGTTCGAGTCGTAAACCATTCAATCCTCTTCTTGGCGAAACATATGAATGTGTTCGAACAGACCGACGCCTCCATTTTCTAGCGGAAAAAGTGGTACATCGCCCACCTGTGACAGCATCCTATGCATATGGTGCTGGATGGAAAGTCTCTGCCGCAGGGACTGTGAAAAACAAGTTCTGGGGAAAATCTCTTGAGCTTATCGCGGAAGGAGCAGAAATTGTTGAACTTGACACAGGGGACAAGTACAGCATCGTCAAACCAAGTTCATTCATGCGAAACCTACTGGCAGGTACCAAGTACTTGGAGCATGTCGGTGAGATGAGTGTGACGAACCTGTCTACGAATGAGTCCTTGGTTATTCGCTTTAAGGAAGGATCAATGTTTGGTGGCGTGGCAAATCGGAATCATATTGAAGGTGTGGTTTACGATGCAAACAAGAGCAAAGTCGGTGAAATGAAAGGCCGCTGGGATGAGCGCATATTTCTTACTAACAACAATGCTACCACAAGTGTGCTGTGGCAATCCGAAAAGATACCACCCGATGCATCTGACTACTACGGATTCACGTACTTTGCTATGTCGCTAAACGAAATTACTGACGACATTCGATCTATTCTCCCTCCTACAGACTCGCGGTTACGCCCGGATCAGCGCGCATTGGAAGATGGTGATGCTGACAAGGCAGAGGCGCTAAAACTCGAGCTTGAAGGGCATCAGCGAGAACGCCGCAAGAAGATGGAAGCTGCGGGTGAGACGTACCACCCCCAATGGTTCCACCCTAGTAACAATGGCGTAGGCTGGGCATATGGTGGACCGGATGGACGTGAATACTTTACCATTCGAGAGCAAATCAAACAATCACAAAGTCAATGGAACGTTCCCATGGCCCAAATTTTTGAGGTGCATCGGCCCTGACGGCTTCCTTGCATTTTGTCCATATTCACTCATGCTCATAAGACTACCCGGAAATGGCCGGTTAGCACAATTGGTAGTGTGTCTGACTACGATTACATCGGTAATCAGGAGGTTGCGGGTTCGAGCCCCGTGCTGGTCATCTTTTTGCACCCCGCCGCAATTAGCGTGCATTACGCGACAGCTTTGTTCTCATGGAATTGGGCACTCAAATTGGGCCCAATTTATGCTGAATCTTTTTTTTTTAATTTAGCTGACACAATTATGTATTCGTATGTATCGGTTCGAATAGGTCGTGCAAGAGGCACGCATTAATGTTGTCCCAATCCAAAGTGGCATGGAAATCGCACTGGTAAAAGGCGCGGGATGCCGTAGCGAAAAAAGGCTGGAGAGTTGATATGGTCGCAACACTTGACATCTGCAGTAAAGGCCGACGCTGTTGAGCGCGCTCCAACGAATCGTTTGCATCAAACACCAGTTCCCGTTGGCATTCGCTCACGAATTTGGCGAGGCAGTCGAGAAGGGAGTCTGCCATGTAGGAGGATGCTGGATTAGTCGCATCGGGAGTGTCAGTGATGAGGAGCCACTGATGAATCTGGAAATCGTCCGTCTGCAACGTTATCAAAAAGTCAGCGAGTTTGACGACGGAAAATACCAGTTGCAGTCTGTCCGATTTGTCCGCCGGCAGATCGACTTTGGCCTGTGCCAGAATTCGCACCATTTCCGTTAAAATAATCGGCCAGAATCCTGTTAAGTGCTGCGACGCAAAGCGGCAGAGAAACACCCGCATGCACAAATACACTTCGGCATGTACGAGATCAGCTGGCGAAGACCGCAAAATATCCACAACCTTTTCTTGAATGAGCGGAAGCTGAGCAAGAAAGGCATTCGTTTCGCTCGTATACACAACATAGGACAGGCGCCGAATGGCACCGACCCGCGCGAATAAATCAGAGTCGCGGCTTGTGAATAAATTTGAAGAAGCCGTGGAAATACGTCCGATCACATCAGAGAGACGATCGCGCTCACTGCGGAAGAGCGCCGCGATCATAGGCGCCCATTGCTTACCCATATCGAGGCTCTGTGCAAAGAAGCGCACATCGAAGAATGTATCCAGCACGTATGAGCGCCACGTCTTGGACGTCGCAGGAAGCTGTGTGAGACTCTCAAGCACTTCGAACAATAAGGGCTCTGGCTCCCATGATCCCTGACGGGCGCGGAAACCAGGTGCCAAAATGTAGTAGGCGAGACTTGCTGATACACTCTGAATCTTGTCTTGATCGACGCGCAACGTTGTGAATGCTGGGAGAACCATGGAGCAGAGAGTCTGTACAACTGAGGTGGGCGATACCACATCACTGGGAGTCTCGCCACGATCGCTCGCCACGGATGGAGCGTCGCTATCACGGCCAGACGAAATATCCAGACTGCGGCCATACAGCGAGATAGTCAGCTCACAAAGACGTACGAACGCATCCTGTACATCGCGGCGCGTTCGTTGTTCGTTAAACAGGTTTGAGTCCGTCAGCTTCGTTCCCATCACCGTTGTGAGGCGAAGCGCATGGTATACGACGTAGGGGCTAGTCGTTTGAGCCATCGTTCGCGCTAAAAGCGACATAATGGGCCATACCTGTGCGATGCTCCCTGCGTCCAGTTTGGTGGCATACAATTCCAAAAGGCGGAACAGGACTGGTTCACTTAGTATGCTTGTCGACACACGTCCGCTGCGATTCTTTGGCACCTTGGACGAAATGGCGTCGCATACAGAAGAGAAAATAAGCTGCGCACTGGATGTGAGGTGCTCTAATAACGCCAGTGTGGCATCATCCACGTATGAACGATGCATGTCTCGCGTGGAACATCGCCACCAGTGTTCAATGACCGCATCCAGTGTCATGGACGTGTCCATGGCCCAGAAGCGCTCTAGCACAGCTGCACTGCCTGCGATGCTCTGCGGCAGACACGCACAGTCGCGACCAACAAACCACACGTACGCTACGGCTTGCAGTGCAAGCACGGCATGTCGTCGAACCGTGGTCTCCTGCGTTGTTGGTCCGCTCGCTGTTTCAGCTTGGAATACGCTGGAAATGTTGCCGAGAATACTACTCGGCGGTGTAGCGTCATCTTGTCGGGGCCGGGCATGGTATGCGCGGGAAAAAGCACTGGCGAGCGCCGTCTCGAGCAGCCGCATGAGCGCTTCTACCTCCGCCTCGGTACGTGGGACGCGATCCAACGTGATCGACACGTCTGGCTCCAATGCATGCTGCGCAGAAAAAGGGCGGATCGTACACACAAGCATCTCACGTAGAACATGGCAAAGTGGCAACAAAAATGCCTGTATATCCTGCATGGCAGGTAGCACTGCATGCACAAAGTCGGTCCATGCCAACAAAGCCGTATCGTTAGGAGCGTGCGTCATGCCACGGCGCACGAGATCGGCGTATACGGCGCACTCTTCATCACTCAACGTTACATCACGCAACACCCGTGCGAAAACTCCCAGCACCATGATCTGACGCGTCGCATCGCGCGCATCGATCGACAATAGCAAAACATCCACGAGCGATTTCTCCACGTCTGTGCACCATGCCGCGCCGGGCTCCATGCTCAGAATCGCATCCAATACCTCGAGGCCAAGCGACACGGTCGACGCATCACGATCATGTGGCCCACCTGAGCGGAGAAGCAGCATGACATCGTCCTTCAGCACATCAATGAGCGAGCCGCCCTGTTCTTCGTCTGTGCCGTCCCATGCGACATGCACACATTCTTTTCCGGCGATATGCAGGAGTGCAGCGAGCATGCGTAAATAGTACTGTGTATACGCGCGATCCCATGGCATATGATACGTATATGCATCGATCATGCGCCCTGCCACAGCGACGCCCACGTGTGTCCGCTGCATAGGTACCCGCCTTAGCAAACGAGACAACATGCATAAAATGGCATCATAAGTGCGCACATAAGTCTGGAGCCATACATGGCTCTCATGCTGCTCCAGCATATCGTGCGAATGCAACCGATCCAGAATGAGCAGAACACATGCTGGGATGTGCGTCGCAGTCTGTTGAGTCGTGCATCGCCATAGCGTGCCGACTGCATGCATCGCTCGCTCCCGCCCTGTACCACTCAGCTCGGCGCACACAACAGCGGCGCCACGCTCGCCTTGAGCTAGAGCGCACACGCTCCAAAATAGCTCGACAGCTGCGGCATGATGCTGGAAGGCGTGTGGCTGCAAATACTCTAGGAGCTTTTGCACCACCGTTTCCAGATGCGCACCACGGAACAAGAACGAGGCATCCACAGCGCTGCTCTTCGTAATATGCACAGCCATGTGCAAAACCGCTTCGAGTTGCTCAAACGTACGTGTGTGGGCGATATAGGCAAATAAGGCTTCGTTTTGCACATGCATGCGTACCGAGCATCCAGCCTCGACGAGCTTGTCCATCGCACTTACGAGCACCGCACAGCATGTGACTGTAGCAGGTGGTTGCGACATAGCCACACTCAGAATCGCCTCTAGCCAAGCTGTGCACATGCTAGTGTCTTGTAGTGTCGGTACGCGTTCAGGCGGTGCGTCCGAGAACCACTGCTCGGCTGGCTCATCCAGGGGCGCGGAAGTGTTTGTGTGCTGCGCAAATGCATGAATGTCCAACACGCCCATCAGATCTTGAAGTAGCTCGAGCAATGCACCAGCCAATTCAGGTGAGGCATCTTTTACGAGCTGCGGAATGGCAAGAGCCACAACAGGAAGATGTACATGAAGTGCCTCTGGTTCATGCGGGCGAAATTGACGCAAAATGTACTGAAAGAGGCGGACAGTCTTCTTGTCCTTTATGCCGCGATAGAGCGACTGGTACAGCATGTAGTCATCCATCGCCATAAACAACGTCTGAGCCGTGGGGTATAATTCCTCATCGTGATGTATTTGGCATGTTTGAAACACGTCAAGGACGGTGGTACGGAGCAGGGGCTGAGCCATGGCGCGCTTGTCCATTAGCGACACGTACATCTTAAACGCACGCTGGGCTTGGTTCTTTTGCTGCATCGCACTCAGCAACATATGCGCCACATGCGACCTTGCATGTGTCTCAAAGTACGTTTGTTGAGCCGCATCCGACTCGTCCGAGCCGAGGAGCCACGAAAAGAGGCGGCGATTCAAACTGATGTCGCGTCGAAGCACCGTATCAAGAGCCGCATCCAAGAGTCTGATCTTGTCCGGCACTTGCTCAAATACAGGTGTATCTAGAGCTACGCGCGTCACGAGAAAATCCAGAGCTTGTCGTCGCACAAGCAGGGCCTGATCGCGTAGAGCGTGTGAGATGGCACAGCCAAGCAGGGGCACGTCCAGCTCTCTCGGCTCTTCGATTTTGGGCATGCGGCGCGCCAAGTAGTGGAAGGCGCTTAGCCTGACAGTGGGTGAAGTGATCATCACTTTCCACATGGTGCGGATAAAAAAGGGCCATTGTACGGAGGCGGCGAGACGGTCCAACAGTGTGATGACGCGGTCAAAAAACTCGCTCGACTCTTCCTCGACGCCTGGAAGTAGGGAGAGAAGCAAGGCACGCGTCATGGGGCGCAAGTCTGTGTGAAGCGGCAAATAAAAGCGTTCGTATATATCCAGGACCAACGGACGTACCGAGGTCGCCGCATGTGGGAAGAATGGCAGCAGGCCCGGCGTCCAAACCTGCAGGTCACGACGTAGTCCATCCACACCGATAGCCGTGAAAATATACATATATACTTCAAGCGCGCGCGTATGCACACCGGACGGTAAGGCAGGGTTCAGACATTGCGATAAGCGTTTCGCGACGACAAGCTTCGTCGGAATGACATGGTAGCTCGCCGAGGACGTCTGTAGTGCCTTTAGTAGACGCGTCAGAAACGATATGAAGTCGGCCCACTCCGCCACGTTCTCAAATTTCGCCAGCGCCTTATCCACCGATGCCTGGTACCGTTTGAAGGCCACATCCTGGTAGAGAGCCTTTTCACTCTGCTCAGCCCAACGCTTCTGCTCGTACTTGGCCTCAGCACTGCGCCACAAATCATGCGCTTCTTCCTCACCTGCACCAGTCGTCGCATTCGTCGGCATCTGCCGCGTCACCAGTGCATCTGGATGAAACGCCGTCATCAGAGCGTGCACGGACAACGTGGTGGATGAGGGAGGCGTCAGGGCCGCGCGTTGCTGACTAACCACCCAAGTCGCCCGCACGGATGCCTCCTGAGCAACGTTCTCATGTCCATGCCCACGAGCCGCTCGCTGCGTACGCGACCCGCGACGCTGTACGCGCGCGATGGTCTGAGTCCGAATCTTCCACAGACGCCTGCATGGCGCAAAGCGTCTCGCGAGTCAGAGAAAGAAGATAAGGTGCGCAACCGGCTGTCGACGCGGTATGCGTCGGGTGCCGTAGCGCCTGGCCTTTCCTACATGTCGGGTCTGAATACGCTCGCACCTATTGTAGGCTCGGAAGAAGAGAAGGATCAGGCCGTCCCACCGCTTCCGCCAGCGATAGATACCCAGGTGGCTGGTAGCAGCCAAACTGCTACCGCCACTACCCCCGCTGGCACCAGTGGCGTCGCGCTTGCCGCTGACGTTTTTTCTGACGAAAACTTTGATGCACGCACATTTGCATCTGAGCAGATGCAGCAGCTCAATGAGCCTGGTCTACAGAATTTGCGCACATCCCTGGGCACCCTTCAAAGCATGACGCAAAAACAGCTCAAGGAGCAGGTATTCAAAAATTACGCCGAGTTTATCACCATCAGTCGTGAAATTGCCACCTTTGAGAATGACATGCTCGAGTTCAAGGAAATTCTCGGCGAGTGGAAGCAGCTGCCACAGCAGCTGCAGATGGAAGATCCACTCAGCGAAACAGCGCTGGATGGCAGTGCTGGCTCGGGTATCGCTGGTGGTGTGCCGCGTCGATCGCGGAACAGTATGATCGATCTTGAGCAGATCTACAAAGCGCAGCTTACCTCTTTGTGGGAAAATATTGAGGGATCACAAAAATTTGTGCCGCTCGTACCGGGCCGTCATCTCGTGGCCGAAACGAGTCAGTTTGTGGAAATCAATGCTGCGACTTACAAACCCAAGCAGGCCGTGGCTCTCTTCCTGCTCGACGATCTACTCTTGATTGCTGTACAGCGAAAACGGCATTATGGCAATCGCATACATCTCGTGGCCGAATGCTGCTTTAATCTGAGCGAAATCGTGGTCGTCGATTTAAAAGATACCAAGGACGTGCGTAATGCCATCAAAATCAAGCACGGGCGAGAGTCCTTTGTGTACCGCTCCGAGCGAGCTCAGGACAAGCGTGCATTGCTACGCGCATTCCGCGGCGTCGGCGAAGAACTGGCTGCGAAACTCAAGAAACAACGCAAAGCCCGTACACAGTCTAAGCACATGGGCTCTGACAATATGCTGTACGGAAGCGAGTCTATGGATCCAGCGAGTCAGGATCTCGGCTTGTCGGACCAGGCACCAGCGGCCCCCACGTCCACGAACGATGTAGAATGGCTCGGTCCTTGGCTGAACGGTGTCATCGATGAACTTGCCGTACACATTGCGCTACGTGAATGGGAAGAAGCCGTGGCTCTCGTTGAAGAAGGCAAGAAGCGACTCGCGAGCCGCCCCATTTCCGAAGGTCCGCTTTACCTTCTCGTGGAAAGCTTCAACTCATGTGCTAGCGAGCTTGTGCAGGCCATCAGTGCCGAACTTGTATCGCCGTACCAGCGCAAATCTATGGTCGTGCGCGATGCAGCTCTTCTCGTTCGTCTCGACAAGGGCCGAGAGGCTCGTGACTTGCTTCTCGAGGCACGCACGGACTTGCTGCAACGGCGCATGCGTCAAATCAAATATGAGGGTGACGTGAGCCTGTATATCTCTGAACTCGCTATGTTGTACTTTACACTCATTAAAAACACGGGCGATTGGTATATGGCCGCCTTCAAGGATTATCGCATGGCTTCCGGCTTTGTGCAGTGGGCCTCGGATCAAGTCAAAGCGTACGCAGAAACATTCCGCCGGCAAGTCTACGGCGTAGACCAAGATCCACGCGTCGTCGATGAGGCCCTCGACATCACGCGTCGGTGTGCCCAGCTCCTCAATGAGGTGGGCCTAGGCCTCGGTTTCTTGCTCGATGATCTGCTAAAGCCCGGCGTAGAGGGAACACCACTCGGTACGTGGCAGGACCCAGCCCTATCCGCACGCGACCCTCGCCAGTATCAGTGGCACAGTACCGTGCCAGCCTAACTAGTTGTCTGGCCCGCGGTGCTGGGCAAGCCGCTGGCGCGTCCTTGCAAGTGATGCCAGCACTTGGTCTTCATGGTACGGCTGTGCTTTGGTCGGTGTAGGCGCGTGGCTGCTATCCAGTAGCTCGCCGTCCTTATCGACTGCCTGCCTCTTGACAGGATATGGCAGCGGCAGCTCACGAACAATCTTGTACGTATCGGCGTTACCGATGTGCTCGTTTTCCAAGCGGATAAAATTCCACAGCCACCGCCGGAACACCTCAAGCACAGCCGCGATAAATGCACGCAGTGGCAGTGTGGATGGCGAACCAAATAAGTAGATGACCCATACGAAGCGAATCAGCACATTGGTCACCATGGCGACATAGTACATGGGCCAAATATCATCGAATGACAGGTGCATACGAAGGAACGGGTAGCGTGCTTCGCGGTGCAGAAGGTTCCAGTCCATGAGAATGTCCCAGCTCGACGTGAAACATGCATTGATCGTGGCCAACAAGATCCACCACACGAACCGTACACTGCTTTGGGAGCCTGTTGTTCGGAACGCAAAGTAGGCAAAAGCGTGACATATCGTCGATGCATACTTGGCTGCATTGACTAAATGGACATGGGTCGTGCCCTTACAGTCGTAGTGTCGGCGAATACACTGCATAAGACGCAAAAAGGCAGGTAGCGAGCTGAGCACAGGCGTCCAGTACGTGGCCGAGGGATTGCATGTAGACTGCCATGCGCTTCTGTACTCACACTGTACGAGCCACAGGTTGGAGACAGAGTAGGCGATGCTATTCATCTCATCACCAAGAAAAAAGTCTCGGAATTCAATGCTGCCGATCAGACCGCCCGTCAAGACACGCGCGCATGAGCGAAGGAACCAAGCACGGCCAGAACGATGCATGATGGGCAGCGGGTTGCACAAAAGTAGCACAACTGCACAGAGCCATAGCAGGGGCCATGTCGTGGCTGACACGTACCGTTCATCGTCAGGCATCGCGGTGAAAGACTGGTAAAAACACAGCGCCAACAGCCACAAGCAGAGAGAAGGCAGTTCAAAGTACTGTGATGGATCAATGGCCGTCGTTGCATCGAATTCAAAGATAAAGACGGCATTGATACGTACATGTTGCCATGCGATTAAATTGAGACCGAAAAGAACGGCAAACAGCGTGGGCAAGAAGAACACGGCGTAGGTGATCAGTAACTGTGGCCACATCGGGATCAATGCACGCGTTGATTTGTGCATGACATGATCGAAGGCCTCGATCACAAGACACAGCGCGATACCGATGTACAGGCCGGTGACAAACGTGCTGCGGTGATGCCCCGTTTCGTGAGGGAGCAGAGCGTGTGTCACGCCCAAGCGAAGAATATCTCGAGCCCGCTTTTTGTCGCCATGCTCAAAGTAGTTAGCAAAAATGTCCTCGAGCGCATGCAGCATTTGTGGCACGGTGGTCGATACCACCAGGGATCGCTGTTGAATCCGCTCTTCATAGTACCTGTCCCATAGGTGCACTTGAAATGTCTTGTCAAATTTTTTCAAAATTTTGTTCAGACCGGTGCGGTTCAAAATGGCATAGTTGTTGAGAATTTCTAGTCCACGATAGTTTTCCACGACCGCGGAGCGCAGCTTCTTGCGTGCGGTCTTGTAGTGCACAGGATCGTAATGCCGCGGTTCCTTGGGCGTCTCATCGACATCGACCAAATTCAGGTGGTGGACTTGCTCCAGCGCATGTTCACGGCGCTGTTGGCCAACATCTTCGTCGCTCGAAGTCGGCTCTCGCGATGAAGGCTGCAATTCACGTCCCTGCGCACTAAGCCGGAGTCGGTGAAGCTCTTCGGTATCAAGTCGGCGAGGCACTTTCGACCATATGTTCTTGAGATGCCCACCATCGATGCGCTTGGTCTGGGTCTTGTATGCTCGTCTGTGTTCGGCCAACTCTATCAGCTGCGACACAAGCGTCGAAAGGCGTTCTACTGCCTCGAGCTCACGCGCATCGTAGAATTCCACCATGCGATCCACTTCATAGTCCAGGGCGTAGAAAAACAAGCGCTCCTGCTCGTCAAAGTGACGCGATATCGTTGCGTCCAGCCCCGTATCCACCATCTTGCTATCCGTTCGCACGGGCTCCGCCAGTAGCACCTCCGCTTCCAGGCCGGTACCATCTAGTGTTACTGATGGCAGTGGATCCTGTTCCTCTGGATCACCCAACGCGCCATATTTTGGCACTGTACGCTGTCCACGCGCTAGATACGATGGGCCGCCTCGAAGCAGTCGGGCCGCCGGATGACTGCTCGACTCAGATACAGGCACTCTTCCCGTCTTGCGCGCATCATAGTGCTGTTTGACGCGCTTGATGAGCTTCTTGAGTCCAGCATAGTTGAGGTACGCTTTCCGCCATTCATCTACCGCATTTTCCTCGAGATAACGGGCGAATTTCATAGCCAAGGCGCTCGGCCCGACGTAATTCGCAGGTGTAGTATCGTGCCGACCTCGACCACGTGCACGGCGGACACGACGTGCTTACTCGCCCCACACGTACCTTCATCGTCACAAAGCTGGCGCGTTCATTCTCCTTAAGAAAGTCTATGAAAAGCTGCCATTCATGTACTACAATGTTTTGGCTCTAGACTGTCATCGCCGAAGCTACTGCCTAGATTCCTATATTGCAGAATTGCTCTCGTCCCCGACGAGAGCCGTTGGCCCTCTTGGCACCCTTACCGTGATGGGCAACTCGGTCGGGTGTGGCTCGGGGCTGTGAGTTAGCGGCACATGTGGCACTCCCATACGTACACTTGGCTTTTGATCAAAGGAAACCCTGCCGCGGTCCTCGCTGCGTCTTCTTATGTGGCTCGGGCACGTGACTGAACTCACATGCTCCCAAGCCTTCGACAAAGGCGTCCCTTTCTACAGAACGTGTGTGGTATGTGGCTGGCCAAGTGGTGCGCGCCGACCGCGCGTGCCTATGTGCGCGATGCTGGCGCAGCTTTTTCTTTACCAGCAGCATCTATTCATACAAGTGCGCCCTTGCTAGAAAGCAAGCGCAAACGAGTAGCGCGTCTGCGCCGGCAAAAGAACTTGGCGCAGCAGAACATTAAGCAGCGCATGTTTGAGATGTCGAAGCCTGATCCTGTGCTGGCACACCGTTTAAATGAACAAGGACATGCCACATGGGCCAATTCGGAGCTTGCGAAACTGATCCTGTCGAAGACCGAGGTATGGGGTCTCGTTGAGGACCGCCGTGGCCGGCTTCAGACTGTGTCGCCCTTGCCGCGTGAAGAGGATGCTGAGGTCGATACCGTAGTGGAAGAGTTCGGTGGGCCGCGCCGACTCAACTTTGGCCTGGACACGCGCGACCGGCGGACATTATTCCAATCGCTTCCGCGAGTCATGACGACGGATCGTGCCATGGACTTGACAGACTCGGTGCAGGGAGGCTCTGATGCGTTCGCCGTCGATCTGAAGCAGCTCGAGGAAGAGCAGGCTCAGAGTGCAGAGACTCTCTCACGCATTCTCGACTTGCGCAATGCAAGTGGTCGGGGTATCCAGGTGGAAAACACACGTCGCATTATTGCTCACTTTGGCCGCTCTACGGAAAGTGGCGGGGCCGACACGGGCTCACCGGAGGTACAAGCGGCTCTTCTGACGTATCGCATTCGTAATCTGGCTGAGCATCTCCAGACGGCACGTCACGATAACAGCAACCGCCGCTCGATGCGGCACATGGTCCATCAGCGTGCCAAGATTCTGCGCTACCTCAAGTCGCGCGATCCTATTCACTACCAAAAGTTCCTGCCCCGTATCGGCGTCGAGGCGCGCGGTGTCGAGGGCGAAATTGTCGTGCCTGGTAAACCCAAGGTCCGGCGTATGTAGTTTCATATCCATCTACGAGGAAGCCATCCCACGTGCCAGTCGCCCAAGACACGGCGCGAGGCAGGGTATATCTGTGCGCTGTCTTGCAAGGCATCGTGCAGTGCATCACATACTTCGGCGGGCAGGACAAGGGGTATGTGCTGTGCCATGTCAGGCTGCGTCGCCCCAGGCTTGTACAGGAGTTTGCAAGCGTCGCATGGCCGCTCCAAAGGGGGTATCGAGAGCGTAATGAGCGGTTGGAACACCCACAGCACCAAGCGTGGCGCGGGCTCTGACGCCTGCATGGCGCAAACGACAAAGCGGTGCACGGCCTGCCGCTCTGTCTGCTCGACAAGATAGTTGCTTAATACCAGACCTAGGAAGCCCAAGTCTGTCGGCACATGCGCCGGCATCACACTGCATTGAAGCCATTGGACGGATGTGGCGTGGTCCCCGGCGTTGACGGGCTCGACCGCCGCACCGAGAACAGCATGACATTGTGTGCATTGTACGGGAAATGCATGCGTCTGCGGTTAGTACATGTCGCATTTCGTGTGACTGCCATATCGACCTTGCCATGCCAGTGTTATCTGAAACGCAGGATATGGGACCCGTAGTATCAGTCAGAATGCCCAGTGGACACCGCTAGACGCCATCCTCGCGGTCAGCGCTAGCCACGGTAGGTAGGCCGATGCCGACTTTTCTGCTGGTCCGTGCATGGCAGGTCGCTGATGATACGTACCTCGGAAAAATTGTCCTGCGCCTCGCCTCGGATACAGACGCCCGATGTTATGGACGCGCTCGACGTCTTGAGCCACAGACTCGAGACCCACAGTTCATCATCGCGTGGCACGCGGTGCACATCGACATCACGGCGACCCTGCGTCACACTCGCATTCAAGCGCTGGTCACCATGGCACATCCATGCATCCACTAGCTCTTCCCAGTGCTCGGAGGGCAATGCACGTAGATGCGCGCGCGGGGTGAACTGGACGAGCGTTTGTGCACATCGAGCGCACTGCAAAGCATCAATATCCTTCTGGGTGAACTCGTGCCACGGCGAAGAAGGCGGCGGTTGGCACGTACGTCCCATAGGCTGCGTCGGAATCGTAAAGACATAGCCATCACTGAAGGACGCTGCGTAGGACCCAGGCACAACAGGCCACGGCACTTGCACACACACAGGAGGGAGCGCTGCATGCGCAAACTGCAAGAGCGCCTTGTCGTTTAGCGCCTTGACCGTACATTGGAGCGGCGTATTCGACGAGCACGTGGCTGGCGCCTGTGCCAACACGGTGACACGATGGATATGGCGCTGAAACTCTAGCGCAACATGTAGCTCACGCAAGTCAGAGTACCTTCGCTGCGTCTTGAGCCCGGTGTCTGTGGCCACAGAGCGTCGCCGCTTCGGTGCCCCCGATGTGGTGGACATGAAGCAAGACGCGCGTCGTGCGCTCTCCACATCCTAGACAAAACCGCCTTCGCCGTGTTCTTGGGCCTCACGTGCCGCCGCTTCCCAAGCCTCGAGGTCCCACTCTCCGGGCGTCCCGACGGCGTCTTTGGACATGCGCGCATTCCAGATGGATGCCATGGCCTTAATATCGTCGTCTGATGCGGCATGAATCCAGCTCTCCAGGGGCGCGAGCCATGCGTCCCACACGAGTTGCAGAGCCAGCTCCATGGGCTCGGCGAGGCCTGTACCGGTAGGGGCCAGTGCGAATATAGCGTCCATGTCGCGCAACATATGCAGGATGCGTGCCTTGGCATCTGGCAAGTTGAAGAGCTCGTGTGCATCGCTGCAAATACGCTCACACAGCGCCCACGAGCGGTACAGAGGATATGTCAGTGCGCGACGGAACGACCACCGCAGTACATCTTGTACGTCTGTGCCGGGCGGCAGCGGCTCAGAGAAGCATGTCAGTGAACGGCACAGCTTGCAGATAGTCCAAGCCGACTCGGTAGACGCCTCATTGCTCGAAACATGCATCTCATACAGGTACGCAAACACCACCTGCACCAAGCATGCCTGGGCTTGCTCTGTAGGTGGGAGGGGGCCCGCCCAGGCGGGCTGTGTACCTTGTGGCACATCTTTCCGCAATAAAGCAGGCACCACATGCATCGCGGCGGCCACATCGCCGTCTACGTCGACATAACTGTCGAGATACATGCCTTCATCCCACTTTTGTATTTCAAGCTCTTCCGCGCGCATCGATCGCTCCGCGAGCGGCACGACCGTGGGATCCACGATGTCCAGGATCGGAACGCGTCCATTTCTCATCATGTCCGCGTACGCATGCGAAAGAGGCACATACGAAGACATCAAACCGTACGGATGCTCGCTCTGCTGACGCGATGCCTCCTCGAGTTGCGCCATTTCGTTGTCCGACAGAATCTGTGGACGCAGAGCTTCGAGACCAGGAAAGTGTTCGCCATGCACACGCTTTTTTATGTGCACCGTAAACGTTTGCGTCTTTGGATCGTACGTGCCATGAGGCGACGACGTCAAGGCACACGTCTCACTCATGCTTTCTACCGCACAGGGCAAATTCAGCGGCAAATATACGGGGTCCACAAAGCATCCAAACGTTCGCTCCTCAGCTACGATACGCACCTCAGCGACTTTGGCATCCACGCACGAAATGCTTACGTGGACGAACGACGCGTCCTGCTCAACATGGAACGAAGGCGTCACTAGCTGCATGATCGTAGTGGAGGTAGCTTTTCGTCACCATGCTGGACGAAGAGACTCTTCGGTCCATGCTGCCCGGCCGCTTTGGGCAGCAGGGTAAGAATGAGCTTCCAACTGCACAGGAGCCTAACGAAGCAAGTCAAGAAGAAGAGAAGGAGGAAAAAGCCCCTGTACCTGACACTTTGGACGTACTCAAAGAGTACGCAGGATTGCCACTTACTCGTTCCATCCAGCTCAAGGACCATACCAAGTCCGTGTGCGCCCTAGGCATTGACCGCAGTGGTGCGCGCGTGGCCTCGGGATCCACCGACTACGATGTAAAGCTGTGGGACTTTGGTGGTATGGCATCCAATCTGCGTCCTTTCAAGACGTTTGAGCCAGCAGAAAATTACCCCGTCATTCAGTTGGCGTTCGCCCCACAAAGCAAGAACTTGCTGTGCCTGAACGCTGCGCCCCAGCCACGAGTGTACGACTACGACGGCAACGAACTAGCCGTCTATAAAAAAGGTGATGTGTTCATGCGTGATATGCGGCATACTACGGGACATATTAGCGACATCACCTGTGGTATGTGGCACCCACTGGACGACACACATTTCATGACTGGCGGCTCTGACAGCACTATCCGTCTTTGGGACGTGAACCACAAAGCGAGCCAAAAGACTGTGATTGTCTTGCGCTCAAAAAACCGCGGCACCAAGACTCAAGTATCGGCTGCCACTTACACACCCGACGCCCGCGCCATTGTAGCAACAGGCCAAGATGGCGCCATGTACATGTGGGCTACGAACGGAAACTACGCGCGCCCCTCCGCGACCGTGCAGGGTGCTCATACAGCCTCCCAGAGCGCCACGAGTTTGGCCGCCTCCTCTGATGGATACACGCTTGCATCACGAGGAGCCGACGACTCGCTCAAGCTGTGGGATCTGCGTCAGCTGCGCTCGCCTTTGGCTGAGAAGCAGGAGCTTCCGAATGGAAGCGACCACACTGATGTTTTGTTCAGCCCCGACGGACGTCAAGTCATGACCGGCCTCGCGTCTGTGCCAGGCGGCTCGATGCGGACGTCGGACCCTCTGAGTCAATGGGGCCAGTTGGCCGTCTTCACCTCTGACACGCTACATCAGCAGCTTGTATACCCTGTGGCTCAGTCAAGCGTGATTCGTATCGCGTGGCATGCGCGTCTTGACCAGGTCTTTGCATCAACACGCGACGGAAGCGTGCATGTGTTCTACGACGAGCATGCGTCACAACTGGGGGCTCTTCTTTCGGTAAACAAGCGCGCACGCACACGGACGAATCCCTTCGCGGACGATGGCTCACAAACTGATCCTTATGCTGACGTGCCCATCATTATACCGGAAGAAACGGACCACGACGACTGGCTCGATCCCGTCTACAAGAAGCCGCAGTTCCCACGCAATCCCAAGAATGCTCGCGTGCCTGAGCGGCCGCTTGAAGGCCGTGGCAAGGGTGGTCGGATTGGTCGCTCAGCATTGCAGCCTTTGATGAAGGATCTTGTCGAGAGTGATCTTCGCTCAGAAGACCCGCGCGAAGCACTGCTCAAGTACGCTGATAAGGCGCAGAAGGACCCACGTTGGACGGCAGCGTATGCTAATACGCAACCCAAAGCTATATTTGACGAAGAAAAAGACACCTAGGCGCGCACGTTGGGATGCACACTCTCAGGGTAGGCAATGTGGTTTTGGCTTTGATCCAGATCACCCAGTGCAAGGGCCATCGTACGCACGAGCGAACGATCCTGGTCGGCCGGCACATCGCCGCTCAACTCCCAGAACATGGCACCCAGCATACCCTTGTTTTTTATATACTCGGCCTTGGCATGCACTGCCTCGGGCGAGTCGTACGAAATCAACTCGTTGCCGTCATGAGACCATGATGCGCCGGCGCGCTTATCGAAATGCTCTTGCGCATTCTGACGCGGAAGATTTTTGTACAGGTACGTGCCACCTTCTGTTTCACTTGCGTGGCGATATGGCTGACCTGGGCCGCCTGTACCGACAAAGCCACGGCCATATGCGGGAATGCCCAGGACCATCTTGTTGAGCGGCACGCCTCTATGTTTGTAGTCATCCACGGCTTTCGACACGGAAATTGCCCCACCATAGAGATTCGCCTGATGATTCGCCACCTGGTCCCAGCTACCACTGAAGTCGTACGCCATCAGATTCCAAAAATCAAGATACTTATCCATATCCTTCAGCTTGAGGATTTGATACTTCTGTGGCGAGCATGGTGCTGCGATCGTCAGAAGGTAGTGAGGATCATTCGGGGTAGCACGCTGACCGTATTCGTCAAGGGCGCGTCGCAGCCCTGACAGAAGCTGGACGTACGCTTGCGCTTCCATGTCGGACTGGGGGTACTCCCAGTCAATATCAAGGCCGTCAAAGCCACAGTCTGCCAGGAGCTTGACGGCAGATTCGATGAATGTCTGACGCTTGGCTGCGTCATTCATGCCACAGAAGCTGCCTGAATACGACCAGCCACCAATGGATAGCAGCGTCTTTAGGTGCCTGTGCTGTTTCTTGAGCTGAAGAAACTGGTTCAAATTGCCAAACATAGCCCCATCGTGCTCTTGATCGCCATCGTACTTGATCTGACGATCAGCCCATTCATCTGACAATACTACCTCACCACTGTCTTTGATGTTGGCAAACGCGTACAGAATGTGCGTCAAGTGCTGGACCGGCACATGCTCGGGCTTGTAGCCTTTCTGGTAGATCGACCAATTAGGGAAGTAGGCCACTTGCACCTGCCTGTCCGGCCCGCCGTGGGACGATGTATGGAACACGTTGGCTAGTTTACTGCGTAGATGGAATGGCATGGTGGGAGGAAGACACTTTCAAGTGGCCCAAGCGCACACAACTTGTAAGCCCGGCAGGCCAGCTGACAGATGTGGAGAAGGCTCTATACATAAGTGACACTACGCATCCCAAGGGTTCTCAGCTGCCCACGCAGGCAGATCCGACGAGCGCTTTGGCGACGTCAACAAGACATGATCAGGTGATGTCTCCCATTCTTCGTTCGGGACATGGATAGGCGATGTCGGCTTTAAGCCGCTGTTGAACTGGGCTGCAAGTTGAGCTGCCTCGTCCGCAGCAAGGCCATAGGATGCGTAGGCAGGTGATTCTTCCTCTGGAACGGGTATGTTGGAAGCAACATGCTCAGACTCTTCGTCAGACAGGTGGTGTTCATGTCGATCGTGGTCATGTGCTTCGAGCGCACGTAGAGTTTCCTGATGGCCAACATCATGAGGTTCCTCATGTTGACTCTGTTGATCAGGGATTTTCTCATGATCCTTAGAGGCAGGCGCTTCTTCCTCTTTGGCGTCAGAGCCTGCCACATGTTCATTCGAAGGCGAGCGACTGTTCTTGTCATCGCTTTGATGCTCCATGGGAGGGCTGCTTTCTCCTAGCTCGGCGCCGTCATCCGGTATGGGTTTGGGTATGTCTTGAGGCGCGTCTGACCGCGGAGCATGCACCACATCGGTAGGCACTACTGGCATGGATTCGAGACTGGATGTCTGCGGCTTCTTTACTTCGTCCTCCATCGCATCGTACACTAGCTGCGGCGGCGGTGGAACAGTGTCAGGACTCTTTTCCTTCTTGCCCCAAATAAAGTTCTTGAGACTTTGCGTCGCGGTGGAATGCTGCTTTTGGGGGCTCTCTTTCTCGACCGTACGCTCTGGCACATGATCCAGTGACTCTGGCTCGTCAAAGTAATCAGCAGTCGTCTGAAAGCCAAGCTCACCTAGCAAGAGAGGCGTGAGCGCTCGGTAAGCGAGGTGGCCTGGTACAATATTCGTCACATCAATGTTCTCGATGCCGCATCCAAATTCCACTGGATACAGTCCAGCAATATTGCGCACACCGCCTGATGTGGCACGATGCAAGTACGCTAGAATCCAGTCTGAGCGTGCAAACGCGTTCACAAAGCGGCCAGACACGACGGTTCGCGCCGTCTTCCACTCATTCTCACGCGACGGTACAGGTGCGCCCATCAGGAACACATTTTGTACAATGCCGAATGCTTTCTTGCGAGCCAACTCCAAGAGTGCATAGAAAATCATGCGTGCTCCAAGACTGTACCCTACAAGCGTGATGGGACGGACACCCATTTGCCGGTGGATCAGGACATCCGCCAGAATCAGCCCGGCTGCTCGAGCACGTTCCGTGGCATTGGACCAGGGGTTGTCGATGAGGTAGTTGAGCTTCGTGAGCCACAGGGGCCAAGCCAAGGCGCTAAACATGGCACCAGCCACGGTGGCCGCCAAGACTTGCTGCACACCCTGCACCAGCGTCTCGTTCCACAAGATCGACATAGCGTTACCCATTTCTTGCATCATCTGAGGCTCCCACATGATACTAAACACGTCGCCCATGATCGGGTCAATGACGCTGTAGGGTAGTGTCGGGTCATCTTCCGCACCTTTTAGAAAACCCGGCACAGTAATAATACAGTTGACTCGCTTGTGGTAGTGCAGCGGTCGAAATTCAAAGATCTGCACGCTCTTGACTCGTCGCCTCATACCTTTTCCGCCCATCGCGGCGCCACTAATCGTACCTGTGGTCGTGATGATGGCTGCACCGCCCACACCACTGAAAAATGCCGACGTTCCACTAATACCCACGGCACCCAGAGCCGCACCGATACCAGCACCGATCACAGGAGCAAGCAGACCAGCCGACAAGCCAATGACCAGACCACCACCGACGGTGGCGAGGCCCATCATCATGAGGCGCTTGTGTCGAGATGCTGAATCGTGGTGTTGTGTGATGCTCTTGTCGTCCAGTGTCTGCACATCTTCTTCAATTTCTAAAGAATCCGTGATGCGCTTTTCAAACTTTGTCACATCCATCCAAGAGAGACCAATGAGCTCTGCAAGGCGCTCCAGCAACACACGAGAACGGGCATCATACACACTGTCAGCCGTAAGTACCAAGAACAAGTCACAAAGGACCGTCCAGCGCAGGTCCAGCGTGATCGTCTTGTTGGCAGCGTTCACCTCGGTGGTTACGCCATCCAACGTTGTTACAGAAGCGTGAGCGTGAGAAGATGTATGCGGCGCTTTGAGGGACGCTTCAGGGACACGCGTGGCCTCGCCTGACAAGGCACTCGCATGTTCTGTGACTTGAGAGGCAGTATTGGGATCAGTCAGGATGCTGGGAGATTCAGCAGTTTCTGGGGTCGAAGTGGCCGCTTGCTTCACCTTGGGAGTCTGTGGGAGCGCTGGTGGCTTGGGTTGGGAGGCTTCTTGTTTCGCCAGCGCGGGGTCATAGGCGGGATTAGGAATCGTCTGCGTAGCGATCAAGCTGGGTGCCAGATCGGAAGGAAGGATCCCGTGCAGCGATAATGACTCGATCATCGACTGCTCGGCAGGCTCCACGTCTAGATGCTGATACAAACGAATCATGACGCGCAGCCCCCATTCTTTGGCACTCTGAATGGCCGGACGATCATCCTTCGCTCCTAGCTGCTCCAGTTCCTTTACAATCTGGCTGCAGAGGGTGCTGCACAAGCCCACATATGCTAATTTCTGTACATCGGAGAGTAAACGCTTGGTCAAGGCCAGTTGCGAAATGGGGGCGGCGGATGGGTCGTCTGCATCGTCTAAGCGATTCAGGTCTTCTTGGAACAAGTAGTCCGTAGCTGCTTCCAGTTCTGCATCCTCGTCAGCATCATCCAGACGCAGCTTGGTATATCCCACGCCTTCCGAGCCTAGCGCCTGAGAATCGGCCACCTGCTCATCAGGCCGCGTTCGCCAGTCATAGCCACGCACGTCGTGCACGTCTAGATGTCGACCTGCCGTATTGGAGGTGCCACCCTGTGCCGAAGTGCCACGGCCCCGCATATGCGCGCGTCGCTGGCGCATAAGCTTGGCCTCACGCGCAACGCGCTTACTCTTCGGAGACCGCTCGTTGTCCGATTCGCTGTCGCTATCACTGTTGGTATTGGCTGAGCTGGGACTCCAAGGTCCTACATGCTCTATGGGCATATCCTGCCATTCATCGTCCGAGTCATCAAGCCCACTTGCATTCAGCATGTCGACGGCCCATCGGACACGGCCCCTATTGGACCCGTGGAAGAAGAGCTCCGAGGTCCAAGGGCACTGCTGCGCGCCGAGCTCCTCACGATATCACGTGACACACCTGGCGAGAGGCGAGCGACGTGCTGAAGAAGCTAGTAGGCGACTACGTCTTGGATGCGTGTGGACGCGAAGGAGGTATGCAGTCGTGCGCTAATCGCAGTTTGTTGTGCGCCTAGAAGAGCTCTTTGCTCGAACAAAGGATGCGCGCTCCGTGCACATCAGCTCAAAGAAACGTATGTCGAGGATCGCTAACGCGTCAGAGCCATACGAGGACGGGTCCGTGACCCATGCCATACTGTTCCGCGTCACAGACGGCGGCAGCAAAGAACGCGCCAAGTTCAGCACCCTCGTACGTTTGCCTTGAGACTCATGCATTAGGTGCCCCCCAGCGACATACTTGCGTTCCAAGATACCTACCTCACAACTCTGCGCACGCATCTGGCAGAGAACCTCAAGAAGCGCGACAAGGCCAAAGAGCGCCGCGTTGACAAGACCCTGGCTGCGTCGCGCAAGAAGCTGGAAGAGAATGATGGCAAGGTGAAAATTCTTGGTGCCAGTACGTATGCGCTATCATCGCTCACATCGTCACAGAGCGTGGTAAAGGTCGGAGACAGCGCATGCGGGCCCTTCGTCGTGCGCGGATACTACGACAGGCTCGTGCTCAGGCGCAGCATCCGCCGTCTGCCACCCAAGCCTAGAGCGGCCAGGTGCGCTCATTGCGCCTCGCATGACATAATCACACGGCGCTGGTCGATTCATTTCTGATAGGGCCTCTGGCCGATTCGGGGTGCGTGCACCCAAATATGCGGTGACAACGTGCCGACCGAGCGAAATTCCAGCACGAGCCAGCTTCCCAACCCAGCTTCCAGCCACCGTATGAACCTGCTGCCTGAGCTGGGACCTGTTGGCCGGCTCGTGATTGTAACTTTATCATGTATTCTGCAAATTGTAGCTGTGAGTGGCATGGGCTATATTATGGCCCGGGTGGGCGTGCTTGACCGACGCATGCAAAGTAAGCTCAATAAGCTCAATGTGTCTGTGCTCACGCCCGCGTTGCTCTTCGGCAAAATTGCGTTCTATCTCACGCCCCAGCGTCTCACGGAGCTTGCGATTGTGCCGGCTGGCTTTTTGTGTGTGTCTGTGATATCTGCCCTGGCGGCCGCGCTCACGTCGCGCTTGCTTCGTGTCCTTCCAGGGCAGCGCAACTTTGTGATGGCCTGCTCTATCACGCCCAACTCGAATACGCTACCTGTGGCCCTTATTTCCTCGCTTGTATATTCGGTGCCGGAGTTGCACTGGGTCGAGAATGGCCAAGACTCGGATCAGCCCGAGCTCATGTTTGGTCGGGCCCTGACATACCTCGTCATGTTTTCTACGCTCGGCACGGTGCAGCGATGGAGTATCGCTGCCAAACTCTTGGAGGGCGTGAAGGGCATATCCAATTTTTACTACGGATCCGACCATCCGAGCCGCTCCGGATTTCGCGATGACGTCACGGACCCCCTCATTGACGAGCATCATCGTTCACAGTTTGCCGACCGCAACTCGATTCTACTCCATGCCCCTGCCACCAGCTCGCCACTTCGGTCTGAGCTGCTGGCCGACGAGGCTCAAGAGGCGGATACGCCGTCTGTGCCTGCCCCTCCTTCGCATGGGTGGGCGTACGCAGTGACCAGGCCCATGATCCGCTTTTGGCACGCGTTCCTGAATTTCATGACTGTGCCGCTATGGGCAGCATTGCTGAGCTTTATCATTGTTCTTTTACCGAAAGTCCAAAATTTTGTCAAGTCCGTCGACCCGTTTGTTGATGCGGTTGAGCAGCTAGGACAATGCAGTGTGCCCATGTCGATTCTCGTTCTGGGCTCCTATTTCCACGACTCGGACGAGGATGAGTCCAACGTGACAAACCACGGCTCGATGATGTCTGCGAGAGAAGACGCCCCTGATGCACACGAGCATGCGGCTGAGGCCGCGTGGGAAAAGCGGATGACTTGGCGCACCATCGTCGCTGCAAGTGCGAGTCGCATGATTGTGACGCCGCTCCTCATGCTGCCTCTCGTCGCATACGTGTGCTTGACCAACGATACGGAGGTGGTCGGTGATCCTGTCTTTATTGCATGTGCATGCCTGGTGATCGGCTCCCCACCTGCTCTTACGCTGGCCCAGATCTCGAGGCAGCGTGGCGATCCCTCCAGCAACCTCGAAGCACTCATTAGTGGTACCATCTTTGTGTCTTACATCTTCCTCACGGGCCCTGTGACTGTGCTGCTAGTGTTTTTCGCGCTATACATCGACAAAATGCAGGCCCTGTTCCTATAGCTTGAATCCCCTATGCATGTGTCTGCCATTTGTGGATCAGGGCACTCACGCCCGTAAAAGCCTGCTCCGGTTCGGTGTCGAGAGGCGAAGTATCTGGCTCCGGCTTCGGCACAGGAAACGCCCGTTGCCTAGTGGCTGGATAAGTGGGCGCTTCGCGAGTCACAGGCTTGGTAAGACGCACGCCGCCGTCGCGTTGCTGAGCGAGCATGGTACTAACACGGGCTGCTGCGTCTGATGTGGCCACATTCGCATTCGTTCCTGCAAGCATAATTGGATTCTCAGATACAGGCGTGGATGGAAGACCAGGCGATGTGCCCTGATGGACATACGTTCGATGCGGAGATTTTGCCGCGTCCCATGTGGACGAGCGACGCATCTCGGAAGAGGCACGGACTAACGACGTGCGCTTGGGAGCCGGTGTAGCAGGCCGCGCAGCTGATACCGATACCTGCTCAAACATGTTGCGGACCTCGTTCATCGAAGCATGGGGAGTGGGAGGCTGGGTGTGGTCCTTTGGCGTGTTGCTGGGCGGTGATGGGGTAGGTTTATGAGACAAGGGTACAAGTTGGCCAACACGTGGCTCATGTGCTGTGCTCTGACGACGTGAGAGAGAGGCGGGCTTGGCTTTGGGCGGCGGCGGCACCACCGACGCTCGACGCGGTGCGGCTGCAGGGGTGGGGCGATGTTCACCAAGTAGCTGTTGCAGTGCTTTTTCGTGCTCAGCTAGCCTAGCCAGCTCGTCGTCGTGGTCCCCACTCGGTGCGGAGGAGGGCGGTGGTAAAGAAGCTGTATTCTTTTCCATGTGGCTGTTTTCCTCCAGCAGCGTATGGACCGACTCGGCAGGTGACAGGACCTGGGGCCTGCGATGCGGGTGGGAGGAATTGGGGCGGACGCGCACATTCACATCTTCCGGCGCCTCATGCTCTTCGTCACTCGAGCTTAGATCCACATCCACGAGCGTATGAGCTGGTTTGTCGCGCATGGAAGCAGAAGTGCTCTTTTCCATGGGGATAGATACGGCCCGCGGCGGTGACTCGGTGTCGAGCTGCTGCACCATTGCCTTGACGCTTTGTCGGGGCACCTGCTCAGCCTGATCGAGCTCCTGCAGACTCGGATACCGTGCCACTACGTCGTCAAGAGACACATTCAGAATGAGGGAGTCGGGTCGCTCTGACGACCGAGCGGCCTTGCTCTGTGTGGCAGGCGGCGTGGTGACTCTCGATGGCCGGGCCACGGATCTCGGCCGCAGTGAGGACCGCGATGCAACAGGTCGGATGGATGGTGGTCTCGGCGTGGGTGTCTTTGCTCGGGCGACCGTCTCAGGCGGCGTGGGCGTAGTGAGGGACAGAAGCTGGAGCTCCACACTTTCTAGGATCGAGTCGATGCTTGGACGAGCCTCAGCATCGACTTGGAGCATGGATTGAATGAGCGCACGTAGAGCGCTGGAGTAAAGGGGTTTGTCTGGGTATTCAAAGCGAGCCTGTAGAATGGCGGCAGGACCCGCACCTGGCGCTTCGAACGGGGTGGTATAGTAACACAGCTTGTACAGAAACACACCGAGCGCCCATATATCGGCCTTTTCTGTGATGGGGACATGCATACCGAGATCGATCATTTCTGGCGCTCGATACTGCATGGTTGTGTGTTGATTTAGTTCGCGCTCGCAGCGCTGAATCTCTTCCGCACTCTTGGCTGCACGTCGCGAAAGCAGAGGAAAGCAGGAGCCGAAATCACATAACTTGAAGCGCGGTGGGCTCGATGTGGTGCGCAGTACATTTTCAATTTTGATGTCGCGATGCACCAGCACAGGGTCCTGGTGATGCATAATCAAGACAGCTTCGCAAACGTCCCGGAAGATGCGCAATACTTCGTCCTCGCGGAGCCGATGCTGGAGTCTTGTGTTTAAAAAGTCAATGAGTCCGCCGCCGGCACAGTACTCCATCAAGATAAATATTTCCCAACCGTCACCCACAAGAGAGGCAGCCGACGCTTCCACAAAGTGCACGATCGATTCATGTCCACGGAGCCCGCGATGATACTCGACTTCGCCACGCACACTCGCAAGCGCATCCTTGTTCCATACGCACATGTGCTTGAGAACGAGAGTAGTGTCGCGGTGCTCGTGACCTGGAATCGGCACAGGCACGTCGGCTTCGACTAGGTATACTTGGGCAAAGCCACCACTGCTGAGAAATCGAGACACAGTCACAAGGTGTGCACCAATACGCACACGCATCCCTGGCTGCAGTGTGCGCTGCCCTTGAAAAGGGCCGATCACCGGCACCGGTGCCGTGGCCATGCCGACGCTGAAGAAGCAGGACCCCCGCTGGGCTGTGTGTCGCGACACGCACGCCTCGTACGAGTGGAGGGACCGTGCTAGGCGCCCAGGCCCTTCGTGCTGAGTCAGCCATGACCTAGGTTGAAAAAAAAGGACCTCCAGATGCGCCTTCCACGACGCAAGTACCATGCCCAAAGCACGCCCTGATCTGGGTCGTCGCCTACAGCGGGCGCGACGGCGCAACCCGATTCGACGGCCAGAGCCTCGTGCAACAGAAGTCACACCACTTATGACGACAGCGGAAGAAGTGGTACCTGTTCTTGCGAAGCTCGGCATGGATGCCACGGCCCCTCCGATCGAGACGGGTGACAAGGTATGGGCCTTGGCCTCTATCGCCACTCTTTTGTCGGATGATGCTCAGCACCGACAACTTCTACTCTCACACCAGGTGATTCCGCGCATTCTTTATGCGCTCAAATCGGATACCAATTTGGAAGTGCGACGTGAGGCTAGCGGCGCGCTACGCAACTTGTGCCTGTGTGATGACGATACGCAGAGCATTTTTGATGAAATGGATCGACACGGCATCGTCGATGTGGTGCTGAGTGTCCTGAAGTGGGCCGCGCTTGGTTTGCAAAGTCACGAACGGCGTTTGGAGCGGGCTCAGGCGCCACTCATTCAGGAGCGTGAGCGGCTCATGTCTAAGCCACTGGACCAAATGAACCGCAAAGAGCGGCGTCACATGGCCAAATTAGCCCAGGGCCGTCTTCCCTCGGCCACAGCTGGTGCGACAGCTGAGTTTGGTAATGATGCACACGATGCACTGGACATGCATGCCTGGGGCTCTGATGCACCAGCATCGCTGCAGGCCATGGATTCGGCGGCGGCTCAGTGCCTTGTTGAAATGTGCGAAAATCTCGTCACTATCATCTCGTGCCTATGTGCGTCGAGTGAGAAGCTGGGTGTGCAAGTGCTGCAGTGGTCGTGGACGAGCGACAGCACAGGGCGTGAAGGACTCGCAGCTTGGTTGTGTGAGGCCTTGTCCCTGGGTATCCGTGCATGTGACGCTGAGCATGATGCGGAGTTGGCCAAGCTGCCCGAGTGTGCTGCTGCTCTTGTGTCATTGGGTCTGGCAAGCGCACAGGCTTTGTGGGTGCTCACGGATCCATCTTTGGGATACGAAGACATGCCGAGTGCCGTGTCTGGCACAGACAACGATCGTTCGCGCGGACTGCGTCGTTTAGATATTCTTGTGCGTGCCTCGGCGTGCCTCGCGACGCATGCCGCACCTCGCCCTGCGATGCTCGGCGCCGCAGCCACGGGGGCGCTCATGAACGTGTTGGCCGTGGTCGAGGTGGAAGCGCTTGCCTCTTTTGTGCAACAGGACGTGCCGACGCGTGTAACACACCTGCTAGCCGAAGCCAATGCTGACGCTCTCAAAGAAGACGCGCGCTCCGCCCTGGAAGCTTGTCTGGACATGGTGTCGGATATGGCCCGCGTCCTTCCACAGGAGGAGCCGCTTTCGATGGTCTCATCGCCCCTCGTTGAAGCGCTATTACGCCTTGCCACGCCCTCTCAAGAGTCATCCCAAGACAACGTCACGGCGTCTGCGCGCCGCGGCATAGAGACGAGGGCCTTGACCGCTCTGAATCAGGTGCTGTGGCATACCGCCTTGCATGCCCCGCCCCCGCCGTCGGAATGGCCCACGGACGACGAGGAAGCACTTGCCGAGATTCATGCCTGGCGGACACACACTGGCTCGTTGTATCTTGAGGGAGGCCAGCCATGCTCTACGCCGACGTACGAGGCCCTTTGGCACATATGGCAGCGTGTGTTTGAGACAGCGTCGTTCTGGGCGGGTCTGGACAGTGTCGCCAACGCTGCGCCCGAGGCACCGTTGCCCATGTCGAGCGTCGCGGGAGACGGTCTCGCCCAGGTAAGTACGAGCATTGGGTGCCTTTGGTCTACGGCGCGCCTGCTAGAAGGCCAGTTGCCATTGGTGCAGGATGATGCGCCTGCGCCACCTGTCACAGCGCTGACGGCTGCATACCTCTCTGCACACGATGCCTCGGTGCGAGTCAAAGTGCTTGGCACACTCGCTTGCCTGGCGCGGTCTCAGTTCTACTGCCGTGAGCCAGGTTCATCGACGCCGCCGCCAGCCTATGCCCAAGTGTATCTACATCTGGCTTCCTTCTGGGCCGATGTGGCGGGACACATTTCTGACGCCGAGACGCTCGCTGCCTTTGTGCATGCGATTGTCGATACATATGCGGACGAGCAGGCACCTTGGGACGCTGCGTACCGCGACTCGCACCTGCACGAGCGTCTGTGCACGCTGGTACCGCAGTACATGGGCGTCGCCAAACGTGTGCATCGACGCACGGATCCCATGCTTCACAAAGCCGTGCACGAGAGCGTGGACACTTTGCGCGCCTTTTTATCGTACCGACAGGAGCTTTAGCGAGAAAAGAGGCGACGCACCACTTGGGCCCACGGTACGGGTGGTCGATGGCACACCGGACAGGTAGCTGTCATAGGCAGACAATATATGCGGCCTCGAACGGATCGCGCTGCGGCTTCGCGCTCCAAGGAATGCCTTGCCAGGCACGATAGATGGAAGACGGCCCCACATGCATGAGGACAGTAAGCATACGTTTGGTTCTCGGTGCTTTCGTGGCATACACCGCAAGAGGTGGTGGTGCAAGCCTGCTGGGCCTGGGCTTCGATCGTACGTGCCGCGTCGTCCAACTGCACGGGCGACGCACTTCCCGTGGGAGCGGCACGCCATTCGTCCCAGGACAGGCCCATGGTCTCAGCATCTCGCGCAGGCGGAGTCGGCTCATCCCATACATATTCTTTTACCGCGCCCTTGGCGCCGGCTCGTTTCTGTGTGACCGATCTGACACCAGCCTCCGGCAGCCGGGGCCAAGCGGCACGCTCGTCGTAGGTCAGCGGCGCCCGATCGCCGAGCACGCCGCGAAAGTCGCACGAAAGAGAGGGGTATGCAGCCGGCAAAGGGCGTCGCGTAATGCGCGACAATTGGTAGCGGTCTGGATGCGCCCGTTCCATGTAGCGCCATACACCAAACGCATACTCGGAGTACAAGGCGACGTGCAGATCCCAACAGCAAAACGGCTCTGACGCAAGAAGCGCACGAAGCACCGCGAACTTGTGCTCAGGCTCAGATGTAGAGCGCTGTCGCACACGCGTGTGACCGCTGCGCGACTTGGACGTACGTCGCGTCGCAGGAAACAGCGGCTCTGCACTTCGTCCGGCGTAGGTGGCCAACGACCCCCCGGGCTGGTCACATACACGCAAATGCCGCGAAAGATGGGGTGACTGCCACGACCATTCAAACTGCAGTGCCGCAAGTTTGGATGGGAAGCCATACACCACCACGTCCATCGTCCAGGGGCGTGCCATGCGGGTATAAAATGCGCCATTCTTTACAAGACCATTGTGCTGACGCAGTCGCCGTGCTGGGTCGGGTGTTGAGCCGACATACGTCTGATTCGGCTTGGAGAGCGAACGCAGCAAGTAGCACGCATACACGCGCGGGATACGGTGCTGCGCCACACTCGACCCACGCATGCGCTGAGAACACACGAGGTGTGGAGATGTGTCATTCAGCCAAGCGAGCGCCGTGGGCCGAGAAAGGCCCGGAGGCAGGCCAAGCCAGGATGGAGGGGCTAACGTCCATCATCTGCGCATGCAGACGCTGGCAAGACGGGGCATTTGGCACAAAGGTAAGCATGCGGCTCGTCCTTGGGACGTGCCGCGAGCGCATGCAGCGTATATGGGTTGCTATGCTATGTAGCGTATATGCCCAGGCCGTTACTCTTCGGACTTGACCTTCAGTTCGCCTTCACGGAACTGGCGAGCCCACTGTTTCGTGAGCAACCATCTTTACGTACCAGCTGCGACGGAATCGGGTGAATCGGAGGCTGGTGACGCCACTGCACACGGTTAGTCCTTATCATGGTCAGAATACGCACTTCACGCTCAGCTCCGAATTTGAAAATACCGTACGAAATGACGGCCAGGCCACTAGCCACCACCAAGGTGTTGGTCGCCCAGTTTTTCGGCCTACTTGGTTAGCTCAGACTTGATATGGATCACACATACCGTGACCACCAACCACCTAGCAAGCGTTAGCCCCTCACTCACAATAGATCAAGAAACGTACCACTTGGCGACCACACCTCCTTCGGATAAGGGTAACGAGGACCAGCTCCCTGGACGGTCAGCAACTCGCGCAACAAGGACGATGGCACATACCATTCTAAGTGACAAATAGAACCTCGATGAAAAGTCCCAATCAAGGACGGCGCGCGTCCCTCACGACGAGCGACGCACCGACGCCGCCCGTGATTTTTCGGCCGAACGAGGCAACGACTCGTATGGAGATGCATACGTGCAGCTTGGACTGTTTCAGCATGTCGCAGAGCGCTAAGATTTCCGTGGACGACGCCATCGCATGGCTCAAGCAGCAACGGATGTATGTAATTGTCATATCTCACACGCAGTACACAAGAGCGTAACCCTTACGAAGTTGTGCGCTTCGGTGAATGGATGCTGGAACACAACCTGCTAGGATCACTGGGCGTGGATGTGTGGCCTTTTCTGGAGCAGCTCGGCATGGCTGCCGCAGAACTTGGAAACCAAGACCTTGCAGAGGTATGTTGATTTTCATTGCTTATTATCTAGCTGTGTCTTTCCCGCCTGCAAGCGCGCTTCGCTGATTCTTCTCGTGTCGCCATCCTCAAGGGTGTCATTGAAGAATCCTACGGTCACCTCAATGAGGCACAGAAGCTATACGAAGACCTCTTAACTAAAGAACCATCCAACGTATTTCTACTCAAGCGCCGCATTGCGTGCATCAAGACCAAACCGGAGGGCATTCCACGCGCCACAGAGGCCCTTGCCGAGTTTGTGGACATTTTCCCAACAGATCAGGAGTCTTGGCTCGAGCTGGCATCGCTGTACCTGCATCAGAACAAGTACCCACAGGCAGCTTTTGCGCTAGAAGAGCTTCTTCTCCTTGCTCCGCAGAATGCTTTTTACTTGCTTAAGTATGCTGAAGTGCTATACACCATGGGCGAACTCGTCAAGGCCTACAAACTATATTTGCGCATCCTTGAACTCGGCAACGGTAACTTGTCACCCTCCAGTACGCGTGTCGTCGACCGTGTGCAAGGCCCGTGGGTCCGTGCACTTTGGGGCCTGAAAATGTGCGCGTCCAAGCTGCTTAGTTCCAAGGCTATGGCAACATCGGACGATAGCAGCATCAAGGCCGAGCGTGTAGAGGAACTGGACACATTGGCTACTAAACTCCTCCTCGAATCTGTCTACGCGCCCGATGCTCAGTATCCTACGCCAGAGAGTGTTCGCTCGGCCACGCGGTCCGTACTTACACCCTCTTCTTCCTAATATTTCATACCCTGCATTGAATAATTTATTCTAGTATTTGTGCTACATTGCTCTCAGGGAGCATGCACTAGCTCTACCCCATCTGAGCACGGCATGTGCCATTACGGTTGGCCGAGCGGGTATTTGGGCAAGGGATCACATGATTAGTCATCTAACATAATTCTTAACATACCCTTCCATGCCAGCCGAACAGCCGGGCATTATGAAAATTTTGACCCGCGGCTCAGATCTCAACAAACAACGTCGATACGCTGGTGCTGAATCCACGTTTGGTGTGCAATACGCTGCACATTTGCATCAAAAGAAGGTCGTTGTCATAAGTTTTAGGAGAAGGAATCTCACCCCTCCTCGAGATACCAGCCCTTCTGTATTGCAAACTCCAGTTTTCTCGTTTGACATGTACGTGAGACACAGTGTGTGATCTCTGCTTTCTCGGCATACCTACGAGATGGCAAAGGCGCAATTTCGAACGTATGGATGCTAACCTACTAGATAAAGCTGCTTAGTATGGGAGACAATCCGTCGACCGAGGTCGATGTAGATAATATCATTGACCGCCTCCTGGAAGGTATGTTTTAAAAAAATATCACAAGAGCAAGCAAACTAACTCGAACAGTGCGCGGTTCGCGCCCAGGAAAGCCTGTGCATCTGGAAGAGTATGAGATTAAATATCTTTGTCTAACGGCTCGTGACATTTTTATCAACCAACCTATTCTTCTCGAATTGGAAGCGCCGATCAAAATCTGTGGTGACATACACGGTCAGTACTATGACCTTCTCCGTCTATTTGAGTACGGAGGCTTCCCACCAGAGGCGAACTATCTCTTTTTAGGTGACTATGTTGACCGCGGCAAACAGAGTCTAGAGACGATTTGCTTGTTGCTTGCATACAAAATCAAGTATCCAGAAAACTTTTTCATTCTTCGTGGCAACCACGAGTGTGCCAGTATTAACCGCATTTATGGGTTTTATGACGAATGCAAACGTCGATTTAACATCAAGCTTTGGAAAACATTCACAGATTGTTTTAACTGCTTGCCCATTGCTGCAATTATTGATGAAAAGATCTTTACCATGCACGGCGGACTGTCGCCTGATCTTCAGAGTATGGAGCAGATTCGCCGTGTGATGCGCCCCACGGATGTGCCAGATACGGGTCTGCTCTGTGACCTCCTGTGGTCGGACCCAGATAAGGACATTTCGGGCTGGTCCGAGAACGACCGTGGTGTCTCATTCACATTCGGTCCCGACGTGGTGTCCCGTTTCCTAGCAAAGCATGATATGGACCTGATTTGCCGTGCCCATCAGGTGGTGGAGGATGGATACGAGTTTTTCGCGAAGCGCCAGCTTGTGACACTATTCTCCGCACCCAACTACTGTGGTGAATTTGACAATGCAGGTGCAATGATGAGCGTCGATGAGACGCTACTTTGTTCATTCCAGATTCTCAAGCCAGCGGAAAAGAAGCAGAAATACGCCTATGGAGGTATTAACATGGGACGACCCGTCACACCTCCTCGTAAGCAAAAAAAGAAGAGTGACCGAATGACCTAAACATCAGGGACATGGATGTAGATACCGAATGCAGTCCAGATCAGGGTGGTGCATTAAGGACCCGATTTGATGCATAATATCTATTGTTCCTATGAAGGTGACTGGACTTTTTTTCGATTGATAGTGACAAGTGGGTAGTCGCGCCAGTGGGGATACTGGGTAGTTGCATTTTTGGTTTCCGACGGCGGACGTATGGCTCGGGACCCGCGGACGCAAGGATTGGGCCACGTGATAAGCCAACACCCTTGACCCTCCCCAAAGTTGTTTAGTAAGGTAGTAGCGTTCTTGAGAACAGGCCACCACGTCTGACATTTTGCAACTCTACCATGAGCGAGAAGCAGGACAATCCCCCATCGTATGATGCCAGCACAAACAAAAACGAAGACACTCGTCCGCTGCCAGATGGATGGGTGAAGCAATTTGACAATAAGTACGTGACGCATATCTAACATGTCTCAGCTATAAGCAGCACTTTTACGTCGACACTCGTGCGAATCCTCCACGCTCGACGTGGATCCATCCCATCGATGAGCAGGGTTCTAGCTACCAGCCTCCTTCAGGCCCACCGCCCGGCCAAAGTGGCCAGCGTTTCCAGCAACCTTATCCGCAACACCAACCCTATCCGCAACACCAGCCCTATCCGCAGCAAATGTACTCACAGCAACCCCCACAAGTGCATATCCACCAGCAGGCACCCATGATGGGCGGTGGCATGGGTGGTTATGGTGGCTATGGAGGCATGGGCGGATTTGGACGTCCGATGGGCGGCATGGGCGGTGGTCTAGGCCCTGGTTTGCTTGGTGGCGGTGTTGGTCTGCTTGGTGGTATGGCCTTGGCAGATGGCATGCATGATATGCAACATGACGCCTACATGGACGGCTACCACGATGGCGATATGAATGGCGATATGGGTGGTGGCGATATGGGTGGCGATATGGGTGGTGGCGATATGGGTGGCGATATGGGCGGCGACTTTTAAACTGTGAATGCCACTACATATCTTGCCATTGTAGATTCTTACACTGTTAGTATACAAGTACGTACGCCAATCAATGCCGTTGTGCTAGGAAGTTTTCCAGGCTTAGGTGACAAGACCGTGAGCTTTTTCCGGGTCATATCAATGTCGGCACTGCATGTCAGTGGAGAAATAAAACGCACATGTGTATAAAACCAAGGAGCGTAGAGCCCAAAAGCTCGTCATCGTTATATTCCTTCGCGGGTGTTTCTTCCGATGCAGCATTTTCCTCATGATGCTCGAGCGCGGCTGGCGGCTCGATCAGAGCTAAGACAGAGTGTAAAAGCAAGGATAAGTCACTCGGTGAGTTGACCGGGTCCAGTTTCACCACCTGCATCTCAGATAGGGTCCGCTCAGCACCAATGGGCAAAGCAGATGACGGAGCAACGCGGTCTTGGCCCACGCGGTATATGGAAAGCAAATCGAACGGAATAGTGAAAGAGTATGGATTTAAGACGGGTACACCGCCTAATGGCTCGTCCAAGCCCGCGGGCGCATTTTTTTCTGGCTCCTGAGGTACCACGGGCGACATGCCATAAAAGTAGGAGCGGATCTGCAAATCGTGCAACTTTTGTTTGTACACTTCGTCGACTTCCACTGCACCCCCTGATCTGGGTACTTTAACAATACTGGGAGCATGGCCCGACGTGTCGTTAGCATAAATGCGCGTGAGCTCCAGATTGAGTTTCTCGTGACCAAGAACAATGATGGTATCGATCTTGAATGCACGAACACAGTATTGGATAAATTCATAGCGCGTGCGAGCATCGGCCGTAATGATGCCTGGCATGTCGAGGAGCAGACCAGACATGCGAGCACGTAAATCCTTGACAAGACGCTTCTCGACATAGTAAACAAGCCAGTCAACGAGACGCCGTGAATGGCGCTCATTTTCCCGCATGTTCTCTTTGCCCGCCCATAGGGTCATGGGCATGACGCTGTGCACGGTGGATACACTCGGAGGCAAAGCTCCGGTCGTTTGTGGCGTCACACCGTATGGCAGAGCCGGCGAAGGTGATGGCAACCAAGTGATGGGTGTAGGCGTCAGGGGAATGGCGCTTATACATCCAGGCACAGGCACGGCGCCTTCAGCAGGGTCCAGTGTCACGATCATAGGCCACCAGCCCGTAATTTCACTCATGGCCTTTGTCTCACCATCTTCGTCGCTTTCGTCAGTCTTTTCCCGCTTAGATTCTCCCTCGCGCACACTTGCGACGGCTGGTGAGCGCATGGCATAATTCGCGAGGTACTTGATCAGGCTCGTCTTGCCCGCACTCTCTGGGCCCACGACCATGACGCGTGGACCTTGTCCGGCAGCGCGATACAGGTCTGTGCCTGATTCAGCGCCCTCTTCGTATGACATGGGTTTCGTCGGCTCCGACACGTCGACCGCGTCGAGCGTTTGTAGCAGCGACGGATCGGTGCGCAGCTGCTCCCGAGCTCGGATGCGCGCACGTTCCAAGTTCAAGTGTAGATTTGCATAATAAGTATATGTATGCGACGGCTCGTCTGCCATATACTCTGTCGATGCTGCTCCATATATTTCCAAATCTGCGCCGCCCCAGGACGTAATGGCGAATTTGGCTTCGTTTCCAAACGTGTACCAGCGTTCATTAGATCCGGCCACAATGGGTGCACCAAACACTTCAGCATCACCATAGTGCCCAGAGATAGGATCAGACACAAATCGAATAGCAACATATTCGCCTGCGTCCAATTCAATGCGGTACTCAGAGCGCGGCGGTAATTGTACCCGCCGCGTGCCTGCTTCGTCCATGGTGACGAGAATGGGCAAAAAGTGGAGAAGAACTTTGGCTTCCCTCCCTCCATATGAAACGCAAGGCGAATGAGGGAGCGCTGCGTGCCTCTGAGAAGCGTGCACACCTTGATGAAAACATACTAGGTGACTTGGATATGGAAGCACATGCGGCAAGGCAGCAAAAACTGCGTCGCGGAGGTGTCGTGACTCAGGGTTACGAATCAGACGAGTCAGACAATGACTCAGGTGTGCCGCATCGCCGAGCTAAGCAAGAGACAGAGGACGAAGAGAATGATGATGATGATGATGATATGTTTGCAGAGCCCAAAGAGGAGTCATCTCGAAAAGAAAAGCGATTCCTCAAGCTTTCTGACATTGAAGGTCAAGAGTTCGGTGCTGGCACACATATGGATGGCGATGACGACGATGAGGGCGAGGAAGACAGTGGCCTTATTCATGATCAGGATCCTGAATATGAATTGGAGCAAGCACTGAAAAGTACACAGCATGAGGATGCAAATGCAGATGCCGAGCGAACACCGCCAGGCTCGCCAGGGAAGGACGCACAGCGCGTCAAGAAACAAGGTATGGGATTCCGTATGGAGAGCTTCAATATGAAAGCTGAGATGGAAAGTGGTCAGTTTGATGAGGACGGAAACTACATCCGCAATGAGCGCGATCAGTTTAGCCAGAATGATCGGTGGCTTGAAGGCAACTACTCGAAAAAGTCGATCAGAGCAGCCCATGAAGCTCAGCGTCGCCGTGAGCAGGCAGAAATTGAGCGCGAAAAACAGCAAGATGCTGAATTTCCCACTATGGAACATGCTATGAAGCAGTTGGCTGAATGCTTGATGCCCGGCGAGTCGGTGCTGGATGCTCTGCAAAGACTTGGTGCGGCCTCGAAACGATCTACGGGTGAGACAAAGGCTATCGCGCAGTTTGAAACGCTGACCCACGTAAGTGGTACCTTGATGAGCCACTTTGGACAAATGAATATTTACGATGAGGTATATGAGAGCCTCGTGCGCCTGGTACGACGAGCCAAGATCGTGGCAGAGGACTGGGATCCCTCTAGGATGCTGAATGAGGAGCATGAGGCTCCATCAGCACACACTGGCTCACTGTGGGAGTACAAATGGACGCCTGCATATCTAGGCCTCATGGCCAAGGCACACGATCAGAGTGTGGACCCTGAAACTCGGATTTTTGGGCCATTTTCGCAGACCGAATTAACGGAATGGGCGCAACAGGGCTATTTTGGTGCGAATAAGGAAAATATTTCCGTGCGCAAGATACATACCCACGACTGGTCGACATGGCACGACGCTGGATTGCCATAGTCTATGTAATATACACACCTACATTCATTGTGGAGCAACATGGACCCCGCAGGTGAGTCTGTTGGAAGTTGCTGCCCGAGGTGATGGTGTCCGAGGTGTGGCGTACCTTGTCGCGCATCTTTCGGATCGGTCGAGCAAGATTTATCGTGGGATACGATCTCAATAAAAATGTATACTATGAGCTGCCCTCGCTCCATGGAGATCCAAAGCGGACGAGGCGATTGATACAATGGAACAAGGCCATTGCATACCCGAGCGACTTTAATCCCAAAGACATACCGATTCAGTGGGATGCCTGGATGCGGCACACAAGAAAATACCCGCCGACTATTGAGGAACTTGTGCGAGATCGCGAACGCCAAATGATTGTGCAGCACAATGCGCGGGTATTGGAGATGCGCTACGAAGCCGAAAGGGCCCAGCTAGAATCGGAGCGAGAGTCTGATCATGCTGAAGCCATCCGGGCGCAGACGGAACGTGAGATGCATCGGATCGAGTCTATTCGGGCAATGGAAACTTTCACATCTGACCAGGACGTCGATTCGCCGCCATCGGAAAAATCTGGCATTCAAAGCGCCACCATTCAGCCCTCGCGACGACGCGGTGGCTGAGGCCGTAGGACACATGTAAACGCCAATAGAAGACTATTCAATTATTGTGGGCTGTTGGGGGAAATATACCTACTGCTGCAGCTCCAAGGCAGCCTGGATGGCAATGGGCGAGGGTACTTGTCCAAGCTTCTTGTAATATTCGACAACCTTCTGGGCCTTGTCAGCCACATCGTGGTCGGTAAGCTGGAACTTTTCGTACGCCTTCTGGTACGGCGCCGAAACACCGAAAGTGTTGATGCCATGGTGTACGTGCGAGTACACACCCCAGCCAAATGTGCTGTAAGCTTCCACCGACATAATAGGGTTGCCTGATGGCAGCACCGAGATGCGGTAATCATACGGCTGCAGGTCAAACACCCGGAAGCACGGAACAGAGACAATACGCGCCTTGATGCCGCGCTCAGCCAATTTAGCCACAGCATCGCAGCAGATCGACACTTCCGAACCCGTCGACACAAGCGTAATGTCCGCATCAGTGTTCTCGACCAGCACGTAACCACCACGCGATGCCTTCTCGATCGAAGAACCCTCAAGCTGCGGCAAGTTCTGGCGCGTGAGCGAAATCACGGAAGGCGTCTTGCGGCTTTCCAATGCAATCTTATAGGCAGCCGACACCTCGTTACCGTCCGCAGGGCGCCAAAAGTCCATGTTGGGTAGAGCACGAAGAGCGGCGGCCGTCTCGATCGGCTGGTGGGTAGGACCGTCTTCACCAAGACCAATCGAGTCGTGCGTCGCAACCCAGATCACTTGGAACTGCGACAACGATGACAGACGCACAGCGCCCCAAGCATACGTAACAAAGTTGAGGAACGTGCCGGCAGTCGGGATGTGCATACCATAGGCGTGCAGACCGTTCATAATGGCACCCATACCATGCTCACGGACACCGTAGCGGATGTAGCGACCACTGTATTGACCAATCTCGAGCGTTGGGTTTTGGAAATCAGTGGCATCGCTCCAGCGAGTCAGGTTCGAGCCCGTCAGGTCGGCGGAGCCGCCCAGCATCTCAGGCAGTTGTGCCGCGATGCTTGTGATCGCGATCTCTGAGAGCTTGCGCGTAGCCATAGGTTTGTCGTTGGGCGTATATGTCGGGAGTGCCTTTTCCCAGCCCTCTGGCAGCTTTTGAGCAATACGACGATTAATCTCCTCGTATTCCTTGCTGTACTTCTTGCCATACTCCTCAAAGAGCTTGAGCCACTCGGCGTGCTTAGCAGCGCCGCGGTCAGCGTACGATTTGTAGGCATCACGCACATCATGCGGCACAACAAACTTCTCTTCAGGGTTGAACCCAAATTTAGTCTTGAGCTGCGCAATATCATCTTCCTTCAAAGGCGCGCCGTGCACACTGGCCTTGCCCTGGTTCAGCGAGCCGAAACCGATCGTGGTTTGCACGCAAACTAACGTGGGGCGCTCCTTCTCCTGCTGTGCCTTGACGATCGCATCCCAAAGAGCTGAGAGGTCTTCATCACCGTTTTTCACAGTGAGCACATTCCAGTTGTACGATTCAAACCGCTTGCCCACGTCCTCCGTGAACGCGCAGTTGGTATCGCCATCAATCGTGATGTGGTTGTCGTCGTAGAAAGCGATCAGATTCTTCAAGCCCAAGTGACCGGCCATCGAGGCAGCCTCAGAAGCCACACCCTCCTGCATACATCCATCACCAAGGAAGACGTATGTGCGGTTGTTGAACAGTTCAAAGCCATCCTTGTTGAATGCCGCTGCGGCATTCGCCTGAGCCATGGCGAGACCGACAGCATTCGCGAATCCTTGCCCAAGGGGACCGGTTGTCACCTCAACACCGTCCGTGTGGTTGGCTTCAGGATGGCCAGGCGTAAGAGAGTCAAGTTGACGGAAAGCCTTGAGGTCATCCATCGAGAGTTTGTAGCCCATCAGATGCAGCATAATGTACAGCAGGGCACACGCATGACCGTTGGAGAGCACGAAGCGATCCCGGTTAATCCATCGCGAGTCTTTCGGGTCAGCCGTCATCACCCGGCTCCACAGCAGGTGGGCCAACGGCGCAAGACCCATGGGAGCGCCAGGGTGTCCCGACTTGGCGTTTGCTACAACATCAGCTGAAAGCGTTCCTAGTTCATGTTAGTATTCAATTTTACGCACGGATAGTGGCAATAGATTTGGTATCAAGATCGGTTGGATTGAACGACATGGATGGTGGAGACGAAGCAACCAACATGGAACGCCCCAGAAAAAAAACGGATCCTGACCAGTGGAGGGCGCACAAACCCACGGAGATTGGGCCAAGTGACGGGAGCGAGACCCTCAATACCTCCACCAAGTCAAGGCTGCCCGCGGCATCATTGCGACAGTTAACGTGATATCGCTTAATTGATGACATAAGTATGAGTCAACGATTATCGAGTGAGTCAGAGCCGGCACGAGCGCACATAAGACTAAGTCGGCTTGCATAGGGCCGTGCTTGACCACGTTTCACACTATGGATCCTGGCAGCAAGTACCAGCCATACACCCCAGTACATCTGCCTGACAGGCAATGGCCAAGTAAGATTCAGCGTACAGCGCCTATTTGGACGTCTGTGGATCTGCGCGATGGTAACCAGGCCTTGGCTAGCCCCATGAACGAAGAGCAAAAGATCATCTTCTTCAAGACCCTGGTCAAATGTGGTTTTAAGGAAATCGAAGTGGCATTTCCCTCGGCCAGTGATACAGACTTTGGCTTTGTGCGCCGTATTATAGAGGATGGTCTGATTCCTGATGACGTATACATCCAGGTTCTTTCGCCAGCGCGAGAAGAACTCATCCGCCGCACATTTGAGGCCGTCAAGGGTGCCAAGAATGTTGTTTTTCACATGTACAATGCAGCGTCTCCCCTTTTCCGTGAAGTGGTATTCAACAACGACCAGGCACGCACCGTTGACCTTGCTGTGCGACACACAAAGCTTGTGCGCGAGCTAATGGAGCACTATTCCAAGCCTGAGAATGGAGGCACAAATTTCCGCTACGAGTACTCGCCAGAGACCTTCTCGCAGACAGAGCCTGACTTTGCGATCCAGCTTTGTGACGCTGTGCGCGAGGCCTGGGGTCTCGCATCGCCCGGAAATAAGATTATCTTTAACCTCCCCAACACAGTTGAAATGAGCCCACCAAACCACTATGCCGACCTGATTGAGTATTTCTGCCGGAACATCAAGCACCGCGACAGTGTGATAGTATCGCTTCACCCGCACAATGATCGTGGTTGTGGTGTTGCCGCGGCAGAACTTGGTATGCTGGCTGGCGCTGAGCGCGTCGAAGGCTGCTTGTTTGGCAACGGTGAGCGCACCGGTAATGTCGATCTTGTCACACTGGCCCTGAACTTGTTCACGCAAGGCGTGCAGCCTGGTCCTTTGATGTTTACAGACCTACCATCCGTGATTGAAGTTGTCACCGGTTGCAATGATATCCCTGTGCATCCTCGCCATCCATATGCAGGTGAGCTCGTGATGACAGCCTTTAGTGGATCACACCAGGATGCCATCAAGAAAGGTTTCGCCGCGCAGGAGAAGCGATGGAACGCGGGTGATAAGCAGTGGCTCATGCCCTACTTGCCTGTCGACCCGGCTGACTTGGGTCTGACGTATGAGGCTGTGATTCGCGTCAACAGCCAGAGTGGCAAGGGCGGTATCGCCTATCTGCTGACACAGGCCCTGGGTGTGGAACTGCCGCGTCGCATGCAGGTTGCATTTTACCAAGTTATTCAAGCTGTGGCCGACCAGACGAGCAAGGAGATTTCGACAGACGACATCGTACAGGCCTTCAGCAAGCATTACCATGTGCCTATTGCGGGCGTGCCCAAGACTGATGGTCGGTTCAAGCTGCATTCTTTCAGGCTGTACGATGGAGACGAGTCGACTGAAGCAGAGCCATTGAATGGTACATCGACGCCTCGCGTGCGTAAATTGGTGGGCAAAATTGTGCACAATGGCGAGACGGTTGACGTGACGGGTACGGGCAATGGTCCGATTTCGGCTTTGATGGATGCCATCGAGAAACATTTCAACATCTTTGTGAATGTGCGTGAATACAGTGAGCACGCTATTACGCGCCCTGGTGCCCTGGATCTCGGCTCAGCAGCTACGTCGTCCCACAGCCAAACACGTGCTCAGGCCGCATCATATGTTGAGCTTGTCAAATCGGAGGACACGAGGCAGTTCGGCGAGCAGAAAGCCAAGGGCTTCTGGGGCGCCGGTGTGGATGTCGATATCACATCGGCTGGTCTCAAGGCCGTGCTGAGTGCTCTCTCCACAGTTGACTGATGCATAGTTTTTCGCTGTAGAGCCTAGGGAATTGGCATGTGCGAATGTCCATTATGTGGAGATTTGTGGCGGATCTTTTTGATCTGACGACCATTTTCGAGGGCGAAAGAAATGCTCTCCAAGGACGTTATCGAAGAGTGGGTAACGCCTTATGCAGAGGCACTTGGCTTGCCTTACTTTCCCCGGCATGTGGTAACAATATTTCGTTCTATGATGCTTTGGTGGTCGATCCAATTGCTATCACATGGAGTGAGCCCGTACTTGTTTCCTAAGGCATTCGCCAATATGCCAGCGCGTAAACGGACGTCTTGGGATGTGCATATCGTATCGCTGGTGCATTCCTCCATTGTGGCGCCACTTCTGTTGTACTACTGGTTGAACATTGATGAAAATACGGATCGTCTGTATGGCTACCGCTTTCAGGTGGGCCAATTGTATTCTCTCTCATTTGGATACTTTGTGTGGGACGTGATTGTGTCGCTGCGCTACGAGGGTCTGGACTTCATTATACACGGTTTGCTGGGACTTAGCGGCAATATTTTTGTCTTCAAGCCCCTTCTCATGTTTGGTGGCATGGGCATTATCATGTGGGAGTTGAGCACGCCGTTCCTCAACATTCATTGGCTCCTTGACAAACTGGGTTTGACTGGGTCACTGCTCCAATTTGTGAATGCTATGTGTCTCCTACTGTCGTATGTGACCGTCCGCATGATTATCGGTGTGAGTGAGTCGTACAAAATCGTCACGTTGCTCTGGAGCCCAGCAGCAGATACGCTGGCTTTGCCGTACAAGTTGTATTACACGCTCGGCCTGCTGGTTCTCAATGCACTGAACTATATTTGGTTCTTCAAAATGCTACATGCGATGCGCAAGCGGTTTTTGCCCGCCAAAAAAGAGTAACATAGCCTACCAAGGGTCCGCGCGTTCAGTACTCGCCTTGACAAGCGAAGCTATATGGCACTCTTCTTCTAGTAGCGCACGTACCATGCTCGCTGAAACGTTGTCTGCGCCCTTCAGGTTGTCCAGTCGCGTGGCATGCCCGCTCGTGATGTCGTCACACAAGGAGATGACCATGTCGCGGACAGACTGCTCATTTGAAGCCGATACCTGCTCGCGCCTGCCTTGCATGACAAGACGCCAGACACGTTCGGCATCTTGGGGTGTGTATGCGGATTGCGTGCGTGGATTTGTAGAAAGTCGTGCATGTAGCCCGCCATGCTCTTGTGCGTGAAAATCAACGTCCATACAGAGGAGGCGGAGCGCCGTGTGCAAGCGATGCGAAGGATGAGCCGGAGCCGGACAGGGGTGTATAGTGTAGTCTCCCCAGTATCCAGCCTGCTGAAGAAGCGAGCGTTTCCACGCACCTGCCTCACCTTGGCTCTGTACCATGTGTTCTACCGCTTCGTCGAGCCACACACCTGCATGAGGATTGCCGTGCCAGTGATTCGCTTGTTTCTGCCGGTCATCTTCACCAACATGGTGAGGAAGCACAAATCCGTACTCGGTCAGAAGTGTGGCATTGTCATGAAGGCCATACGTTATGCATACTTCCTCGCCCTCCTGCAACGAGGCTTCGAGAGGTGCGTAAAGTTCGAGGCCATCCATCGAGCTGAAGCGCACGCGGCATTCTTTCTTCGGATGTTTCGTGTGATTGGCCATATCTAGCAAAGGTGCTAGAGTAAAGTTGTCCTCATGCTTGGCATAGTGCAAGTCCATGTACACACAGCGAGAATTGACGCACAACCATCCCCAAATAAAATCGTGCTCATCGATAGGAGGTGGCTCGGGTATGAATGATATACAGGACCATATGGACGCTAGAGTCACCTTGTCGAGAGCGCGCACACGAGCCCAATCTGCCTCGTAACGAGCTTGCACCATTCGATGCTTGTGGGTCGCAGAGGGTGGCAGAGCATCTAACAGCGACGCTTTTCCATCCAGTGCCCATGTGAGCGGAGTGGTATCGAACTGCGTTGGCAGTGACAACAAAAAGGCGTCCATAGGGGAAATGCTTGAGACGTGTTGATGCTGAGCATGCCACATGGCAAGGACACACGCAAGCAGCTGGTGCGTCGAAAGCGGCGCAGCATTGCGTCGGCTATCAGCTGCTTGCAGTGGCGTCCATGATACGCGTCGTCCTCGGGTCAATTGCACTGGATTCAGAAGTGCTCGTGGGGGAACGACGAGCACTTTTTCGCCTGGCTGTTCGTGTCAGTCTTTCGGGGCCTACCTTGTAAGAACATGTCGCAACAAGGCCGCGTCCAGCTACCGTAAGCGAGGGTAAAGCACGTACCTTCGACACTCGATGAGACGGCCACCTTGGAATGCGCTGCGTGATGGGGGGACGCCTGCGCTATGTACGCATGAAGCGCGGCATCCATGAGAGTTGAGCGAGTGGAGGTGAGCCAGGATCGGTGGGTGGCCCCCAGGGTAGGACGTTCAAATTGGCCCCAAATTTAGACTCGACTCCGCTCTCTCCACCACACGATGTCGGAGCCCAGGGCAACGACGGCAGACGATGTGGACGACCTAGACGGTATGCCGCTCACACTCTAACAGGCAGATGTGCTAGATGAATTTGATGCCGTGACAAAGTCTGAAGTGCCTGATGGCGCTGAGACTTCCATGTCGGAATCGCTGGATAAAGATAAGGGTGGTGCTGAGGAGTCTGCCGAGGATCCCTTGTCGGATGAATTCGTGGAAGAACTGACGAAAAATATGGAGTCGTTCATGGAACATCTCGGAAAGCATATGTCTGATGGTAAGGAGCCCAAGCTACCACCTCGACCGCCGAGCACGTCGCACACCGAGACGAGTGGTGGAGTGCCGCCGGCGGAAGACGAACTGATGAAACAGTTCGAAAAGCTCTTGTCGGGAAATATGGAGGGCCTGGACAAGGGCGCATCTGATGATACGAGCGCACAGCAGACGGAGCCACCGAGCGAGAAAAGCTTTCAGGACGCCGTCCAAGCCACTATGAACAAGCTGAGACAATCTAACGCATCGGCCAACACCCAGTCGAAGGGAGCCGATGATCCCTTTGCGGCGCTTGGTCTGGACGGGAATGCGGACATTTCCAAAATGCTCGAGGCGCTTTCGCAACCAGGCGAGGATGGCGAAGCATCTCTCAGCAAGGTGCTTGCGCAGATGATGGAAGAGCTTATGAACAAGGATGTCTTATACGAACCGCTCAAGGATATGCACTCTCGATTCCCCTCTTACCTGGCGTCGTCGGCAGCTGGCAGCATCGATACCGAGACGCGTGAAAAGTACGTGTCACAGCAGACGATCATGGGCGATATTCTTGCCGTGTTTGAGTCGCCGCAGTACTCGGACTCGAATGTTGAGCTGAGGAAGAAGGTCTCGGATCTTGTTTCTCGTTTGCAGGACTTGGGCACACCCCCGCAGGAACTTTTGGGAGACATGCCACCGGAGCTTGCCGGCATCAACAACATGCTAGGCGATGGTGGAGACGAGAACTGTGTCCTTATGTAGCTACAGGCGGGGTGTCTTGGAGCGTGGCAAGCGGCACGTCGTCGTCGTATGCATGCATGCCATAATCGACAAAGGTGCCGTGTGGGTAATCCGTATATGGCCTTTCTTGTGCCTGAAGTTCTGGTGGGGGCGTTGTGCCAGGGGGAAAGGCCGCCGCGCCTTGGTCAGCCCAAAGTGCGCGTGAATAATGCGGTGGCATAACTTCGTAGCCTTCGCTGCCGCGTCGGATGCGTGCGTGAGTCGATGGCGCATACTCAAGTTTGTCATCGTCCTCTTCCTCCCCTTCGCTAGAGTACGAGTCGTACACCACGTCGGGAGATACATGGTTTCTGTGGCGAAGCCACTGGTCAGCATGCGTGCCGGTCCGGCCAGTTGGATGCGTGGGGCGGTGGGACTTGATCGCACGTCGAGCATGCGGGTCTTTGGGCGGCCAGGCATACTGGGCGAACGGATCTTGCTGTGTATGCACGGGATACGTGAGTCCATCGCCCGTTTGACTTTTCGGCCATGCCCAGAGCCAGATGGAGGGACCCATCACCGACGCGACGTTCGACCAGCAACCCACGTCGTACGGGAAGGAGGTGTACGGAATGTAACCGCGCCGAATCTGGCGGTACACGCGGTCCTTTTCCCAGGTCTCAATCGATGTGGTGTTCGTACTTACAAGGTAGTAGTGGTATAGGGTAAGGAATGTCACGAGCAAGAACACAGGGATGCAAAAGAGGTAGTTTAAGACCAACATGACGGCCTCCGTCGTTGTGGGATACGAGACGTACCAGTACTTGTTCCATGCATCAAATACACGCATGGTAATCATCGTGAGATGGTACGTCGTGGCGATGACCACGGCCGTCGTGTATTGCAGAAAGTACGCATACGTGCCGTGCCCCACACAGTTGCCAATCCACGGGCAGTGATGATCCATGCGCAGAACGCAGCGCTTGCAGACACGGCAGTGATGCGAGCGAGGTGGCTTGTATGCATGGCACTTGAAGCAGTATCGCGTGTACGTGCACCCATCCGGCGCACGCCATCCCATCGGCACGCCACCTGCATCAGATACCACGCAGCAGTAGTACGTATAATACATGTACAGGATCAAGAGATTGAATATGACTAGGAGCTGAGCCAGTTGCAGCGCAGTGAATGTCTCTGTGCGTTCAAAGTAGGGCCAAATGATAAACACCTGAGGCGAGATGTGCAGGAACATCATCAGGAGCACGACACCCGTCACCCATACAATGTCCATCGTTTCGGGAGGGGCCTTGGGTCGTGCAAGCGCAGGCGATCCAGAGGCCAGCCAGCTCGCCTGCTCTGCAGCATCCTTCTCGTCCTCGCCCCTCTGGTCGCTGGGTGCGTCGTGGGTGGCATCTTGTGCCATGGTAGTGGGGCTCATGGGCTGACTACCTACATTCTAGGGTGGAGGTTGTGCCTCGGCCGCTGCACGCTCCGCTTTTTTGCGGGCCAGGACGGCAGCAAAGCCACCGGGGTCTCCCATGCCGGGCATGACCGCCATCGGCGCCGCATGCGCGTCAGCAGGTGACCATGACGGAACAGGCTGTGTGGTGGACTTGGGAGCCGTCGCCGGCTTCGCGCTCACGGGTGGTTTGGCTGGCGGCGGAGGCGGCCGCGACTTGGTCGCCTCGGGCACCAGTTCCAGGTAGTCAGCAGGCGACCATCCTTCGACACCGTTCTTTTTGACGAGCCACCATCCATGGCCCTCCTTGTCTTCCAGCTCGACGATGTCGCCTTTTGTCAGGGGCATTTCGCCTGGCTCAACCGTTTCAAAGTCATACAGGGCACGGTACCGTGGCAAGCGACTGACGGGAGCGGGCCGTGCAGGCATAGATGGCGCAGGGGCAGCGGGAGTCGGAGCAGCGGGAGGAGCAGACGGTGTAGCTTGTGAGAGTGATCCGAGTTGCGTCACAGGCGGGGCGAGCGCCGGAGCCGCGCCACTCAAGTACGATGGCATAGGAGGGGCGACCGCAGACTGGCTGGTTGGTGAGAGGTAAGATGGAACGCCCGAAGACGAGCGCGCTGCGGGCGCCGGGGGCGCTTGAAGGTAGGCAGGCAAGCCATCTTGGGCCGGCGGAGGAGCAGGGACCGTTCGTTTGGCCGGCAGAGGAGCGGGCGCGGCGGCGGGAGTAGGGACGGGCACTCGTGCCACTGGCACAGGACGACGCGCAGGAATGGCCCGCGTGCCGGGTCGACGCGTCGATGCTGCCTGCGTCGAGCGCGGGAGCTTCTTCGCAGGCGGTCGCGACACACTGTTGGGCGGCTCGCCGGATCCGACCGACACGACAGAGCTCTTGTACACGTCGCCAGACACCAGGCTCTCATCTTTGCGGAACGAGACATGCGCCTTTTTGCGGCCCTTGCGAAGATAGTCGATCTGCGGAGCAATCGTGACATGCGTCCGGCCGCCCGATTGCTGTAATAGCCACGCCACGAATTCCGTCTTAAAGTCGCAGTGAAGAAGTGGATCGCCCTCGTCCATGCCCGTCTTGAGAACAATCCAGTCATCCCGCAGGTGGGAGAGACTGACGTCCTGGATCGTGCTCAGGGGGATCATACGCTCACATGTCGTCTGAGGACGCTTGTTGACGAGGTGCGTCACGAGAAGATACACGCCGCGCGGCGTGAGAAGCAGAAACCGCGGACTCGGCACCGACGTGCGACCGAGTCGCGACACAAGCAGCTGGGCACGCGCGCTGAACACGACGTGCTCACCAGCAGAAAGATGCGCACACGCGCGCAACATGCGTCCCTCGGCAGAGGAGCCATTCACATCGAGATAGTCGCCCATAAAGCGACGCATACTGACCAGGCTGAAGCGACGGCGCTCTTTGCGACCAGACAGCAGCTGGTGGCCGTAGTCGCGCATCTCGAGGAACTCGTATCCTTCGCGACTTCGGCGCCATGCACGCTGGATGCGCCGCGCACTTTCCTCGCGGCGCCACAGGTACGCACGCCACGCGCGTTGAATGCGCATCGCCATATTGTGCCAGTACCGATCACGCATCGTCTCCAATGCGAAGAGCGTCTCGGGGTTCTTGATAAAGCCCTTGGACACACCCAGTTGCCACTCGTCACGAGCAATGCCCGTGTCGATAAAGATGCGCTCACAGCCACTGCGTGCATCACCCTGCCAAATGTAGTCGCCTGCATACGAGGTGGCAGGCGAAAGCAGATAGAACCGCTGCACAATCTTTTCGAACGTGTTGCGGTACGCAAAGCCGGCTCGGCGCACGCGGATGTTTTCCTGCAGACCAAGGTACTTGATCTGGTGCAGAATCGCCTGGGTGTCGTACTCACTCGGGCTCTTGTTCTGGTTCGGCTTGATCGTGCGAATGTACGACGGTTGCGCCTGCATAAGGTTATCGACCAGCAGATTCGCGCTCGTCTTGATGCGGTCGCCGGCCGAGGGCGGGCGCTTTTTGCTGTCAGGGTCGGGGCGATCAGGGAACAAACCAACCAGAAAGGCATTCGACGAACTGTCGACCAGGTTCAGAATGTCCTTGAGCAGTGCATCCTTGTTCTTCTCCGTCATGCCCTGGACATTGTACATGACATCGCCCGCGTAGTGACGGATCAAGAACTTGCTTCCACGCGCCTCAAAGTGTGGGTTGCTCGCCAGCATCGACGTGCGCTGCATGAACGAGTTATCCGCCGCGGCCGAGTCCGCATGAGCTGTCACAACCGCATCGTTCAGCGTCGAGAAAATGCCTGGCGGGCGCTTGGACTCAATCAAGTCACACACAATCTTGTTGTTGAAGTACTTGATAGGCGTCCACTGAATCTGCTCCTGCGCATACTCTTCTTGCTCTTTTTTGAGCGTCAGCTCAATAAAGATCTGCTGCAGCTTTTCATTGACATAATTGATGCACAGCTGCTCAAAGGAGTTGTTTTCAAAGATCTCAAAGCCATAAATGTCCAGCACACCAATCACGGTGGAAGCTTGGCCATGGGCCTGAAGAGACTGGTTCACACGCGAGACAATCCATTCGAACAAATTGTTGTAGATGGCCTTGCTCAGCGCGTCACGCACGGCAGCCGCCTGTGTTGGGTTCAGTGGCACTTCGTACACCGATCCACGGCGGCCGCCACGCTGCGTTTCCATAATGCGCTGCGTCAGTGCGCGCTGGACAGCCGTAGGATCTACGCCGAGCAGATAGGCACAAAAGTCGGTCACGTCAGCGTTCCCGATGTCCGCGTCACCTTGCGCGTTCTCGGCAAAGTAGACATTTCCGAGCCACAGGATCGAAGCAAGCATGCGCACAATGCTCATTTGCTCATCCTCAGAGAGACCAATCGTCTGCATGGCCTGGAAGGCGGCGGCAAAATCGGCATGGTCGTCGATGCCGGGCACATCGAGACATTGGCTATGGGCCGTGTACGCGTAGGCCTCGGGACCCTGCAGACCAAAAGCTTCGCGCTGCTGCGGCGTCGCAGCCTTCGTCAGCTGGTAGAATATGTGGAAGTTGCGCTCGTTTCGCACCTGACCGACCACGCGCCCTTTTTCCAGCAGGTAGTTGGTAATTTGGGCGCCCACAGGCGAGCCCTGCGTATCAAACATGATTTCGAGGTACTTGCCGTGCCGCGAGCTATTGTTGTTGCGGAGCGTCTTTGCGCATCCAAAGCTCTCGAGCAGGGGATTGGTCGCCAGCACCATGTCTTTGATGTTGTGGATGCCAGCGCTAGCTGTGCTGTTTCCACTGACAGCAGCGATGTACTGCATAATCCGCTTAGCCGCCTCCGTCTTGCCAGCACCTGATTCTCCTGAAATAATCACGCACTGGTTCTCTTTGTACGCTAGCATGTTGTAGTAGGCGCTCTCGGCGATCGCATAGACATGTGGCGGCATCTCCAGGCGGTTCTTGCCGCGGTACGAACGCAGGATGTCGTCCGTGTATATTCCCAGATCGCGAAATGGATTCACGGAAATGAGCACGTTACCGATGTAGGTGTAAATCTCGGCATTCGCGAAGCGCACCTGCAGGTTGCCATTGATGGCTTCGTTCGTGATCTGCGTCAGCAATGTCATATCCGAGACGCCAGCCTGTGGCTTCTTGAAGCCTTCACGCCAATCCGCCTTGGCAATGCCGCGATTCACCACAGGCGGTGGGCCGGATGTCGCATGTTTCCTCCCGCCCGCGCGCTTGGAGATCACCATGATGGATCCAGCGGGCCTTGGTGGAGAAAGAGGGCAGGTGGACAGGGGTCGGATTGAGGTACGTGCGCCCGACACATATTATGTAAGTCGATCCCCGGTGTCTCTGCCCTCTCATGGCCATGTCAGCGCTACGGACGGTGGTGGTGCCGCCTACAGGGGGTGGATTCCCGTCTGCGACTGTGTTCCTTCTGCATGGACTCGGAGATTCGGCGCAAGGATGGCTCGATGTGGCCAGGATGCTGGGGCGGAATCAGGCTCTGCAGCATGTGCGCTTTGTGCTCCCGACGGCGCCCACTCAACCTGTGACCGTCAACATGGGCATGTCGATGACGTCCTGGTTTGATTTGTACTCTTTAACGGATCTGGAGCAGGGCGAAGACGAGGCAGGTATGCTGAGCAGTGTATCATCTGTCATGAAGCTGGTGGAGCAAGAGACAGATGGCAGTGCGCCAGGTCTGAACGGTCACAGGGTCCCGATGAGTCGCATTGTGCTGGCGGGATTCAGTCAGGGTGGTGCGATCGCGCAACTGCTTGGACTCACGTCCAAGGAACGCCCCGCGGGTGTGGCGGCCCTCTCAACATGGCTGCCACTGCACAAGAAAATCTCTTCTCTGCGCGCGAGCCAGCAAACCTACCCCTTTTTCCAAGCTCACGGCACGGCGGACCCGATGGTCGACTACGAGTTTGGCCGCCGCTCATTTGAGGCAGTCCAAAATGATCTTGGATTCGGCCACCAAGCCGAGTGGCATGAGTATCAGATGCCACACTCGGCCTGCCCTGCCGAAATCACAGATCTGGCTGCGTGGCTAGAACGTGTCCTTGGTCTATAGGGTATCTGTTAAAAAGGCATGTGCAGGAGCGTCGGTGAGGAGGCCCGCGTTGCGCCAGGCGTGAGCGCCGTTCGGCCACTGCCCCACTGGGACGATGGCTTGAATAGGTCCGAGTCGCGACTCAGCTCAAAGATGCCAGCGCTCCCAGCGCCGCTGTGGCCCATGGAGCCGCCGCCTCCGTAGCCGGGGGGGAGAAGCGATGTCCAGAAGCTGTCATCCAGCACACGATTGACTTCGACGCCCTGGGCCTTGGCGTACTGGGCGGCATCCCAGCCGTGCTCAGCGAACGGTTCATGTGTCGCACTGGGTATGTCGGCCCCTTTGGGGGGCAAGTCTCCCGGCACGGGTGCAGGAGCAGCCAGGGCAGCATTCTCGTGGCGAAAGGGCGGCTGATTCGAAGGCGTGGCTGCAGCGCGCTTGGAAACATCCACGGACGGCGACGTGCGGCGCAGATGCGCTGGCGTAGCCGGTGAGGCGACTTTTTCCCGCGACGCCAGCTCCGCTGCCACGGGGTTCACCTGGTGTGGGTTGACGGTCATAGACGGCTCATTCGGCGGGACCAGGGTCGGATCGCGAACACCAGCACTCGAAGAGGGCAGAGCAGAGTTGAGCTGGTGGTGCTCAGGCAAGTTGGCATGCTGCATGTCGGGCACCGACGAGCGCTCCGTACCTTCACGCGAACGCTGCTCGAGGCGCGACTGAATCAGCATGCGCAAGAAAGACGCGTACAGGGCGGGTGTGTGCGACGGGTCTACGGCCGCCTCCTCCAAAACCTCGATCGTGTGAGTGACCAAGACAAGAATCTCGTCTTCGTGAATATAGCGGGCGAACATCGGCTGTATCAGCTTGAGCAAAAAGACGCAGGCGTACGCCACCGTGACAAACGTGGGATCTGGCGCGTACCGCAGTATTTCTCGCATGCCGTACATGACGGTCGAGATGATTTCTTTCGCTGCGTGCACGCAACGCGCAAGGTATTGCGGCTTGTCTGCCGATGCAAAGTCGGAGGGTCGCTCGAGAGCATATTGCAGGCCAAAGGAGTTCAGCACCAGCACGGCATAATTGTAGCGTAGCGGCGCCTGGCGGGCAATATAGTACATTGATCGAGTGGCTAGATCTGCATTCTCGGCGGGCGGACTCGTTTCGTGCAGCGCCATCCACGCCGACACACGAGGCGCATCCGCGGTGCCAGCCCTGTCGAGGTTCGTGATAGCGTGATTCAGCGTCGGCAGAAACGTCGGTGCACACGGCCCATGCTTGTCCGCCGCGTCAGATGCGGGTACCTTGCCATGCATGTCATGCTCCGCCCGTGGAGCCATAGCAGCTTGGGCCTGGGTCTCCGATCCAGCATGCTGGGGCGGCGCGACCGTCGCGGCATCGTGGGGACGCGACGGGAGAGGAAAGGTGCCGGTAAACGAATCGAGACCTTGGCGGTACCAAAATTGCATCGTCTCGGACAATTGCTCATTGAATGTGGGTAGGATGGCAGGGTAGTTCAAGCCAACATGAAGACCCGAGGGGGTCAATGTCGACGAGTACAAAAAATCAAGCTGTCGCGTCTGCACACGCAGCAGATCGACCAATGCACAAATGCCCAGATCCCATGGGCGGCTGAGCTCCTGAACGCACCAGTCCGGCGCGTGTCGGATCAGATAATCTTCGCGGATGCTATACGGTTTTCCCATCTGTGCACTGAGCGTGCGGTCGACGCAGAAACAAATGTACCATGTGCGCTCACAATTCAACACGTGGCGCATAGTCGCCTCGTCGGCCCTAGCCTCAGGTGGCATCACACACTTGCGATGCATGTTCAGCTCCTGCGCCATGCGAATCGCAATGCCTGCAAAGAGCCACGTCCTATCCTCTTCGTACCGCTCGACGGGCTGGTTGTACAGGGTAAGAAGCAAAAAGCCCTGCACAATTTCAGGCGATTTGTATCCTCGACTGAGCACATCAAACGCGCCCTTGATGGCTCGACGCTGGCATGACACGTACAGATCGGGACGTCGCAGATAAAACTTGGATGCCACCGCACACACGCACGTAAACAGGAACGGCGAGCGGGAGCATACCGCGGTGGGCGTGTGCCATTCCGGGTCCAGCAAGTAGATGTGGAGAGAACAGTGATGAAAGAAAATGCGAAAGAGCTCTAGAGCTTCTTCCGACGAGACGATGCCCTCTCTCAGCAGTTCGGGAGGCGCATCCGCACCATTTTCGCTTGCACGAGGGGCGGACATGGAGCTCCGGTGGAAGTAGGTATCATTCGCCACACCAAATTGCACCGACCGCCGCTTGCGCGCATGCTCTTCTTCGGGCGCTGCATTCTTATCGGCCAGACTGCGGGGCCCTGGATTACCGCCATGGGCCGATGCCCTGCTTGTTGAAGCTTGCGATCCATCGCACGTACTCCCTGCTTGCTGCTGCATTCTCCAGTTGTGCAAGCTCGCTTCAGCGAAAAGACCCAGCGGATTCAGCGAATTGTCTGGCAACGGAGGCAAATGCGTCGCCTTGATCGACTCAGCACCCCGCTTCGGAGGAGCAGCGTCCTCCATCATCGCGTAGGTCGACGGCCGCATGCCCAGCGTGGCTGCACGTATTATGCGCGCGATAAATCCATCCTGACTCGAGTCCAGCCACTGGGTCGTGTTTTTTGTCCCCTCCAGCATGCCCATCTGCTGCATAAACTTGACAGTTTCTCCTGCAATAGCTGAACGAGAGTGTGTATACTTTATAGTGCCGCTTGTTGAATATATCAGGTCACGTACACGCACCACAAGCATATCTACCACGGCTGGTGACAGACCCACTTGAGTCGCTGCCTCACCAACGGAGCCCAGGGGCACGGCATAGGCTGCATCGGTCTCAGGCGACGAAGAGTTGGTCTCATGCAGGGTTTCTAGCACAGATTCAACAACCTGTTCCATCTTTTTTACGGTCTGCTGCATAGAAGCTGTCTTCCGGTGCTTGTCGGACTTACGTCCTCGGTTGCTCTCGAGGAATATACATTCATGTCCACTGCGAGCACACCGCAAGCAGGGCCCACCATCATTTTTCACTTCACATTTCATCTTGAGACGATGGCAGTTGGTGCAGGCACGCGCACCGCGTGTGGACTTCTGTTTTGTTGGTACGGTATCCCTGGCTGCCTTTGTCGGGAGAACGTCCGAGACCGCAACATCAGCGGGCCGCTTGTGGGAGGTAGGACTCATGCCGCCCTCATACATCGAGTCCTCCAAAGGACCGGATTGTGATGTGCCAAGCAGTTCAGCGCTCGAATCGTGCCGCAGCTCTGGCACACTCAAGCTCACACCGTCCACACCCTCATGCGGCTCAAAGATCATAGTGTTTTACAACGTCGACACACAGACGCTTACCAGGAGACACCAGTGCACTGCGTGAAGTGACGTATTTCTTATCCTTGGCGTGTTTCGCAGAAGAAACTCACTGTGGTACGAGACCAACCACACCTAGAAACGTGTTGTAATGTCAGGAATCGTCGATGCGCCGCTTGTGCGGGGAAAACTTAGCCCATCAGCGCCGTTTATGAATCGCTACAGCCACATGCTCGTTGCTTATGCGTCACTAGCGCAGCATCTGTTTGGCTCTGCATACTGTCCACGTGGCAAAACAGGAAATTAAGCAGCCAACCCTGCCAAAGGTGGCGCATGGAGCTGTTGGACTCACCTTGGGCGGGGCGTTCTGCCCAACAGCACTTGGTTCGAATGGCGTAAACCTCCGACGCAAAGCCACACCGACGCACCCATGGCCATGCGGCCCGTAGACCTACTAGCAGAATTTGTCCTCACGCTTCGTACTCAGACCATAGAAAGCCAACTACGATGGTTTTCAAACGGCCGTAGGTCGCGCTTTGGCGGCTGCACCTTCGCATATGGAACAAGCACCGTCAGATATTGGCGCTACACAGTATACATCCCTACACTACACCATACACGTCCAACACATATACAGTCCATGCTTGCTGAGAGACCATATACCCGGGGCGAACGTAAGGATTATTTTGCGGACATGTGTCCGTCAAGGAAAGCCTGGTGAATTACACCCATTTACTGCGAAGCCTTGGCCTGCTGTGACTTGAGCACGTTCTTCACGATCTTCGACTCTTCCACAAGGAAAGCACGAACAACGCTGTCAATGTTAGCAAACCTGGCATCATATATTGCTTACGTACCGAGTGCGGACACATTCAGCGCAGCGGCTACCACCGTAGGCGCGCTGGACCGACTTCTCGCGCTTCGAGACCGTGGCATATGCGCGAGGGCGCAAGCTCTTGACACCCTGAAGCTTCATGTGGCAGTCACCGCACTTAGGGGCAGTAGGCAACTTCTTCAGGTGCAAGTAACGGTGCTCACCGTTAGGCGTCTTCACAACGCGCCGACGGTTCGACCTCGTGTTGTAGGGGTTACGCTTGCGCAGAGTAAGACGCTGAGCCATCTGTTTCGGTTAGTACGTGTTCATGCCTCCCAGCACCTCGACAGAGAAGATGCTTGTGTACTAAAGCGCACAGCGAGAGCTGCCCAGCACAATGCAAATTTGTTGTGACGCATCGCCGCGCGCACTCATACACCATGCATTCTCTGCCGCTCTTGTACTCACCTTCTGGTATACGGCAACAGTAAGAAGCTGGTAAGAAGCCGTACTCGAACTCTGTCGACCGCAGAAGGCAGCGATCCGACTTGTTCACGTGATAGACTATAGTTCTCGAATCTGCTTAGTCATCATGTGACACATGGTCATGCACCCAACCGTCCACGTCGCCGCACCGAGGCGCCATTGTTGCCTGGGCAAGCGTCGAAGAAAGATCATGATACCCATGCGGCGCTTTTCATGCGACACAAGTATGCGGTACTATACTGGATTTCGTTGTTTTTTCCGCTCTATTCATACCCGGCGTGAACCAGTGCGTCTGCCAGAGACCACCACCTTATCTATACTAGACTTTCCGCCTCAGCCGCGACCAACACGCCCGCTGTCCTCACTTATGCGGAAGGCCAAGACGCTCGTGTTCAATGGGCCTAAAGGCGAAGTTGTTGTGCCACTGCACTATTTTGTTAATATGTCCTGGGGTGCTGTGCCAGACTCAAAAATACGGACCATCACATTCTCGGTCGAGGATGAAAACGCCAGGGTCCAGCGCAGCATCTGGGGTCTGACACGCGCTCTTTGTGCGAATGCTATCAAGGGTGTCGAAGAAGGCCATGTTGTCACGCTTCGATTGGTTGGTGTCGGCTATCGTGCGAGCGTGGAACCGGATCCCTTGCCGCGCAAGCATCCGTTTGAGGTCGAATTGGAACGCAGTCGTGGCCATTGGTATGCTCCCGAACAAAAACAGACAGAGATGGATCGTATCAAGCGCCTTATTGAGTCATCGGGTGCGAACGAGCGCCTGCACATGCGCCTTGGATTCTCTCATCCTGTGCTGGTACCTATTCCGTATGGCATTAAGGCCGTATGTGAAACGCCTACTCTGATCAAGCTTCAGAGTGTCGATAAGCAACTGCTGGGCCAATTTGCACAGAGTGTCCGGCAGATTCGTAAGCCCGAGCCATACAAGGGAAAGGGTGTCTTTCTTAACGACGAGCAAATCAAGCTCAAGACACCCAAGAAGAAGTAGACGCTTCACATGCCGCCCCTGGCGCATCATACCGTAGTCACCAAATGGCATCCCATGCGGCTGACTATTATTCATGGCTACGTGCTGGTGCCTTGCCTTTTTCCTCAGGCACGGGCGGCGCCAACGCCTCTTGGATCTGTGCAATGGCATTTTGCAGTGTTTGTTGTGTCTCTTGCAACAGCTGCAATCGCTTGCGGAGTTGAGCATCTGTAACATGAGACAGCTGCTCTTCATCAAGAGTGGGCGTCGAGGAGACAGACTTGGCCCAATCCACGAGAGTATGTGGCAGATTGGGCTCCACACGCGTGCGAAAGTCTGGCACAGATTGAGGATCAAATAGTGGTATCAAGACAGGCGGCTGAGTGGACGGAGGCTGGGGCTTTTGATCGAAGCGTTTCAACACTGCTTGTCGCATAGCTTCACGTGGGTCTTGGGTGGCGGCCGGAGGCGGCGCGGGGGTATCATGAGATGATGATGCTGCACCCTCTGCAGGCTGAGTGAAACGAGCAAGAAGCGATGAAAGTGTTGCAGAGTCATTCGCATCATCTAGTTCGGCAGGAGACCCTTGTGATCGTATGCGGGCCACTCTCTCTTGAGGTTGCTCCGCTTGCGGTGGTGCTCTGAACACATCGCGTCGACAAGTTGGGCAGTTTTGCTGGCGTTCGAGCCAGGAGTGCAAGCACCGGAAATGAAAGACGTGATGGCAAGGAAGTTTACGCGGCGTATCTGCTTGGTTCTGTGTCTCAGCATCGAACTCTTCGCGGCAAATAATGCATGTCTTGTCCCTCAACTGGTCAATCTCTTCCTTTGAGAGCGGTGGGTATTTGCTGTCCATATCACGCGTCGCAGCACTAAACCGCATGTACTTCGTTGCATTTTTGTACACGGAATATGCCAGCATGATAAACTGGCGGATGGTACCGAAAGGTACGAAGATTATGCCAGTCTGCGGCACGTAGAACAACGAAAATACGACACAAATAGGATAAACCAGCAACATGAAAATATCACGCGCAAACTCGATGTAGAAGACGTAAAGGCTCTTTTCCTCCCAGGCATCCCCCATCTGACGAGCACGCGCTTCACAATGGTACAATGCCACTAGGGCCCACAAGTTGACTTGCGATGCACATAGTAAAATAAAGTACTGCGTCATGATACCAACAGGTCCCAGGTCCTGCGGTAACAACAGAATCACGCTGGGGATGAGTATAAACTCCATAAGCTGAAGGCACACAAAAAGGCCGATCATTCGTGCGTGGGCTAAACGCGGCAATGCTGTCATTTGGCCTATTGTTTCAATGCGTACCCTGCACAAGGTCTGCAAAAGCGATACAACAAAAATCAGGCAGCCAAAGTAGAAACACAAAAGATTTGAGCTGAACATGCCAGCAGACGTTGTAATGAAGAGGTCAAAGACGTGCATGGTAACGGATTCTCTCACAGACTGATGGTGAGCACAACGTACGTACTTGGACCTCTTGTCGTCCCAGGGGACCGAGGAATAACTTTTGCATAATACGCATCATTAAGACCAAGCTGAAGCATATAAAATTGGATAGGATCTATTGTGAGACGACTTTACGACGTACAAGAAGACACCCATTGCTTTGATAGATCCACGCTGAAGCCATGAATATGTCAAGCTGCTCGCGCCGTGCCTTATACAGCATGGCGACAAATGCGATAGCAGAACATATACCATACGCGATGAGCACGGGAGTACTGAGCAGACTCGCCGCTTCAAACCGTGGCATGGTCGAATCGCCACTGGAGCAAGAGGTGGAGTCAGGCGGCCGACTTCCCTGACACGGTGGAGGCTCCAGCGGGGCCGGTGCGAGGTCCGAGGGTCTGAGCCATAAATCCCATGCGACGATCGCATGCGCCCAGTGGGGCATTGAACATATATCCAACCGGGCGACGCACACATATACGGCGACTTGTTGTGACGCCATCTCGACGATGAGCGAAGTGAAATACACTTCGAACAATCCTCCGTCCATCACGGGTATTATGCGGAGAGGAGAGAAAGATTTTCATCGTGATTTCCCCGACGCGTGTGCCCAGTACGAGCGGGATCAAAACATGATCGACATTCATCCTCATGATGGCGATCGACTGCAATACTTATCGCAGCGGCTAGCGCAGACCTCTATTTCTGTGCGCGAGATGTATAAACAGCTATATCATGCGCGTGTACAATCTAGCGCTCAGAGCATCCTTATCATCACCAAGGCTCGCGATAATCACCTCGTGCTTCTCACTCGGGAGCTTAGCATCTGGCTGATGAACTACAAGAAGCAGGGAAGCAAGCGTGGACTAGTCGTTTACGTGGATGAACAGCTTCGTCACTCAAAACGATTCGATGTGGTTGGTATTGAACGCGATTATCCGCATTTCTTTCTTCCCACGCGTGATGACACGTCCATACCCAAGCACCAGTGTCTCGACAGTGATGAAGGCCAGCTGCGTTTTTGGAAAAGTGACATGTGCTCATCGTCTCCGGCACTTTTCGATCTTGTGATCACGCTAGGCGGCGATGGCACCGTGTTGCTCGCCTCGTGGCTCTTCCAGTCGAGTGTGCCCCCTGTCATTCCTTTTTCTCTTGGTTCCCTCGGATTTTTGACGCCCTTCCGCTTTGAGGACTACGAGTCTATCATGCGGTCTGCGTTGTCGAACGGTGTGCGCCTCAGTGTGCGCATGCGATTCCGTGCAACGGTGTACCGAGCTATTGATCATGTGAACCCCGAATTAGGTGCGAAACGACGCCGAGCGTTACAGTCTGACAATGCCGAGACTATGCTACATAATATCAAGACATGTGGCTGGTATTGCGTGGAAATGGAGCCTGGTAGTGATGGTATGGAAGAAGCTCCTGTGTTCCACGACCAGCAAGTGCACACTTTTCGCACACGGCCCGTGGAATCGTTTGAATTTTTAAACGATCTTGTAGTGGACCGTGGACCGAGCCCCTATGTCACCATGCTCGAAGTCTTTGCTGACGATACACACTTAACTACGGCATATGCAGATGGGCTCTGCATTTCCACACCCACGGGCTCAACAGCCTACTCTCTCTCAGCTGGCGGCTCGCTCGTGCATCCCCAGATTCCTGCGATGCTTATCACTCCTATTTGTCCACATACTTTATCTTTTCGCCCTATGCTGGTGCCAGACAGCCTCGAATTGCGCATTGCCGTGCCTCACAATTCTCGAAGCAATGCGTGGGCAAGTTTCGATGGGCGCGGTCGTGTTGAAATCGCTCGAGGGGATCATATCAAGATCACAGCCTCGCCATACCCATTTCTCTCAGTATTGCCAGAAGATAAAAATGAGTCTTGGTTTGATTCAGTCTCGCGCACACTTAATTGGAACCAGCGGAAGCATCAAATGGGTTTTATGGTATATGATGGCCAGGCATCATCCTCCAAGGCCCCACAAGAATTATCACCGAAAGTAACACCGAGCATGCTTGCACAACAAGACCAGGTGACGTACGATGTGCTTCGAGACTCGCGTGAGCTCAACGAACACGTTGCGGAAGACGACGAGGAAGATGATGAAGAAATCTTTGACATCGACGATACAGCCACGCCTTCCACAGCTGACTCAAGTCATCGTGCCTCTTGGGAATCTAGCTCTTTTGGAGTCTCCAGACCTCTACTGAGTGTCCCAGTGAGCGAATCGCAGCCAGATCTTTCTCCACAGGCACCTCTACCCATCCCGTCTAGAGATCAACCAAGAAGTAGCGGATTTGGGTGGATTCGAAGTCCAGACCGTTATGGCCCTTCTGGTCCTCCGCCAGCTCCCGCTCCCTTAAACGAGCGATATCTTGCCACGGTCGACTTTCGCCTGCAGAATAGATCCCTTAAGGGACCTGGTCCATAGTCCTAAGATGGGCAGGATGATTGGCTCATTCAATGTATCATTTCTTACTGGACGATTAGACAAAAATGTGGACCGCCGCAAGTACTAGGCGAATTCAATTCATTAACTCAAATCAAGTGGATTTACGTGCTCAAACGAGCCAATCTTCTGTGGACATACTTATCCAGCAGATATGGGCGCACAAACCAAGCGTTTGCCACAGCCACTCAACCTTTCGGCCGTCTGCAGCAAGTCTTTCCTTATCTACTGCGATCGTTTTGTGTTCCTCCGACAGTTACCCGTGCCTTGAAGCCCTCTGTTGCCTGGAGCGCGGTTCTTGCCGAGACCCCTCCGAGGTATGGCCATGTCTCCTCCTCATATTATAGGGGTGCCTTCACCCTCCCAATGTGACCCTACTTATGGCTCGGCCCGCCCTGTGAGTCTTCCTGGGATTCGAGATGTGCTTGGGAATGAGCTTTGTCTAGATGACATACCGTCCAAACCGCACAACGGTTTTTTCGTCTCTGATACGCGTCTTAATGTATCTAATCGTCCGATATCCTCATCTCATTTCCATACATACTCTCATGTCACACCCAACATCCAAGATAAGTCGCCGCGCTTAGCCACTCCCAAGATGACCTCTGCGCGTGATGATCCTTTTCTAGGCTCGTCCTCCAACTCTATGGCGAATTTACCAACCATATTGCAGCGCATGAGAATGGAAGACGACCACTATGATCATAAGGACGTATGGCTGCATCATCATGCGCCCGAGTACTTTTATCGTCCATCCATGCCCAAATCATGGGACATATGCATGCACGGGACCCAAATGAAGCGCGTTTCGTCCAACGACCGCATGGTAACGTCGAGACGACTTTCTGGTCGATCTCGCGATATATACAGCCGTTCCATGCCTCGTTTAGGTGCTCTAAATTTGTCGGAATCACAAGCTTCGACGCCCATAAATATCCCTGGTACAAAGGAAGAAAGCTATCACCCACGTACACTTACACGCAGCTTTTCCTCCTATTCAACGGCAAGTGGTACAAGCGAAGGCTTCCCATACACGCCCAAGATGGGGATGTCAGATGTCCTAACGGGAGATGGACGAGAACTAGGCACTGAGATGACGCCAAGCAAACCATCAAACCATATCCCACAGCTGATTCTAACCGAAAACGGAGCTAGTGAGCGTCAAGACCTAACCCCTCATGTATTTTTTAAGAATGGTCACGCCTCCCCGGACCAGCGTTCTCAAGACAGTCCATTTGGACCCCTTATGAACATTTCTGTGACGAAACAGAAATCTCCAAGCGCACATTTGGGCAAATTTCAATGCAACTACTGCATGAAACGATTTTCTCGTCCATCTAGCTTGCGGACGCATATTCACTCTCACACGGGCGAGAAGCCTTTCCGATGTGATGTACCTGGCTGTGGACGATGCTTTAGCGTGCACTCTAACCTACGAAGGCACCAGAAGAGTCACAGCACGTCTATGTTACCTACTCCCAGTAATGACCTACCAGCTTAGATATGAAGTTTGTACAGCATATGAATCACTTTATCCAATATGCAACCAAGGCCCACTTTGTCGTGCACAGCGCTAGTCCCCCCCTTGGATTGCATGAGCCAATCATATTTAGTTAAAGGAAAAATCATTTCTGCCAAGCCAAAACGCGCGCATATAGATCCAAGTTATTCTCGAATTGCCACTTGCTAGACTGGCCTTTGCTGGTTGAGGTGTCATGAGCCACGATGCAGTAAAGCCTACGAAAAGCCTGTTTCCAAGCAAGAGCCATGTACTACGCCGAAAAGATGCAACGACGGTTGTGAAACAAACCAAGTCTATACAAGGCCCAGATAAAACGGTGGTGGTGAACCAAACATCGACATCGTATGCGACCCCGTCCAATCTGCCGAGTACTCATCCATCTGTGAACGAAAGCAATGACTCAGGCACCCCTGCTGGCCCTGTGGCGGGAGGCGTAGTGGGAGGTGTAGTAGGTTTGGCTCTTCTCCTCGCTGCCGCTTGGTTCCTTTACCAGCATATCAAGAAGAAACGTAACACGCGTGCTTTGGATGACATGTACGCAGAAACAGGTATGGGTGGTGGTGGTGTCGATCGCAATGCACGTATGCGTGGAAACCAAGATACGATGCCGGTATCCCACTCCTGGGAGACTGGTGCGCCCATTCATACCGAGGAAGATCTCTACTACGCCCCTTCGGCCATGCCACAAGATGTTTCTCAAACCGCGTTTGCATCTCCTGTACACGTGAATCAGCTTAATACAGACGCAGGGAAGCCCACTGTTGTTTCCTTTCCACCGTCTGCGTCTATGTACGAGGCAGTGCAAACGCACTCTGCGAGTGCCATGCCGGAAGACATGTATATCAATGCTGATGAGCCGTCGTCCGTCATGCCAGCTTATGTCCAGGAAGCTGAGCAAGCTGTCGAAGAAAACCCACAACGAAGCGCCCTTGTCTCAGAAACAACAAACCAACCTATGACGTCAAGGCTAGCCCCTGGATCACTCTCTGTGAATACAAGCCATCTCGAGGGTCAAACTAATCTTACTGAGGACGACAAATCGCCGCTCTCTATGTATATGTGGCTTCCGTCGCACAAAGTTGCAGGTATCACTTCTCCTAATCAATCCATTCGTACATCCCCCGCAGGTACCTCTGCTCCAGACGATTTTGTACCTGCATCTGAACACCCCTCATAATACCTTAATCGGTACATACATCTAACTATAGGCGTTACGAATTACTGCGTTGCTGGCTCAAAATGTTAGGCCCCTATACAAGAATGTATATTTCAGAAAAACTACCCTGTATTCTAAGTTTTGCGGCTGCGAATGGAGTCACAATATGACTGGTGCACCTGCTGCACCTTGGAGCTAAAATGCCTCAATCTCTTTGAAATGTGCATACCTATGTAACAACGAGAGTCTAAAAGTTGGCTTCGTAATAACCGCCCTGCTACTCCCAGTGCAGGGTGCCGAGGGGTGCACGGGTGCCATAGGCGAGCATTGATCCAGATACTAGTAGAACAATCTATTGTGGATATTAGATAAATAGGCGTTAGCACCGAAGACTAGAACCGCTGGGCCCCAAGAATCTGCTTATCGCGCGCGTTTCTGCTGCACTCGCTGGCAGGTTGGTCAATGCGGAGAGGAGGCGACCTCGGTGGAGGTGGCCGAAGCGTTACGTCTCGTCGTGATCGCCACGAGGCCATTTGACTGTTATCCATGATGTGGCCAGAGCCGGGGTATAAATTCCTGTCAAGCTTGGCCGCCGTCGCCCATAAGCACGGTATCACGGTGGAAGATTCCGATAGCTTGGAGCTTGTTCTTCGTGCAATGGGCGATGAATTGCGTAGTGCTCGTCTTCGAAAAGAGCTGGTTCGGTCACCGCTACCTGCGCTGCTTTTGCAAATTCTCCAGAAAGCTAATTTAAGTGAACGGACGGAAGCTCTGCGTGTAGCTGCAAATCTTTGTATTGATAACTCAGAGAGTCGACTTATCTTGCTTGAAGTGGACATCATTCCAACAATCGTTCGGGGTCTAACGGAATCACTCTCGGAATCTACGCCGATTCTTCAACAAATTCGATGGACCCTTGTTACCATTGGTGCGATGTTGAACATGCAGATGGATTGCGTTCCTGTTAAACATGCTTTGCTCGACTGTGGTACAATTCCCCAGACTTTTAATGCCCTTGCTCGCATTTTGGCATTGGACTTGAAAGATCCTGAAACTCACGCCGTGTCAGTGCAAGCTATGGAATGGGGCCTGAGGCTCTTGGATGATATTCTCACCGATGAAGAAGCTCACACCTATGCCTGGACGCCACATGATGCTGAAGTACTGTTCCGAGTGCTTCAGGTATGGAGTGAGCTGGATTCTAGGTACCTACTTGACACGGAAGGCATGGAACACCGGATATCCATCATCGAAAGTGGATGCAGCATTCTCGACCATGAAACTAAGAACTCTACATTCTGTACAGCTGTCGTGGATTGTGAAAACCTAGACATTTTAAGGCTTCTTTTACACATGGTCCACGAAACAGTGGTTCCACATCAAGACTCAAGCGATTTGACCGACAATGAAGAGCCTCATGTGTCAAGTACACATCATGTGTTTGGGCATCTTAAAAAAGCTGCGACTCATACCATTGTTGCACTCGCTGGTGAGGACGCGAATATCGATCGGCTGTGTCCTCTCTCGGACGGTCGTCTAACTCATCCCAATTTTTTCCTAGAAACACTGTATGCATGGACGTCAGATGTACACGGCGACTCCAAAAAGGCTGTCTGTGCCGTACTCGCACTCGGTAACTTGGCGCGTGGGCATACACGCAGCGTGGAACTCGCATCACAGCCCCATTTATTGTATCATATGCTACAGCAAATGATACTCCACCCGAATGATATGCACATTGTGTATGCTGTGATTCGTGCTGCTGGTAATTTCGCCATTCCTGACCAGAATAAATCTATTCTTGTGTCATCCGATATTGTTACCCACGCGTGTGCATATTTGGCACCGGAGCATGATGTCAAGAGCCCAATTCAATCTGGCGTCCTTGTCTTGCTTAAAAACCTCATATCGTCTTCTTCCAAACCCTTTGTCGCCCTTGAGCTGCTTGGCTGCCTGTCCGATACGTCGAAAAACGTTCTAGAGCCACTGGAAGACTTATGGCATCGCACTGATGATACTACCACACAGCTGCGTATTGCACGAATTTATGTCGCTTTGCTTCGAAGCGTCTTTGGCTCTGATAAAGGAGAGGAAAGCATGCATCGTCTCGCCGAAGAGTCTGCCATGTTGAGTACCAAACTTGATGCGGCGTATAAGCATGCCGAGGGGAAACTTTGCTGCCCCTCTGTGGTGAAAGCATTGTGTCATCTTCTGTGTCACTCGCAACAACACACTGTGCTCCAAAATGAGGGTCTACTTGGCCTTATCTTTCTTATAAGATCGACATACGCTGATGCATTTATTGCCGAGACAATATTCCAAGTATCATCGTCTCCCCCCGGTGGCATGTTTGCTTGCGTGATGGAAGCGCTGCTCTACATCTTTCGAACAGCTCCCGCACAGGTGGCGAGTAATGCGTACGTTCTGTGGCTGCTGCTTGAGAAGGACGAGCGTGCAAGTGAATGGCGTGCTCGTATTGAAGATGCATGGAGCAAATGTGCACATCAGATGTAGCATCTTAGCATACCCGCATAAATAAAGCTCCTATAGCCATTACTACTTATATTTGCAAACATTTTTCCCATCAAGAGATTCACGAAGCGTTTTTGGTGAAAAATGATGCATTAGAAGAAAAATCAAGCCACTAGAACCCATCCAAACATATATTCATTAAAAAGTCACACACTAGTTGAGCCCAATGCTAGCAATACCTGTTTAGACCGAGGCAGCGAAAGAGCCACGGAACGTGGACACAGCACTGTGGCGAATCTCGAAGGCCTGGAGGAAGTTGGCCAAAAGAGGAAGGCGCTCTTGCGAGCCACCCGTGAGCACCGTCTTAGGGTTCGTAGCGCGGAAGTCACGGAGAATGGGGAAGAGGAAAACGGCGACCCAAGTGGGCTCCTTACCCAAGATGAAGTGGGTCTCAGGTGTGATCTGAAGACGCTCCTGAGTCTTCTTGATCATGTTCTCAAGCTGGATAAGAGCATCCATGGCATTGTAGAAGTTCTCAGAGAGAGCCATCGAAATGTCCTCCTGCGACGCACCGTTGTTACGGAGGGCAAAGTACGGCTTAACGTAACGGTCCTCCACAACCGTCTGGATGAATGAGGACACAATGTTGTTGAGCTGGATTACGGTCGATCGCAAGACGACAGAATCGGCAAAGTTGCGGCTGTGTTCGTTTTCCACCTTTGGCATGAGACAGAACGTTTTCTGCGTGTCCATGGAGCAGAGCAGCTCAGAGAGGTACTGGCAAATGGCCATCATGTCGAAAAGAACAACAGCATCGCGCGTTGAGTACATACCGTTGGGACGATGCACAAGCACGGGAATCGTGCCGAAAGGCGAGAAGTACGCGATTTCGGGCGAGTTAGGCAGGCTTGGGTGGTGGATAAACTTCACATTGCACTCGGCGAGAGCAATGAGCAAGGCTTGGGTCTTGGTGGATAGAGATGTGCCGAAAATCTCGATGGTGCCGAGACTCTCGGGCTTAAAAGTGTGAACTTGCATAAGAGCGGACATGATGAATGCTTGAACGGGAGAAAGGACGAATGCGACCTTGGTATGTATGACCTGAGTCTATGGTGACCGAGAAAATGGAATTTATAGGGGGCGCACAGGGTTTGACCGCGTTGGTCTGCAGCGAATAGGCAGCCCGCTATCGTGCTCATAATGCAACTATTCGCGGTTCTCCACGTGCACCGTCCATATTTCTCATCCACGTGCGTGCGCCATTTGCGCACGTGCTGATCATCCGCGAGTGCAAATCGGCAGGCACGGTCGGAACGTGCGAGCGGTCTCATTACACGCATTGCGCGATTGGGTGAGCCATCCCTGCCAAGACGACTACATTTCATTCGCTATGTCTCACGCCTCACAAGACACTGAATTGTACGAGTCTATGGTATATTCGAGGTCTAACGAAGCAGTAATGATGCATTGAGGGCTCACGGTATCATTCCGCCAAAGAAGCCATCACGCTCGCCCTCGCCTGATGTCCCAACGGAAAGTGAGCGGCGAGAACGCTCGCGAATGCAGGCCACTGTCGCCGATCTAGATGAAGAGCTCGAGACGGCTGATGACGATGAAGAGCGTATTCTCTTTCGTCTGCGCCAGCAGCGAATGCAAGAACTCTCTTCGTCGGCAAAAATGGCGCGATTTGGTCGTGTATACCCTATTTCTCGTCCGGATTATACACGGGAAGTCACCGATGCTAGCAAGGAAGACATTTCTCCTGCAGGCACCGATGACTCTCGCAAAGGCACCGGTGTTGTTTGCTTTTTGTATCACCCCAGTATGGATACCTCCAAGCTGCTGGCAGGATACCTCGATACCCTCGCTGCAAAGCATCCTGCCACCAAGTTCGTCAGCATCGTGGGCAGCCAATGCATACCGAACTACCCAGACCACAATCTTCCGACTCTTCTGATATATCGTAACGGAGAGCTGCGTCGACAAATCGTGGGTCTTCGCCCAGAAATTGGGCTAGATGGCTTGCGGACCACACTGGCGGGTACGTCTTTTGTGTTACTGACCTTTAGATATTGAGTTGCTGTTGACTGCAGTTGGAGCTATCGATAAGCCAGCCTCTGGTGAACAAAATTCTCGATCTAAGCACTCTGATGAAGAAGGCGAGGAAGAGAAGCACGCTCGCAGCAACACTCGGGGACAAGATGATGATGATGACGACGATTTAGACTGGGATTAGGCTCGCATGTAGATTAGGAGCGCCATGGTCTAAATGGTACCATCTCAAGAGGATCTAGTGCGACCGTGACCAAATTGTTTCTGCCGTGCGTGGTACGTGGATGAGGCCGCATGAGGCATGTACCAGTTTTTTCCAGCATCATCTCCCACCCGATGTTGTCGAGGCCCCAATGCGCTCGTCAATAGGGCTCAAGCAAAGATTCTACAATTCATCTATATCGTTACGGTGTATTAGGCTCGTTCGATGGTAGCGCATATCATGTTGAGTATCTGAATATGATGTGACTGGCGTTCAGTCATACTCAATGAACTCTCGTGAACGGTAGGATCAAATTTGCTAATAAGATAAACGCGCTGAGTCTATTACAATGGTAGACTAGAACAAAAGCGCGCTCGAAGAAGTTACAGGATGCTTTGTTTTCATGCTGAGTCAAGGCTTACATCGAATATCTCGCAAACGCCTTCGTAGCTTTGAAAATCTGATGCCATGCTGCTATAGTCTTGCAGATCATAATTCAACGCAACGATGTGCTTATATGAATTCATTTGTCCTCGACTTGAGAAAGATTGATTTTATACTCTTGAGCATCTCGTCATCATGCGCACAATGGCAAAAACGTAGCTTCTTTCGTCGGCCCACTCTACGGGACTGTCAAAGTACCCATGTGTCTTCGCTTGCTCGCACGGTCACTTAATTTAAGCATTTCAAATGCACGACAGGCATGTGTATTTTGCCGGCACGGAACAGATCACGCCAGTAGATGCGTCGTAGTCGTAGTGACCATGCGGAAATGGCGTGAGTAAACGCCGTTTGACCCAGTAACACTTGCATGTGTTTCGAATGTGTCAGTACTATGCAATCATGGCCATCCTGTCGCTTGCTTGCACACACTAGGTGACGTCAAGTTTCTAAGTAAGCATGTCGAAGCACGTACAATCAAGAAAAAGAGCATATTCATGAGCACATGAAGACTTATCCATACTAGCGTTGGTACGAGCTCAGGATATAGCCGCATCTCAGTCAGACCTAGATCTGCCATATGCACACGATACACAGCGCGGCACAGCTGGCGGTTAGAGTTAGCATACACACCAGCGTCGTAAGGAAATTAGAAGCCATCTCCGAGGCCCAAATGGCGAGGGAGCCAATTATAGTGAGTCGATAATTATACGAATCGTCGTCGTCGAATGCAAAAAATGGATATAGTGGTTGATTGATGCCAAAATGAAGTAGAGAGAGCCAACCGAGAAAGGCCAGCATCGTGGTGTGCTGGGCCACGGTCCGCAGATAAAAGTACAAGCTTATTTTTTTCACATGCATGTCGTGGGATATCGGACGTGAGCTGGAGAGATTAAGAGTACGCAGCCATGTCTGCGACATGCAGAAAGGGTACCACAGGCATACCCAGGTAGAGCTCAAGAGCTGCACTAGCGCAAATTGGTCAAAGCTGCGAAGTCGGGCAAAGAGATTCCGATAAAAGATGAAGTACACCAAGAAGTAGTAGAACTTGAAGGCAAATAGCAATGCTCGACTGCGTACTTTTTCAGACATGATCCATTGTACCAGAGCGCTCAGAATGTGGACTGTGAGCATCCAGAACGCCACGTAAAGCGTGCCGTCCGCGCCACTATGTGGCAATGTGCGCATAAACACAATGGTGTAGACTTGTCCTGCCAAGAGTGTTACGAGGGAGAGACCCAAGCTGCACATGAACCACAAGAATCGGCGATACGATGATGGTATACGCCATGCTGTTTCCGCGATAGATGCAAAAGGCTTTTGTACGTCTGTCATAGCAGGGCGATAATGTTGCCGCCCACTGCGGCGAAGACCCATCAGACACACCAAGGCGGGCATGGACATGGTAGCAAACGTGAGTAAGACCCATTCTGTCTTGAGCTGCCACTCTTGATTATCCGGGCGCGCGATCGACGAGGGATCGTCTTGAGGACGCGATGGCGTGCACTTGTGAATAATGTATCCACAAAACAAGCTCATTACCCAAAAAAAGGCATAAGAGACGCGAGCGCCGATGGCACGAGGCCACCAATTCAGGCGGTACAGTGTAAAAAGCTGCGTTATGAAAACCAAGGCCACGGCAACATAGATGCCAAAGTACCAGACCAAAAAGAACCAAAAGGCAGCGTCATTTTTCATAGGCTCATTCCCATGCGCTGGAAAAGGAACCCCGCACCAACACAGCACTAATAAGACAGGAATCCAGGTAAGCACCAAAACGCGACGGGGCCCATGATTGAGTAGATCGTCGATTACTTTACTTGTCGGCCTGAATGCATGCTCCAACGCAGCACGAGGACGGCTTAAAGCAGGAGATAGCGGCCTTGCTTGCTGTAAAGAGTCTTGGCTTTGCGCTGGACGTAACATGCCTTGGGACCTGAATCCCACAGGACGTAAAGGCCGCGAAGTATCACGCTGCTGCGCGAAATGCGCTGGTGACGGCCAAGATAAAGAATGGTTGAGAGTACCATATCTGGATGCAGGCCGGCGACGCTGTCGATGAAAGCCCCAGAACACATTGCCGCTACTCAAGAACCACTCCGGATTCCAGGAAAACGGCAATCGAAGTGCTGGTTTGGACGGTGCGTCTTGTTCAGGCCATGATTGATATTCTTGCCTGGAATCTAGCTGAGGTGAAGGCGGCATCTGATTTTGCTGGAGAATCCAAGGTATCCGGTGATGATCAAGAGCCCGCTCCGCTTCGCCATCGATATCAACGTCATCGTACTCGGAACCACTACTGCTTTCAAACGCAAGCAGATCGGCTGCAACGTCGTTGAAGTCTTCTGACGGTAGCAAGCGATCATGCTCTGATAATGAAGCTTGTCTAGACGAGCTGTGGGCCGGCATTCGTCATAGAGTCCGCACCCCTGGACGAGGTCGGTGTGGAACGCCGATGACTCCACATGGTAGCAACAAGGGGGGCAATTATGTATTGAAAGGAAGGTGAATGTATGTAAATGAGTCAAGACGTATTCAAGAGCTGGGCTGTGCTTCTTTGCATGTTTGGTGCCTGATTGAGCTGAGTGGAAATATCGCCTGACATATCTATTGTTGCAGACGGTGCCTCTGCCATGCTTACATCAAGTGAGGACGCGACGGGTCTCAGTGACATTTCCATCGGTTCCTCCATGTCCACAGTTGTGGCAGGCGCAGGCATGTTCATGTACGCTGACGTTCTCCGAGACGATTTGCGGAAGCTGCCAAACCGGGACAGTCCATGGGCGCGTTGAGACATTTCCGATGCCTCGGCAGCACGCACGTCATCAATGGTCGGGAGATCTGTGAGGGGCGCAGGTTTCGGTACGACCGAACGCCGCACACGTACTGGTGTGGGTGAGAGTGAGTTTTGCTTTTTTATTTCAGGCCATGACGACTCTCTTGGCATTGAGGTTGCAGGAGATGCGCGTGGTAGACGCTTGCGGATAGGCGACTTGCTATGCAAAGGATCCATAGGGTCATGTGTAGATGAAGTAGAGATATCCCCAGCGTCTTCCGTGATGGCATGGTGCACAGATGCGCTCCTTGATATGGGGTAGCCGATCCGTTCCCATGCCCGTGCGGAGCGATCAAACCAGCTTTCCATAACGGGCCATCCAGCGTACAGGCCCTTCAGACGGAATTGGACAGAGCCCTCACCAGCACGATCGCCTGAACTCGCAAAGTACGACTCGTATCCAATGCCATCCTCACCACTGCCCTCGTCGTGGACCTCGCCGAGAACGAAGCTTGTGCCACGCTCGAGCTCATCTGCAAATATAACCAAGAACTTTGCCCATCCATCAGGTCCGTCGCAACCGTATAGAACCATTTTGGTATCAAAATCACGTCCAAAGAGAATGACCTGCCCAGGCTTACCCTCGCCATTTGGATCAGGTGACAAGTCCACACCGATGTAATTGCCAAGGCCATCCGAAATGAGGGGGATCCAGTCTGGGCAAGAGTACCGTTTGCGGACCCAGCCAGGTGGGCAACTGGCCATGCGCTTATTGAGATCCGGATTGTTGACGGTCCTTTCGTCCTTGTCTACGAGGCGCCAGAAACGCCACTCGCGCAAAATAGCATCAGATCCGAGGAATGGTAGGCCGAAAAAGAGTCCATCACTGCAGGATGCGTACGACTCGATCTCCTGGCCATCACAACACAAGAGCCACTCGCAAACAGCTTGAGGAAGCGCACGTCCGATGCCATGTTGGAGAGCGTTCAAAGTCTCCGCTTTCGCGGGCCAGTTGAGTGTGTCTCGAAGCTCCTCATACTGTTCTTCACAGAATAGCTGGATGCGCTGCCATGCGCGCACAACTTGACTGCCTTGCCGGACGCCAGAGTTGAAAACAGGCAAGGACACACGACTCTCTGTGGCTGCACCGTGAGAGAGCTGCGACACAGATTGAGTGCCGTGCAAGGCGCTGATGGGAGTATCATTACCCAGTATTTCGTCTCGCTGTGATGCCGCCAATATCCTGGGATCTGGGCCAAAAAATTCTTTCAGTGTCGCCAAAAATTGACGCACCATTCTGGACGGAAGACCGACGATGAGAGCAGCCTAATACTTTTTCACAGCAAAATGAAATGAAATGGCACGAACGGGCTTACGCTTCCGATGCTGTTGTGAAGGCTGCGCCTGCGTGGGTTTGTGACGCCGATCGTGATGGGCAGTGCTGTATGCAACTAGGCACGCCGGCTAGGAATTATGAATGCCACGTGGCTTGAGCGTTGGGGCGCGCTGCGCTTGCGGTGCTTGGTCAAAGCTCCAGGCTAGATTCTTCGCGTGCCACGACGAGCCTGCATCTCAGCATGGTGTTGTCGTCATGGCTGTGGGCATGCTTGATGCTTGCCACAGTCTTTGCGATAGTTACTCATGCAGAATCTACTCTTTGGGGGACGTATCGTCCGCAGCTGCTCTTTGGTCTACGGCCGCGTATGCCCCAGACGCTGCTGACAGGATTCATGTACTATTCGCCTACCAGTATCCAAGGCGGCGCACCCACTAGACATTTGGCCTCTGTGAACCCGGGACCGGATTATTTTAGGTGGAAGTACCACGATGGACGAAACTTTGGTATTCAGGAGATCGTGGACCACGAGCACAACTACCTACTCGAGACGAGTTTTGTCAAGTCTGGTCACCAGGATGGTGCGCCAGGTCACTGGGGCATTAGAATCCGTGGTACAGTGCTGGATGATTCCAAGCCTGCTAATATCGTAACGTATTATTATATGGGCTCAGAAAATTCGAGGTTCCCATTCTATGTGACCGAACAGGGAGAAGCGCGTTGTAGTGTCCTTGGTGGCGTCTCGATGCGGACACAAGATGCGCCTGAGAATAGGCCACTAGAAGGCTTTGAACGTATGGCGTATGCCGCTTTGTCGGTCGACGTGCGTGAGACTTGGCGTGGCCAAGACATTATCCTGGAGGAGCATATTCGTCAAAAACAAGAATCCCTGAAAAGACCTACCGACGCTCTTGACCATCACATGGTGTTCTCAAATCGTACAGAGTCTAATACGACTTTTTTTGCGGTCCAAAAGGCGTTTGAGGGCAATTTTTCCTACGATATTTTCCTCGACAGCGGATCGTCATCGCCGGATGCCAAGCTCCATCCTGAAAATCTTACGCACTTGCTAGCATCGTATAAGAAGGAGCATGATGAGCATTTTGAGAGCAGATTTGGTCTTATCAAGAGCGGCATGCATGCGAATCATGTCGAGGCAGCCCGTGAAATCACTTCACAACTGATCGGCGGCATCGGCTATTACTACGGCGAGAGTCTAGTGGATCGCCGGCCCTTGAACGATTCGGGCATGTATTTGCACGATATGCATGGTGCCATGCCCAAGCCAGAGGGCCCTCACAGTCTGCTGACCGCCACACCAAGTCGCAGCTTCTTCCCTCGCGGCTTTTACTGGGACGAAGGCTTCCATTTGCTCCACATTGGTGCTTGGGACGCCGAATTGGCTTCCATGATCTTCGGGTCTTGGACGCACCTGATGGACAAGAACGGATGGGTCGCGCGTGAGCAAATTCTTGGTGAGGAGGCACGTAGCCAAGTGCCGCGGGAGTTCCAGACGCAGTATCCGCAGCATGCAAATCCGCCCACGTTGATTTTTGGCCTCAACTCCATGCTGGACGAGTACCACTCCCGTGTGAAAGAGGCGCAGGAAGATCTTGAAGGCGTCAATTATATCCAGCGTGCTGACCTTGGTGACATGGACAGGATGCATAAAAAGCTCGAATCACTGTATCCGCATTGGAAGCGGCATTATGAGTGGTTCCGTCGCACGCAGCGAGGACAGATTCGCCAATGGGGCCGTGAGGCTACCTCACGTTATGAGGCGTATCGATGGCGCGGTCGCTCTCCGACGCATGTCCTCACGAGCGGTCTGGATGACTATCCGCGCGCATCGACGCCGCACATTGGTGAGCTACACGTCGATTTGCTTTCGTGGATGGGCCTCTTTGCTTCGTCTATGGCGCAATTCGCCGAGACCTTGGGCAATGATGATGATGCACTCGAGTACAGGCAGCAGGCAGAGGATATTGCCGCCAACGTGATCGACTTGCACTGGAATGATGAAGAGCGTCTGTTTTGCGATGCATCCGTGGGGCATGACGACGAGTCGTACTTCGAGTGCCACCCAGGCTATGTAAGCCTCTTTCCCTTCTTGACGCAGCTGCTCAAGCCGGAGAGTGAGCAGCTAAGTGCGACGCTGGACTTGCTGAGCGACCACGACGCGCTGTGGTCTCCCCATGGTCTTCGAAGTCTGAGCAAGGCCCATCCTCTCTTTGGTGAGGATGAGGATTACTGGCGTGGCGCGATTTGGCTGCCGATTAACTACATGGCTCTCCGTGCGCTGCACCACTACAGTCAGGGGTCCGGAAAGAATGCTGACCGGTGTGCGATACTTTACACGGATCTGCGCCTGAACATCATACACACCGTGCTGGATGAATACGAGCGTACTGGGTATACGTGGGAGCAGTATGATGAGGAAACAGGGCACGGACGCCGGAACCATCCATTTACGGGCTGGACGTCGCTGGTCGTGCTTATCATGGCGGAGAAGTACCACACAACGTATCCAACCTTGTCATGAGTGACTGCAGATTACGCTGCATGATGGCCTGGTTCTCTTGCATACTCTGCTCCAGCTTTTGTAATAGTGTGTGTAGATCGGCATGCCGAGCCTGTAGGGTAGTTTGCCGTGCTTCGACCTGCGACAACGACGTATGAAACTCTGAAGCAGCAGAGTGCAGTGGCGCGAGCGTCTGCAGACGCGCAAGCAGAGCGGGGGCCAGAGGCTCAAGTGGCTCGATTCGTGACTGGAGCGCATATAGCTCCCTTACTTGGGCAAGCGCTTCATCGTCGTCGTTCGCGAAATGCCTTCGCCGCTCATCGACATGTTCCAGCTCAGAGCACACGGCTTTAGCACGCGCGATAATGGTATCCAGATGTCGTGGTTGGGTCAGAAGCTGCATTTGTTGCTCCAGGCGATGAATCGTATCGGCTAATGGAACGTCCGATTGAAGTGCCTGGACGCCCAAACGACTTTCAAGGGCCGTGAGTCGCTCGTCCCATGCTGACATATGCGTCGCAGAAGGGGCTGACTGTGCCGAAACTGGCTCGGGCACTTGCTGAAGAGCATCTATCATCGCCTGTGTTAGGTCGCGTGGGTCAGCATGCCTAGCATCGTCACGCATTCGCTGGATGCGACGCTCGAGAGTCTGGAGTTGTGCCAACATACTCGGCGTCGTACTTGTATCGCCCTGGCGAGCGGTCAAAATCCGCTCAAGTTCGCGCACTTCATGCTCCAGACGCATGTATCGAGCGAGCGTCGACTCAGTCCCACCAGCTGTGCCATGTAGCTCATACGACTCGGGCGTCAAGTAGGTCGACCGAAACTTTTCGGCCGCTTGTGTCGCATTCACACTGTGAGTATCAATGGCGTCCGATGTCGTGGCCGCGTCTGTATTGGACTCTCTATCATCATCATCATCACTCATGAAGCGCGCTCCCTCCTTCTGTGGGTGCGTCTCGTACACATCGGGTGCCGTGTCGATATCCGGCAAGCCAGTGTACTTGGACATGGAGGTGGGATGCATAATTACGAAGTATCATTGGACTCTCCACTATGTACGAGTCAACCAGAGTCTTACATGGCGGGCCAAGAAGACGCAACTAGAGGTATCGAAAAGGACGGCATGGTCCATGCTTGCGTGGGAGATGCGTTCCAGCCAACTTGCTGCAGGGCTGGGCGCATACCGAGTACTTTCGCCTCGTTCTTTTCGAACGTCGGAAGCATCATGGTGGGCGGCGGCAGAGGCGTTGCCGTCACGTTCTCCTTGACATTCGACGGCATGGACAGCATGCGAGCTGCGCCTGCGCGGCATGCTGCCTCATCATTCAAGTTAGCTTGATGCAGTGCACTTTCTTCCGTGTGACGATGCAGCATATCCATCGAGCGGAACTGACGTTGGCACAGCACGCAAATGCGACGCGATGCATCGGAAAAGTTGAGCATGCGGAGAACGGCATGCTGCGACATAGGCGGTGGCTTGGGTGCGATCATGGCGGGCTGGGGCATATAGTACGAAGTGCCGTGTGACATGATCGGCTCTGGCGCTGCCGTCGCGACGGGAGGCGCATGCGAGACGAGAGGCCCATGGGCAGGGGGCGGTGTGTGTGCTTCGGACACAGATGAGCTTGTCGAGGAAGGCGCACTCGTCGGCAACATATCCTCAGGCTTCCACAAGTCCAAGCCAAGTGATTCGTCCTCGTACCGCCACGTTCGACCGCATCGGTCTTCAAACACGTGGGCGGCGTTCGTCGGGTCAAATGGATCGGCTTCTTCCATGACAATGGCGTCCGCATACGATGTCTTGACACTGTCACCAAGCAGAGACAGGTAGCCTTTTTGCCTGTCACGCAGAGTGACCAGCATAGCTTTAGCTGCGTCCGAGTCGCGCAGCACGACAAAAACGCGACCTGTGGACTCTTTCGTCGACCTGCTTCGAAGAAGCAACACTTGCTCCATGGCCGAACTTGCCTGACAGAGAACAGCACCGATGCTCGACGCAGTTTCAGAAAGGCGCACATTCGTGAGCAGAAGCATATCGGTGGGAAAAGCAGACGCGTCGCGTAGACCGGCGTTCTCATTCGCCAAGTCCATTTGCTGATGAGCAGGCACGGCTCCCGCCATCAGCTTGGCACGACGAGCTCGGGCTTTTTTGAGCTGGTCCTTGCTGTCAGGGGCATTGTGCTGTTCATAGTACGAAAGCCCGCCCTGCGGTCTCTCGCTATTGCTAAAATCAATTTTGATGCGTTTGCGGCGCAGTCCCGTTTGCTTCACCGGGCCCAGCCAAGTGTCGGGGTTCGAGATGAATGGTGCGTGCAAATATACAAAGCGTTTCGCGTCTTCGAGGGTGCTGAACTTGACAAAACCAAAGCCCTTAGAGGTACCATTATTGCGATCACGGATCACGGTCACATCCTGTGGCGGAGGCGCGAGGCGCGCATCGACCATGTTGGCAAGAGCTGTCACGAGTGTGCGCATCATGTCTGCGTTCACATCAGCGTCGAGTCCGAGCAGGATGACATCGCGCGATGGCTGCGTAGTGACTGGAAAGCGATCATTCCATCGCATCAAGTCACGGTGGCCGCGTTCATCGATCGATGAACGCGACGATGGCGGCGTCGAGGAAGAAGTGTCCTGCATGGACAGGACGGGCGACGGCGACCGACTACGTTCATCTGAATCAGAGTGCCCCCACGCATAAAGCTCCACCCTAGCCGACATGACGACGAGAAATCAATGGGATAAGGAGGTGTTGCTGTCTTCTGGGGGGAGGCACTTGGTCGCCTTCTTGTACTCGCTCCCCCATAGAAGTTGGTTCAAGTGGCATCTATCTACGCACACGCACAGCTGGATTTCTGCATGGGCCTCCACACTATGAGCTAGCCAGGGGCGATCCAACCTCCACAGCAACGCTTCGTGAGCCCCGCCGCCACATTGATTTGCGCGAGTCATGTCAGAGACACGCGCGCGACGCGTGCCTGTGCCAACGTTGACGGATACACCGCGCACGAATGGTCTAAAGAAACTGAATTTGCCGACAGTAGGTGCGACTCAAGCTGCCGCAGATGCTGCGGCTGCTGCCATGAGCTCACCACCGTCCCTATCTCGCAGCGATCGGAGCGTCTCGATCGCAGATTCGGAGACAGCTGATGCCGAGCGCACAAGATATTTTCGAAGATACTCTTCTCTCCCTTCTGTGCCAAGCATGCCCAAGCCCGTCCTGAAGTTTGTCGATGCCTCACGCGGTGTGCTTTTTGCTCTCTCGCAGATGTACTCGGCTATTACGCAATACACCTCGGTATCGACGGATGAGCGGCTCGTGGCACACTTTTCTCGCATGCTTAGCATGTCGGTCAAGTCGATGAGCGTGCTTATAAATGCTCTAGACCGATTAGACGCCGTATCTTGTGCAGGCATGCCTGAACCTGTGCTTGTGCGCCATGTCTTGCAAGCATGTCATGATGCATTGCGCACATTTAGGCGCGCAGTGACGATGCTGCATATCCAGCTACCTCAGCTGGGACAGACGGTGGATCCTCGCTTCTCACGGACTCTTTTGCTGCTTTTGTACGGCAGCGTGGCCGAATTGCGGAATAGTGCCATGTTGATGGCCCCGCATGTAAGAGACGTCGTACCTTTTCTTGATAAACATGTATCATACGCCACGGTCGATGCGAGTACATCAGTTTCGTCGCACCGCACTGCACGCCAGCCAAGTCAAGCTGACGTATCTTTCGAAGAGACGGCGGAAATATCACAGCCAGCGTCGAGCACGCCTTTAAAAAAGTGTCCACAGCGCCTGGGTCTCCCTACAAATTCCGTGCGATCCCCAGGCGTGTCCCCTCGCGAGATACCCAAGCCCGATGCTTCGGCCCGCGGACCGCTCTCGCCCGGTACTGTGTCGAGCGCGTCAACGCGAATGCGCATGCTCTCTTCCAATACGTCAGGAGGTGAAGATGGATTGCTCCAGCTGCTACTGCAAGTGACGGACAATGCCATGCAAATATGGAGCGAGCTGGGCGACTATGTCCAAGCTGGCATGGAGCAGGGCCATGAGGAGGAACAAGATGCCACCCGTATAAAGCGCCTACGTGATGTAAACGAATCTTGCGCAAGTATGATGGACATGACCAAGCGACTGCAATGGACGCGCGATCGCGCGAGCGACGCTAACCTACGCACGTCCCAAGCTGACATGCACGATCTTTGGGAACAATGCAATCAGTTTGTGCGCGCCACCATCCATATCTCCACTCTCGTACGGGCTGTGTCCGTGACTTACCCTTTTCCCCGCGACCTCATGCGCGCCATGGGTGATCTGAACCAGGGCTGCGCCGCCCTCGCCGTCCATCTTCATCAGCTTTCACCCTCATGACCTCCACCTTTTCGTTCTCGACCATGATCTCCACATAGCCAACCTGGTAGCTATCACGTGATGATACCCTGTCTGTCCATGCGATCCGAGGCCACAGCGCGACGAGTTGCGTCCAGCCTGCTCCTTCTACGACGCCCATGGCCGAAGAGGCACGCGAGCGCACGCCGGCCGATGAGCGAGTGGCCCCGCATAGTGATGAAGAAGGGGAGGATCTCATGAAGGAGTCTGGCAACATCGTTGGTATGGATAGCAGCGATGATGAAGATGATGATGACGACGAAGAAGAGCAACGTCGTGTGGCAGAGGGTTTCATCGTGGATGAGAACGAGGAGGACGAAGAAGAAGGTGGAGAAAGCACACACAAGCGCAAACGGCGGCATCGTCATCGCGAGCTGGACGAGGAGCTAGACGAAGATGACCTAGCTCTGCTCTCAGAAAACACGCGACCTGAAGGCGCGCGTCACAAGCGTGCACGCCCAGCTGGCGAAGAGGAGCGCACCAACGAGCTTGCGCATATTTTTGACGATGAAGATGATGGAGCTCAGCAAGCGGACTACTTTGACGATGGTCTCGACGACTTTATCGAAGACGACGAAGAAGACGCTGAGATGAGCGGCCTCAATGAGGAAGAGCGTGAGGCGCGGCGACGTGAGAAACGGGAGGATCGCCGAAGGGCCCGCATGTCCGGGGCTCGTGTCGACCCACGCAAAGCGGGTATGGACCTCGAAGCCTGGGACGAAGTGCATGACATCTTTGGAAACGGAGAAGATTATGCATGGGCCCTGGAAGCAGACGATGAGCATGCGGAAGAGGCAAAGGCTCGCATGGACTACAAGGATATTTTTGAACCTGCACAAATCCGTGAGCGTCTGTTGACAGAGGAAGACGATCGTATTCGGCAGGTGGATGTGCCTGAGCGCTTGCAGCTACTGATTCCTGGTCAAGAGGGACTGGCTCTTCTGGAGCGGAAACTCACGGATGCGGAGCTTGATGATGCCGCACATTGGGCTTCAACACGTATTTCTCCGCGGTGTACGGCCGAGTTCTTGGAGGATTATGCCCCACATGCGCGGTTGCGTGCTGAATGGTTTGCGTGTGTGCGTCAAATGCTCGCCTATATGCTCAACGATATGCTCGAGGTGTCATTTCTGACGCAGCACCGCCTTGACGAGCTGGAGTACACGCCCATGGACGCGGTGCAAAAAACGACAACTACCCTCCTTGTACGACAAGAGCTCCTAACGCTGTATACGCTCGGCATCAAGTTCAAGTTGTTGCTGGCGAGAAAAGATTCTCTGCGTCAGACATTCGCTGAATTGTCAGCCGCGGCATTCGCTGGTCCTGATGTGGACATGTCGGAAGTGCATGCAACCGTGGAAGAGCTCCTAGCCCAGGCAAGTACATTGGAAGAAGTCACAGACATTTCCGAATGGCTCGCGATGCGCTTTGGGGAGCGATTCCGCGAGGCGACGGTGTTGGCCAAGGGCCACGAAGGTCACACACTCAAGCGACCTACGGTCTTGAGTGAGTACGAACAACGTAAGAGCACGCCACTTGCCCAGCTCGCCCAGCGTCTTGGTCTTTCGTCATCTCAGCTAGCCGACAATGTGGCGAGTGGCGTCCGGCAGCATGTGCCTGAAGACGAAAGCCGATTGCCTTTAGAAGTGGCAGACGAGTATGCTGGTCTGGCGCCCGGTGCAGGAAATGCGTCAACAGCTATGGCACTGGCGCGCTCGATTCTTGCGCACGAAATTAGTAAGGAACCTGCTCTGCGACGCGAAGTCCGCACGCTTTTCCGCCTATCAGCACTGCTAGACGTTGAGCCAAATGAGCGCGGCATGACACGTATTGATGAAGCGCACCCATACTACAACTTCAAGTTCCTGCGCGGCAAGCCCGTAAGTGCCGTGCTGCAAAATGCCTCGCAGTTCCTGCAAATGGTCCACGCCGAGGAAGAACGTCTCGTGCACGTGACGCTTCGTTTGCCCACCGACACGGCCAGCAAGTTGGAGCAGCGTCTGCAGGAGCAGTATGTTAGCGATGGCGTGAGCGCTCTCTCGCAGGCATGGAATGAGGAGCGTCGTGCCGTCGTCGAAGAAGTTTGTGCATCGTTTTTGCTTCCCTTGGGTCGTGCATGGGCACGTGAATGGCTTGTGGAAGAGTGTCGCGAATCGCTGCTACGGCACTGTGAGCAGCGCCTGACACAGCGTGTGGAGGGTGGCCCTGTACAGTCGGCGGGCATGCTGAGTCGTCAAAGAGATCCCAACTGGGATGAGCACGTATCGCGCGTGCCGCGTGTGTTGGCTGTATCACATGGCTCGGGCGATCCACGCACGAGTCAGATTGTGGCCGTGTCGCTAGATGAGGATGGTCATCTTATTGAGCGCGCAACCTTTGATTCACTTCGCGCGCCACTTGTACAGGATGAAGAAGCAGACGACCCGCGTGCCGGGTTTGTTGAGCTTATCAAGCGCCGGCATCCTGATGTCGTCGTGGTGAATGGGTTTAGTGCGCGGTCGCAGGACCTCAAGATGACCGTGAAAAGCCTGGTTGATGCAGCCTTCGATGAGCGTGTGCGTGAAGAAGGGCTCGAGGGTCTGGCAGCACAGCATCTGCGTATGGATGTGGTCAGTGTGTACGATGATGTCGCGCGTCTGTACCAACACAGCGCACGCGCCGCGGATGAGTTCCCAGAATTGAGTGTGTTGGCTCGTTACTGTGTGGGTCTCGCACGGTATGCGCAGTCCCCTGTCAATGAGTTTGCCGCACTTGGCGCGGATGTAACGGCCGTTCAGTTTGACCCTGCACAGCGCTTACTGCCTGCTGATCGTCTTCGCGCGTCCCTTGAGCGGGCGATTGTGATGCTCGTAAACGATATCGGTCTGGACTTGCAAACGGCACTGACCAACACGTATGTCCAGCACATGCTGCCCTTTATCGCTGGTCTTGGTCCACGTAAAGCGCAGGCTCTTTTGAACGGTATCCGGACGCGTCTGGATGGTATCGTTGTAAACCGTGAGGTGCTCGTGCGCCGCGGTATTTTGACTTTTGTCGTATGGAACAATGCCGCTTCGTTCCTGCGCATTGATCAAGATGCCGCGGCCGATGCAGCCGATGAGGACGCGCAGCCTGACGTGCTTGACGCCACACGTATCCACCCTGAAGACTATGATTTTCCGCGCCAAATGGCTCGAGATGCGCTTAACAAACACGAAGAGGACTTGGAAGGTGAGCATCCCAGCGTTGCATGCGCCGAGATTATGGAAGATGCCCGACCCTCAGAAAAGCTCGCAGCTCTTGACTTGGACAACTATGCCGCCATGTTGTGGGAACGCCGTGGTCTGCGCAAGCGTCTGACGCTCTTGACCTGCAAGCAGGAATTGATCCGGCCGTATGATGACTGGCGGCCGCCGCAGCTGCTGCCGACGGCCGAAGAGCTATTTATGATGTTCACGGGTGAAACACGCCGTTCGCTTGCCGAGGGCTATGTCGTGCCTGTGGTCGTAACGCGCATCGAAGAAGGCCGTGACATCGAAGGCCTTTTGCGGGTGCGTCTCGAGGCGGGTATGGACGGTGTCATTGCCGGTCGGGATATCATGCCGGGCTACAATTCACGCGACGTGCGTCTACGGCGTCTCTTCCGCTCTGGTCAGGCCCTAAACGCTGTGGTGGTCCATCTTGATATCCAACGAATGCGGGCCGAGCTCAGTTTGCGTGCTGAGGCATTTGAGCACGTGAACCCCGCACAAGGCCGCACGCCCGTGGACGCCATGTACTTTGATCATGAGCGTGCGCAGATGGCGATTGATGCGGCCGAAGAGCGCGCACGTCGTCGTCACCAAAACCGCATCGGGCGTCGTGTCATTGATCATCCCAACTTCCACAACTTCAATGCGATTCAAGCGCAAAACTTCCTGGCAACGCAGCCACGTGGCTCGGTGGTGGTTCGTCCCAGCTCTCGAGGTATGGACCACCTGGCTGTGACATGGAAGGTCGATGATGGCGTATACCAGCACATTGATGTGCTTGAGCTCGATAAGGAGAACGACTATGCCCTGGGTCGAATCTTGCGTGTGGCAGATATGGGCTCCTACGCTGATTTGGACGACCTGATCGTGAATCATGTGCGCCCGATGGCCTCTATGGTAGAGATGATGATGAACCACGAAAAGTACAAAGGGGCTGACGAGCAAGCATTGCACACGTATCTTACCAATGTGTCACTCGCGAACCCGACTCGTTCTGTATATGCCTTTGGCCTGAACAAACAGCACCCAGGCTACTTTGACCTGGCATTTAAGGCAAACAGCCAGGCGCCGATCCAGACGTGGCCCGTGAAGGTGCTGCCAGGCGCTTTCAAGTTGGGTCAGGCCACGCAGCTGGCCGATGTGGCGGCTCTGACCAATGCATTCAAGACGCAGTACATGGCTCAGACGAGCGGGGGCCGTGGGGATCGGACTTCAGCCCCTCATGGCGGTATGACGCCTGGCTATTACTATGGCGGCCGCACGCCGGGCCGCGGCGGTACGACGCCTGGTTACTATGGCGGAGCCACCCCCAGCTACGGTACCATGCCGGCCTACGGACATCCGCCGCCGCCACGTGGACCGCCTGGTGCGTCACGCTGGTGATGCTGTTAGTAGCGAGGCATAGTATCACATCGCTTGCGTGCGCCGAGAAGGTCGGAGTGACATGATATCTGCTCCACATGATCGGCTGCATGAATCCAAGAAAATAGAACCAATGAGTATAGGAGTTTGACGTCCACGTTCCTGTTTTCGTCTGTCCGTGGGGACCAACAGGCTCCATTTCTCGCACACGTGTGAGCCATACGCTGACCAGGTCGCCTTTTGCGGAAATGATGGGCCAATGATACACTCTGTATTAGACGAACAGTCGTGCTCGTCTCCCAAACAATGTGCCTCGCGGTGTTATATAGCTAGGGTTGACGTGATCGCGACTAGGCACACCCTCAGCCTGATATGTTCATCACGAAGGCCTTTGCTGCCCTGGCAGCCTTTGTCGCAGTGGCTGTGGCTGATGAGTACAGCCTCAAAGACATTAAACACATTGTGCTGTTCATGCAGGAGAACCGTGCCTTTGACCACTATTTCGGTACGATGGCAGGTGTGCGCGGCTTCAAGGACCCGAACGTGCACATCTCTAACAACACTGGCAAGAGTGTCTTCCACCAGCCCGTTGACGCCAAGAAGATCAAGGCATCCAGCCGTCCTACGGACGACACGTCGGAACTTATGCCTTGGCACTTGAACTGGCAGGGTGGTGACTGGAAGAACCGCACGCAGTGCATGCTGACCGGTTCGAACAGCTGGAAGGCGAATCACGCCGCCTGGAACCATGGCCAGATTGACCAGTGGGTGAACGCCAACACGCCCTACAGTATTGGTTACTACCGTCGCGAGGACGTGCCCGTACACTTTGCCTTGGCTGAGTCGTTTGTTGTGGGTGACGCTTACTACGAATCGGCTATTGCCTCGACGCACCCGAACCGCGCTATTCATCTGACGGGCTCGCTGAACTCCAACGGCAGTGCCGTGGGAGGCAATCCACAGGAGCTGGGCGGTCCTGTCGTCGACAACACGGCCACACCTGGCTGCTTGTACAGTTCTGACGGCGTGCCATACTCTTGTCGTCCACTCAAGTGGAAGACGCTGCCAGAGTACCTGCTCGAGGCTGGCATTTCGTTCATGGCTTACCAGGACTTTGATAACTTTGGTGAAGACACGCTTGTGTCATTCACGCAGTACCAAGATGCTGCTCAGCGCAAGCAGAAACTGGCCAAGGTTGGTGTCTCGTTCCCTGGTCTCGAGAAGTTCTACAAGGATGCTGAGGAGGGCAACCTTCCGGAGGTTTCGATCATCTTTGTGCCTGAGTACCTCTCAGAGCACCCGCCGTATATGCCTGACGATGGTGCTTGGCTTCACCGCAAGGTGACCGAATCGCTTATGCACGGTAAGCACTGGAATAACACCGCCCTAATTGTGTCGTACGACGAGACGGGTGGTTGGGCCGACCACGTGCTGGGTCCTATCGCCTCAAGGGACACGCCCGGTGAATGGATGAAGGATCCATTCACGCCTTCGAATGGTCTGCAGCCTATCGGCCCTGGTTTCCGTGTGCCCTTCTACATTGCATCGCCTTTTACGCGTAAGGGTGGTGTATTTACCGAGCATGCCGCTCACGAGAGTCAGACGCTCTTTATTGAGGAGTGGGCCAAGGCCAACGGCAAGCCGTTCCACGTGAAGGAAATGAACCACTGGCGCCGTCAGCAGCTCAGCAACCTCGTGAACGCCTTTGACTTCTCCAAGATTGACACAAGCATCCCCAACATTCCCTCGGTGCGCACGCCCTCGAAGGATCCGATTCGTGACCAGTACAACGGTGCTTTTGTGTGTCAGCTCAAGTACCGCAACACTATTCAGCCTCACGTTCCCTACGGTAAGCAAAAGGAGGAAGATGCCCTGAAGGTGGAACGCGGCTACAAGCCCGTCCGTGGTCATCTGAGCGAGGGTCGTTACCTCCGCTTTGAAGCTGACCATGGCCACGTGCTCTCATGGAAGGATGAGAACAAGCTCACCACGAAGAAGAGCGACAGCAAGTACGATGAAGACACTCTGTTTGTGCTGTCGTGGCTGGGATCGGAGCCGAAGGACAACCGATTCAATGTGGCCAACATGAAGCGTGACAAGTTCTTTACGAGCGACCTCAAGCTTACCTCTGACCGCCGCTCGGCCGCCAAGTTTGCTTTGGTCGACCAGGGTAACGGTAAGGGCCACTCGATTGTCGAGGAGCAGTCGAAGAAGCATATTTCGGTCGACAAAAACGGCGAGATTTCGCTCAAGGATGGTGATGCTACAATGTTCAAGACGTTTAGTGTGACGCTGTAATGGTATAGTTGCTAATTTGGTTGGTATGCGTTATACAGTTTACAAGTCTAGGACGGGGAGGGCGAGGTGGATGGAGAGGCGGTCGTGATGGGTGAAGCGCTTTCGTGTTTCATCGTGGAAGGCCACGACACACGCACGGGCGGGGTATGGCTAGTCTCGCGGCTTGTGCTGACTTTGCCGCTACCCCAGCGAAGGTTGCGTCGTAATGGTTGGCGTACAGGCACGCCCGGAGGGACCACTGTGGGATGGCAATTGGCAGGAATGGACACCGGCGTCCCCAGCGAGTGCTGTTGCACCGTTAATGCCTCCAGCGTATGCTCCCGCTTCACAGTCGGTTGAATCGGCGACGGTTCGGGCTTTACTTCAGGTTTGCGAGCCTCGGCGGCTTCGTCAGCCGTCTTACGTATCCGTGGTGGTGTGACAGAAGCCTGTTGCGCTAGTCGAGCTTGCCGCCTTGTGCGACCCTCAACACCACCTGACCAGAAAAGAGCCAGATTCGATACAGAGGTCCGTTCTGGGCCATGAGTGGCAATCACGGGCTTGACAGGAGATTCGGGACGACTGAATTTGTCCTGCATATCTGATGCTTCACGGAACGGTGGACGGCACCCCCGTTTTGATACACAGCTCACTTCGGCGTCAGATGTATTGTTTTGCATCATTTTATCGTCCGAAGAATCCTTACCGCAAGTGACAGATGTTTTTTGCTTTTTCGACGTGGTATTCTGTCGAGTCACGTCACTGTGTTTATCCATGGATAAATTCGTGCGCCGTCGACGTCTTTCGCCTTCTGGTGCACCCCAGTAGGACGCTAGCACATCGGTGCTCGCTCCCTGGCCAAGAATCCGAGGAGCCTTATGCAGTTCATGAGACGTATCACTCGGCTTCCGACATCTTTGTTCTAGACGCGGAGATCCAGATTCACTAGAAGACGAGTCGTAGCAGGGTTTCTCACGCACAGGACTCAATTTGACGGGCGACGAGATAGCAGGCGCAGGCTGAGGCTTTTTGGACGGGCGAGGTGGCCTGATCCTTGTCCGTGAGCGAGACGTTTGGTCAGCAGGATTCTCTTTGGGTGACCGATATGGCCAATCACACTTGAATAACTTGTAGTGTCGTTCACACCGGGCACATTCGTCAGGTGTCCACCATTTTTCTGGCGCACGGAACGCACTATGACACGTGAGGCATTCACAATTCGGCCCATTCGCATCAGGATTCACTTGAAAAGCCATTATATGATCGGGCTCGGATATAGCAGCCTGCTCAGCAGCTGCGCGTGCAGAGGATGAACGTAGTTTGCGTGTGTCTTTTTGAGACGCTTTAGTCTCATCGCTTTCACGACATTCTTGCTCGTCGTTGGCTCCAGTACATCGGAAAAAGCCACGACCAAGTCTCTCACACGTAGTACACATGCATTCTTTATTTCCCGCTTCGAAGTAATTATCTCCATAGTACGTCGTAATTTCTTCATTGCATTGAATGTTGCGTATGCATCGAATAGTAAGTGTCTGGCCAGTGCGGCGAAATTCTGCGTTGGGCCGACAGTCATGATTGATGAAGCGAGCGGGACCCAATAAAAGCTGACTGCATTTTCGTCGCGAAGATCGGATGACAGAAAAGTCTCGCGGGGGTCTAGCATGACCATCGCGTACATCCTTGTCCCGAGCCTCAGCAGCTTCGTCCCGGAGTGCCTGGTCATCTTCGGGCGTCAAGTCTTTTAACGCCGCTGTGCAATATGTTATGATTTCATCTGGGTGGTAGGGACGAAGAGCCATGACACATAGATCCGTGCGATTTGGAGATAAGTACGCATTGTATCGACCCTCGTCGGATACTTTCTCAAGCGCTTTGACGCGCTCTAACCGTGCTGTGCGATAACGGTAGGTGATGGCGTATTCAAATCCGGCATCGGGTAAATACGTCTGCAAGTACCGCTGAATGTGACTTTCGTTAAAAAATACAACGTACTTTTCAAATACTCGTTTCTGAGCTGGCGTTTTCAAGCACATGTGCTTGCGAACAATAGGAAGTCTGAATGGTGAGAATCGGTGGCAATACATACTCGCAGAACTTTTCCATTCCCTTGGACACATTCTGTTCCCAAATCACATTTTGCTGTACGATTTTCTTAACGGCATGTCGGTCAAAGCGCATGGGTCGAAACGCCGGGTTCATCTTGTGCGTGACAATATCAGGCTCGAACTCCAAGGAGTCGACCAACATGCAGGATAGTAAATCATCATCGGCTGTGATCTCCTCCATAATATCTTGTAGTTGATGGAAGGATTTGTTTTTTATCACTGCGCGCACACGCGTCTTAGTCGGACGCGCGGCTGCTCACAGATCGTATATGGTGCACGGTCGTAAAGCTTGCATGCAAGCGAGTCGGGCGCCTTTGGGAAAATTTGCCCCGCTTTGTAAGCATGCAGAAGTGGGACATGGGAACGCCGCAAGAAACGCAGACCTGACCAACTCGGGCCGCCAGGCAGGGGAATATGACGCAGAAATCACTGTCTACTGGTAGAAATCGAGCCTATTGTCATCACCCTTCTTGGAGATTTGCTTGAAAGCTTCATCAAAGTCACCAGGCAGTACAACGTAGCGGTTTTTGCGCACAGCCTGTAGACCTGCAGCCTGGCACACAGAGGCAATTTCAGCACAAGAGAGTTTATCAGGCCGACTCACATAGTCCTCGAGATCCACATCCGGGCTGAGGTTCATGCGACCACATATAGTTTGGAAAATCAAACGCTTTTCGCGTCTGTTGGGCAGAGGGAACTCGATCTTGCGATCCAGACGACCAGGACGAAGCAAGGCTGGATCGAGAGTATCGGCACGGTTCGTGGCCATAATGACCTTGACATTGCTTCCCTGATCGAAACCGTCCATTTGGGTTAAAAGTTCCAGAAGAATACGCTGCACTTCGCGATCGGCACCCGTCTGAGCATCGAATCGCTTGGTTGCAATGGCATCAATCTCGTCGATGAAAATAATCGACGGTGCATTTTCACGTGCTAAACGGAATACATCACGCACCATACGGGGTCCTTCACCGAGATACTTTTGCACGAACTCGGAACCAACCACACGAATGAACGAGGCCGTCGTGGCGTTAGCCACGGCCTTGACAAGCATGGTTTTTCCTGTTCCTGGTGGACCGTACAAGAGAACACCTTGAGGCGGATCAATACCAATCTGGTGGTATAAGTCAGCCTGCACAAGCGGAAGCTCGACGGCTTCGCGAATCTCCTGCTTTTGGACGTCCAAACCGCCAATGTCCTGGTAGGTTTCAGTGGGTCGTTCAGACTGGCTCATCATAACAATGCTCGAGTCTGACTCTGGTGGCAGCACTTCCACGAGCGAGTTGGAGTGGCGGTGAAGAGCCACACTGCTACCGGGACGGAGCAACTCGCGGTCGATCGTGGACAAGATGCGCACCACATAGTTGGAGCCAGTTGTTGAGCCAACGATACCTGTTGTCTGATCAATTGGTTCAAGGAATTGACCGATCACGAGAGGCACAGACTGAATGCGCTTAACTTCTTCCTGAGCACGAACAAGTTCGCGTTTCAGGTTGCGCTGTTCATCTTTCACGTATTCTTCCATTGTGGTGAGGAATTCGAGCTGTTGCTGAAGCTTCTTGTAGTGATAGTACACATCCTTTGGCTTTGAAGCGCTAAAGGATCCGCGCGAGTTGGAACTCGAAGCATGTGTGTCAGCAGGTACTATGCCAATTTCTTCCATGCTGTGGTAGAGGAACAAGGGATGTAGGTGATCGGTGGAATGACGACCATCGAGTGTGTGGAGGTGTGTACTTTGTCAGCAGAGATCAGCGCTTACGCAGCCTGTGTGTTGGCACATCACATCGTGCCATTCTACGTATGTGAACTGATGTAGGAGCAACGACGTTGTGTGTGCAAGTTGTGCGACTATGAGTAAAGTTCGCGTCTATACTTTTCCTTGCCGCCCTGTGGCGGTGTAGGCTACGGAAGGACGCCAGAGCCAAACTTGTCCGGTATGCAGAACGCGAGCATGCAAACGTTGTCACGCGTCATACGACTGAAACACGAGCTGGATACATTCGTAGCATGTTGCCATGTATAGATGAGTTTCTGGACGTGGTACGATAGAAAGGTTGGCTGAGTCATAAATGTTCATGGCAAAAGGATGGAGCTTGCCGTTATTCGACACCATTGACATGAGCCATCCACAACGAGAGAGCAGCGAAATGACCATGGCCGTGCTGGCATGTGGTACCATGGGTACAGCGATTTTGTCAGGTGTACTTGACTTTCAGCTTTCTATGGAAAATGGCGATAACTCCAAAGACCTGGCCGCCACGTCGCAACATGGCGAGAGCTTTGAGCGAGTTCCGCTCCCCAAGAAGTATATCGCTACTGTAGGTCGTGACTCGACCGCGAAACGTTTGGCGTCGACATTCTCAGAAGCTGGTCACTCGAATGTAGAGGTGTTTCAGCAGCGCAATGTCGAAGCAGTGCGACGCTCTGACATTGTATTGCTGTGTACCAAGCCCCAGCGTGTGTCTGAGTTTATGAGCGAGCCAGGCATGAAGGAGGCGCTAGAGAACAAGATTCTCGTAAGTATTGCAGCTGGCACGACGATCAACACGATCCAAAAGGTGGTGCCGCCATCGACCAAGGTGGTGCGTGCGATGCCCAACACGCCGTGCCGTATTCGAGAGGGCATGACAGTGATCTCTGATGTGACATGGCTTACGCACCTGGAGCGAGATTTGATCGCCACGATCTTCTCCGCGGTGGGTAAATGCAACTTTTTGGATGAAAAGTACTTTGACGCGGCCACAGCCCTCGCCGGCTCAGGTCCAGCGTTTGTGACGCTGTTCCTCGAGGCCATGACCGACGGCGGCGTCATGATGGGTCTTCCGCGTGCTGAGGCGCTTGAATTGGCTGCGCAGACGATGCAGGGTGCAGCGCGTATGGTGCTCGAATCTGGCACGCACCCTGCAGCGATCAAAGACAGTGTCACGACGCCTGGTGGATGCACGATTGCTGGGCTTTTACAGATGGAAGATGGCCGTGTGAGGTCGACGGTAGCACGTACGATCCAGACTGCAGCCGAGCACGCTGCTGGTCTTGGCAAAAGCAGTTAGTATGGACAGGTCGGGGTATCTAAAGTCTACGAGAATCGAGACACGTAGTGTTCCTGCCAAAGAGTCGTGGACAGTGGTGTTTGGAGAGCGTCATCCAGCATATTCGCCTCGAACCAACGCTTATCCAGCAGCTGCTGATATACGTGGGCCGGCATGATGAGCATAGAAAAGTGGTAGATCCACAAACCCAGCCAAATACCGGTCGTGACGAGGAGTAAATGGACCATCAAGCTCCACAACAGACGTGCAGGGGGGGTATCATGCGTGCTATTATGAGCTGTTTGAGCTTCAGCAGCGTGGGTCAAAGTCCCTGTCGGCGAGTCTGGTGCAGGGGCAGTCGATGGGGTGGGCGCGACGTGATCATGCACATCCGAGACGGGCTCTTCTGGCGAGGATGTCCATTCGCCGAAGGGCGCCAAGTCCTCGGCCAGAACAGGTCCTGGTTGCTCCGACACGTCGTGCAGAGCACGAAGTTCCTGCTCTAGTTGTTCGTGGATCTTACGCGAATGGTCCACCTCCTGTTGCAGTTGCTCGGCATCTGAGTGCACGCGTTCCAGTGCATGAATTATGCCTTCGAGGCCGGAAATAGCCTCGCGCTGAGCATCACACGTAGCTCGAAGACCATGCAAGTCGGTGACGTAAGCTTGGCACGTCGCCTGCAAGGACGTGAGTTGTGCGACATGTTCGGCCTCTTGCTTTTCGAGGTCGGAAAATGACGCCATCTGCTGCTGTAGGTGAGTATCGAGCTGTCGGGCGGAGCGCCTTTGTGTATCACGGTCTTCTTTAATCTGTGTGATAGACGCTTCCAGCTCGTGGACACGACTTTCAAGCGTGAATCCGTGTGAGTGAGCCTGTTCGAGATCGCGACGGAGGCCATAGATCTCGCGCTGTAGTGAAGTGCATGTGGCGTCACTCAGCTTCTTTTCGTGCGAAAGGATCTGGTGATCCGAATGTAGTCGATCCAATTGCTCATTCACACGCGCGAGTTTGCGAATCAGAGCTGAGCGGGCCGTAATGCCTGCCACATCAGGTTCGGAGCTTGTCACGGGCACCTTAGAAATTATGCGACTTGTTGACGCTGGTAGCGGCATAGGCGTACGCGGCGCAAAGGCGCTACGATGCTTGGCAGGGCTCTCTGGCGCCACGGAGTCAAGTGTCGTATCTGGCGTCGCACTGCCCTGTTTTCCCTCAAAAAGGGATGCATTTGATCCATCATCAGTGGATGAATCCGTCTCATTCTCTAGCGAGCGTATCATGCTGAGAAACTCGTCTACACCAATCGCAAGCGAGCTGTTTTCGCGTGCAAATGTAGTGATCTGCAAGGCGACCTCACCATCTACAATAGGGGCACCACATTTGGCTGTGTACGAATCCATCACATCTAAAATGTCCTTCGCAGTGAGTGTGTCACCGCCATGCTCGTCAAAAAGAGTCCGGACCACACCCTCATCACAACGTGACATGTTGATCGTGGTAGGTAGTGTGAAACAAACTATGTGAGTGGAGTTGGGCGGCCGCTCGGGCCGTAGAAAGTGGAGGATACACGCGTTGCATCGCTGTTCGACGACATGCCACAGCGGATTGCGCTGGAGCTGCAGGCGCTTGTCGCCGAGACGCGACGCAAGTATCCGGATGTTAGACAGAGCGCCGACCACTTGCTGGCACAATGGCAGGCTGATGCAGATCGTACTGTGTCGGAGCTGCAGTCTTGCAAGGATCCATCGTCCCATGCCCTCTTGCAGATGATTGTGTTGGCTTGTGAGACACGCTCCCCGAAGGTAATTCAGCTGGCTCTGTCGCTCCTGCAAAGCAGTATACCACTCCGTATTTTACCGGACACGTCGCTTGCTACAGTGATCGATACGCTACATACGCTTCTCTCTGCACCCGGACGAACAGACGTCGATGTACAGCTCAAGATCCTCCAAATTGTCTCATCCCTCCTCGTAACGTATGCCAATGTGACATCAGAGCTGCTGTCGCGTGCTCTCATGCTCTGTTTCACGCTATACGAGCACTCGCGCGTCGTTGTCGTAAGTTCCACCGCCGCTGCGATGCTCCGGCAGAACGTCATGGTGGTGTTTGAAAAGGTACAAAGCGAGGACCAATCCTTCGACGCCATTCAGAACGAAGACGCAGCTGTGAATGCACCTCTGCCCGTGGGTACAGCCGAACTGCCCAGTGGTCCTGTGACACTCTTTCCGTGTGCCGCCGATGTGTATCATTTGCTAAACGACTTGTGTGCGTTGGCCGATGGACAGCCAGCCCAATTTTTGCCACTCGACACCCTGTCCAAGCCTTTCGTGCTGGAGCTTTTGGAGAGTGTGCTGACGACTCAATCCTCCCTCTTCCAGCGGCACCCGGAACTCGTGTACATATTGCGGAGTGCCGCCTGTCCCTTTTTACTCAAGGCACTCAGCAAGCCACCGGCCTCGTTTTCTGTATACATTCGCGTTATGCGACTGGTAGCACTATTACTTTGTGAGTATCACAAGGAAATTGTGCTCGAAGTCGAAATGCTCCTGCGAGCCCTCTTGGACACACTCGACGAAAAGCATGCGCTTTGGCAACGGGTCTTGGCCTGGGAAACCATGCGCTCGCTAAGCGCAGACAGCGCTTTTCTGACCTTTTTGTGGGATCAATTTGATGGACAGGCAGAGCCTATCTGCGTATTAGGAAGGCTCGTCGAGTGTGTGCAGCAGTTTTCCCGAAGGCTACGTTCGACACTCGTCGTGGACGACGCATTAGCTGCGGCGCTTGAACAGCGCCCAGACGTGCCACACACACCGACGATGCACTCCACACATACGATGTATGATGTCGCTATGGCAGGCATGCGTAGTGCCGCGGAAGGACTGCTCAGCTCGAAAGCCGAGATGCTTGTGGAGACAAGTGAGCCGCATGTGCCGCTCCTGGATCAGCTCGATAAGACGGATGCGCCCGTGCCTGGATCGAGTGCTTTGCCGACCACCTATCTTCCGTGTCTTGTTTTGCAATCGCTTGTGCGTTTGTCGCATAACCTTGCCGAGGCGCAACAGGCTGCGATATTTGCCGCTTATACCCGACCCATCAATGAAGGACTCACTGTGTTTTTGACAGTGCAGGGGGCCGATCTGTTCTTTGAGCAGACGCTCGATGCGCTCGTGCACATGGCCTGTGCCGCAGGCGTGGCGCAGTGTGCCACAGAACGCGATTTGATCCTTGCTACGCTGTGTGACCTGGCCGTGCCAAGTGCTGCGTACAGTGGCCAGGCGTTGGGTACTCGAAATCTCGGGGCGCAGGCTGCTCTGGCGTACGTTTGTGCGTCTCTGGGCCAGCATCTCGGGTCACGATGGCGAGCTCTTCTCCAATGTGTGTGCCAAGCACTTGTATGCCTTCGTAAGGGCGACGATGAAACGGTGCATACGCCGGCAGAGACGCTGCGATGGCCCGATGACAAGCCCAGTTGGCTGGCGCCTTCGACGATCGAGTCTCTCGGGCGGCTGCTGCGCGGCGTCTTTGTATCAGCTGCCAACCTCGACCATGAGGGGATGGATACATTTGCGGGTATTTTCACACAATTGATTGCGGATCGGTCGCGCGGGACACATGATGCGACGTCGCACATGATGCTGATCGAATGGGAGCGATTTGTGCGCGCTGCGGCGCCGCGTATCGTCGAACGCATGCCCGAGGGACCTTGGTCATCCATGCACGTGCTGATGCGCTTGCTGTGGGACGAGCGCATGACGCCTGTGCGTCGCATTGATATAGCACAGGTGTGCGACGCCTGTATCTATACCTTGTGGTGCACGCCGCTTATGGACAATGGCGAGCAGCCACAGGAGATGCTCAGGGCTTTGGCGCGCCAAGGTATACTGGAACGACGCACAGGGTCTACGGATGTATCGGTACGGAACGCTGCGCTCAGCACGCTGCATCGCATCCTTGAGTCGCAAGTACATATGCTGAGACGCACGAGCTATGGGTGGGAGCACGTCTTTGCGATGTGTGAGGCAGCCGCGAAGGACGCCAGTGCTATCCGCGCCTCTGGCGCTGCGCCTATGCCTCTACTGCGCACTGCTTTTGCATGCATGCAGTCCGTGTGTGCTTCGTACTTACCCATGCTCAACGACGCAGAGTTGGTGCTGTGCATCAATGCGCTGCCGAGCTTTAGCATGCAGACGGAGGACGTGGCGATGGCCCTCCAAGCGAATGGCACGCTGTGGGACTTGACAGAGAGCATTGAGCGCCGTGATCGTGAGCAGGCAGTCGAGCTGTGGCTGGTGTTACTACAGCGCCTGCGCGACGTGGCACAGGTGCCACAGGCGAATATGGCCGAATGTGCGCTAGCCAACTTATTTCAGGTGCTGCTGCAGTACCACTTGTCTTTTCGTGCAGAGGACTGGATACGCGTGCTCTCCGATGTACTGCTTCCTCTCGTTGAGGGCGAACACGCACCGGCACGCGCTTTTCATGGCACTGCCCGCGTCGTGGCAATGGTGCCAGCGTTGCGAACGGATCCTGCGTGGCCTGCCATGTGGGCGCGCTGGCTCCACGCCATGGAAGAGACTGTGGCGCGTGAGCCTTCGGATGACGTGATGCGTGTCATGCTGGAGGCCCTGCACAGCGTACTGCATCTGCAAGACGATACACAGGCATGGTGGCACGAGGCATGGCCGACAGTGCTGCGCCTGTGTGATACCCAAGCTCGCATGTCCATGCCGGATCTGGGTCTCCTGGCTGATATGCTGTACATGCTGTTTGTAAAGCGGTCCCGTGTGGATGAGTCTGCCTCTATGCTTCATGCGCTTCATAGCTGCATGCGCCGCGGACTCAGCGTGGCCGATGCGCTCTCTCTGTCCCATCTTCGAGAGCTCGTGAGACATGTGCAGGCTTCCTTTGACTTTCTGGCCACGCAGACCACGGTGCGGCCGAAAGTACTCGATGAACTCGTGCGGTGTACCGATATGGCCTACGCCGCATCTTTACATGCCAAACATGTGCGCATGCAAGCACTATACACAGAGCTCACAGGCGAGTGGATGGCTCAATGGTTGCGTATTCTCGAGCAAGAGGCAGGCACCCCAGACGCATGCCTGGCCTCTATGCTTCGCGTGCTTGTGAGGCCGCTCAAGGCGTGCCCGGAGCCCGGTGTGCCGAGCGCATGGTGTGTCGTGTGCAGAGCTTTGGTGCGGATCGCAGAATATGGAACCGAGGTCGAGACAGAAGAGTATTGGCATACCTTATTTGATGCCATGGCCACGGCCATGTGTGCAGATGCGCATAGTATGCCCACGGACGAAGAGGATGCATGTGCGCTCCATCTCTTGGCGTGCTTGGAACATGTCTTACCCAAGGCAGGAGCTCAGCAAGCGGCGCAGCCGGCCTTGACGCAGTTCCTGCCTCGTGCACTAGAAGCGACGCACTTGTACGCGGCATGGGGCACGCTGACGCAGCCGTGCCAGCCAACGCCCCGCGAGCGTATGGTCTACGAGACGTGGCACGTACTTTTTCGCCAATGCTCCTCGACATCGACGCCTGGTGGCAAGGCTATCGCTGTGCGTCTCTTGCCCATGATCGTGGCGCGATGTCAGTGTATCTTGCAAGCATTCATGGACGATGCCCGGATCCGCGGCAGCATACCTCTCCCGCGTGTGCGTGTAGAAGAAGCCAATTTCCTTTTGCGAGCTCTTCTGACACTTCGTGCGCCTACACACGTGTACCAAGGTCATGCGTACGCTGCAGATGCTCATCTCTTCGTGTTAAGTCATGTCCTGGACGATATTGCGACCGCACGCGCTGATGCTTGTCTGCAGATCGCTCATGTCGGCACGTCGCTGCCGCCGATACCACCTGCCATCCCAGCGAACAGCCCAGACACCTGCCCCCAGGCCTTGGCCGCCGCCGGAGTGGCACGCCGCACGGCTTTACTCACGTGATGGTGCACAGACCCCTTGTTCTTGATGAACAAAGAGGACAAAGAAACTTGCCTAGGACGAAATGTATATAGGGACACACAGGATCGGCATGTCGGGTTTGTATGGATCCAGTGAGTGAGTGGCGTCCGCCTGCATTCATACGATATGCTGTGGCACATTTGTTGGCTCGCCCTGGCTGCACCTGCCACTGTCATCACAGTTTATGTGGTGTGTGCCCTTACATACACCCAGATTCGATGGCACCAATGGCTCCGTGATGTGCCAGGTCCAGCACGCGAAACATGGCTTATGGGCAACTTGCGCACGTTCATGTACCGCGACATCGGTGCCGTATGCCGTGCGTGGACACAGACGTTTGGAGGCGCCGTGCGGTTCTGGGGCACCTTTGGCGAGCCTAGACTTATGTTGATGGATCCTGTTGCATTTGACTATGTGTTCCGCAAGCGCGCTTATGCTTTTCCCAAGATGCGCATATCGCAGCGCCTCATTGCCAGCTTTATGGGGAACGGACTAATTGTGTCAGAAGGCATGGATCATCGCCGCCAAAGACGCGCTATCCAACCAGGATTCCAGGCACGAAACATCAAGCGCCTCGCACCTGTGTTTCAGGAGCATGTTTATGATGCTATGGACTACCTTGACACCTGTCTACAGCGCAGCGAAACCGCTCTCGTCGACATGTATGCTACAATGAGTGCAGCTACCTTGGACGCGCTGGGCGACGGTGCCTTGGGCGTCAAGTTTGGGACACTGGCTTCACTGCGGTCCGATCCAAACGGCGCGGTGTGTGAAGCCCATCCACTCACAGCGGCCCTGGAGCGTGCTCAGTTCATCGCATCACATCCAGGCTGGTTCACTGTGATGGTGGATATACTGTCCATGTACTTCCCAGCTCTGGAACATATTCCAGTGGGGCTATCATCGCGTGCTTTTCGACGCGCCACGCGCGTGCTTTTCGACTTGGCTGGTAAAGTCGTAGATGACGCCAAGGCACGTATCAAGGCGGGTGAGCCGAGTCCGGATATTTTGTCCGCCCTGTTGCGCGCCAACGCGAATGCCGAGCGCGATGCTGAGGAAAAGCGCAGTATCTTGGACCGCAATGTATTGACGGATGCCGAACTGCATGCACAAGTGTCCACGTTTATCTTTGCTGGTCACGAGACGACATCGACGCAGTTGGCATGGCTCTTCTTGTTTTTGGCGCAAGACCAAACGCGTCAGCAAACACTACGTCGTGCTATTGTGGAAAAACGGGCGTCGCTAGGACTAGCACCCCAAGCGGGCTCAACAGGTGACCGCGCTTTGTCCGAGGAAGAGCTGGACGACATTCCATACCTCGATTGGTGCATACGCGAGTGTCTGCGTTTACAGAGCGCTGTCCACACGACGTCGCGCGTGGCAACAGAAACGGAATGGATTCCTCTTTCCAACCGAAAGCACGTTCAAGTCCATCCCGGCATGGTATTACTGTTCCCTCTGTCCGCATTCATGACCTCGGAAGCATACTGGGGTCCTGAACCAGACGCTTTCCGGCCTGAGCGATGGTCCGAGCCCTTGCCTGGTCGATCAGTCATCCCTGCTCATCATGGCCTCTCATTCCTCATGGGCCCGCGGGCCTGTATTGGCAGTTCTTTTGCCATTCTTGAAATGAAGGTGTTTATCGCATCCATCCTGCCATCCTTTCACTTCGAATGGGATGGTCGGCCTATCGTGCCGAAAATGTGGCCCGTGGCCCGTCCGTTGGATGCCCAGAGAGGGGTCGATGCCTGTGTGCTACAAATTCGGCGGATTTCTCGTAGTGGAGAATAGGGCTGCATCTCATCTTTCCTCATGTTTGTCCAAACTTTGCGAACTGCGTCGTGGCGTCGCCTCCTGCATACAAGCCGCATCGCCCTGGGTGATGTGCCGGCACGTCCGCCATCTGGACCTAACCCACTGGACGAGCCTACGCTTGCGAATGTAAAGCAAAAGTGGAAGCAGGCACGCCTGGCCAAAGACTCGGAGCTGGCCACCCTACTCGGCGGCATCCTCACAGACCTGCAGTACGCGCAGAAGACCAAGATGCAGCCAAATCAAAAGCCGCCTTCCATTATCAAGATGCTCCAAAAGGGTATCAAAAAGCGCACGGATGCAGCCAAGGTGTTTCGCCAAGCCAAGCCGGCGCCACGTGTCGACCTGGCCGAGAAGGAGGAACATGAAGTGCGTATTCTGCAAGACTTGCTGCCTAAATAGTTGTCGGTCGTTACTATTATAACACTAAATTCACATTTGTGCGTTCATTGTTGGCGGAATGGGGGGTGGGGGAGATACCACCGTGCATGGTTGGATGTGGGTGCTCGTCGATGTGGGCATTGGTTTGGCATCCTCGGGCGTACAGAAACTCCAAACACGGACGTCGCCATCATCACTGCCACTCAGGATTTTATCATCACCTAGGGCCACGGTCGTTACAGCTCGGCGGTGTCCCACGAGCGTGATCTGGCATTGCGCCGTGTCGCGATCCCAAACCTTGATGGTCCGATCATGACTCGCCGACACAATGCGCAGTGTGTCACAGTCGACGCACCATACGCCTTCAACGTGCCCGAAGAGAGTGTGGAAGCACCGGCCCGTGCGCACATCCCACAACTTGAGGGTATTGTCCAACGATCCGGACACCAGAACAGGGCGTTTAGATTTGCATCCCGTCTTCTGGGTGCCCGCTTCTGTCTCATCAAGCACATCGTCAAAGATACCATCTTCCAAGTCCCGCAGCGTAGCATACGGTGGAAGGGGCGGCACTAAATTCGCAGCACACAGACGCTCGTGAGCCTTGAGCAAGCGGCTAGGTATGCGATCTGACGCTTGGCTTGTCGAGTCGCCGAGCGAGGTCTGCGCCGAAGTTGGCATAGTACTCGCATCCCCGTCTTCACGATACGACGAGCCTACAACGCCGCCTTCTGTGGCGCCCGAGACTCGCATAGAGCCGCGCGCCAGTTTCTGAACGGTCGACTGGTTCATCATAACCAGCTTGAGTGATTGCACCTGTCCCACATGGCCCTGGAACACCATGAGACACTCACGGGTTTGTAAATCCCAAAGGCGGATCGTAAAGTCATCTGACGCTGAGTACAAAAACATGCTAGGATTCGAGGATCCATGGCTCGGCGCCGTCCACAACTGGAGCGCATTGACCCAATCGCGGTGTCCATTCAGCGGGAAGCATTCACCCGTTTGGCAGTTCCATATACGGATACTGCTATCGGCACTACCACTCGCCAAGACACGATCGTTGTACGTCAAACTCACGATACCCTCCGTGTGTCCTTCCAGCGTGCGCAGTAACTCGCCGGTGCGCCAATTCCAGATCTTGAGTGTACGATCCATCGAACCAGAAATGACTTTGCTGTCATCAAACTGCAAGCACCGCACACCTCGTGCATGACCTGAGAGTACACGCAAAGTTTCGCCCGTCTGCAAGTTCCACACACGAATCGTTCGGTCGTAGCTGCCCGTCACCATCACCGGGTATGGTAGATGACTGACTTTTTCCCGGAATGCAAGGCACATGATACCCTCGGTATGCCCACGCAAGACACGCACACAGTAGCGACCATACCGCCAATTGCGCTCAATCGCAAGTCGCTCACAATAAACGGCCTTCCATCGCCGTGAATGTGCCTGGTTCGTTTCTGTACGCGCCCGCTTTTGACGTGGCCCCTCGACTGCTGATGAGGCATGGGTATGTTCTGCTGCATCGCTGTATGATTTACGGCGTTCGAGTGCAGCGGCATTCGCTGCCGCAGTGATACTGCGGCGCAGGCTTCCATCCGATACAGTGCTTGCTGCTTGACGCAACTCGTCATCGCGCGAAGACTCGGTATTTTCGGCGTGCCCATGGCTGTCGATCAGGCGCGGCAAACCCCAACCACATTTTTCACATTTGCGCTCGATGTGCTGTTCACACATATTACGCCAAAGTAAATCATTGTCCGCCAGAGAGCGCCACAGCTTACTCACCTGCGCTGCTCGCCCCAAACTGATAGCATCGAGGTAGCCCAGCACACGCAGCGAGACATCAGCCGGAAATAAAGTAAATGGATCGATTCGAATGGCCATAGCAAGCTCTGAGGATAGCAGAGAGAGCTGGCTAAAACAGCACATTGTCAGGATACCGCGCAGAATCAAAGCGCGACGGGAATGCGGTGACGATGAAAAAAGCGACCACACTGTGTTGACTGCCTTTTTTTCGTCGTAAGAAAGTCCATCAATCGACTGTATGTGTAAGTATTCCAACACTGTTCCGGCGCCTCTATAGCGAGCATGCCCAGGAAATAGGGCAAGTGCTTCAAACTACGCGGATTCATATTGCATGCAGAGCGTGCACCAAATAGCGCATAAAAACCGCCCGCCACAGCTCGCCACGTTGGGCCATCGGCAGCCAGCTGTGAACGGCGCATGCTTATCGAGGCGCCAGACATTTGCAACGTACCTTTTGGAGGCGTGCGTTAGCACCCTCATCTGCCATCCGCTGGTGGCGCACGCACAAGTTCTCCGAGCGAGAGAGAAGCCGTACTACATCCGTCGAGGAAGAGCCATCCGCCTGTTTCTCGTTCTCCCTGCTAGCCTCGCGATCGAGCATTTCGTAGCCATAGAGACGTTGTGGGACATTGGTCATATCTGTAGGCATCATCTTAGGGGAACATGAGCATGAATCCTGCTCAAGTTGGGACGCCGCTGCAGCATCCTGAGGTACTGCAACGTTTCCCTGCACAGACGGGTTTCCCGCGTTGACCTTACTCAGAGCACTATGCTGCGTCGGCTGCGGATCCATAAAGCTCACTTGAGACAAGTGTGGCGAAATTTCTGCGTCTGGGCAGAGGACGTGAGTCTGTCCCTTCGTTGCACACAATAATTGCGCAAGCGAGAAAAGGGCCCCGACGTCCTTCTATGACCATCGACGCCACTTATTGCCGACACGCTGGAACGCACGTCATCTAGGCTGACTAATCACGTCTCCAATTTTCTAGCGCTCTGTGGACTCGACGGGGTCATGAGCATTCAGTATGCTTTTTCACAGCTATGGCTAGTCACACAGCCAAAGTGTGGTGCCAGGCCGCCATACGCAGACAGGCAAAAATACTACAGTGTAGGGAATAAACGACAAAAGAAAGTCGAGTACTTAAGCCTGGATCTCCTCAGCGCTCTTGCCCGACTTGCGCGCAAGCATGTTCTTACTGAATCGTGTTAGACAAAATATTGAAATAAGCGATACATACCGGTCCTTGTCCATCCTGATCTTCGTAATCACCACGTTCGAGGGATGAACGGGAACAGCGACGGTGGCGCCATTGGCCTTTTCCTTCTGGAGGCGCTCAATGTGCACAACCCACTTGGCACGGTACACCTGCACAATGCGGCCCTCCGAGCCACGCGATGCACCACGCACGACAGTCACCTCGTCGTCCTTACGAATAGGAATTGAGCGGATCTGTAATGTTAGTATTCTGTCCTGAAGGTATAAGACAGGCCCAAGGAAAGAAAGGATTGGTGTGCGGCACACAGATGAAATTATGCGCGCGGTCAGAGTCAGTCGAGAACTTCGTATCACTGAAGCTGACACTGCCTTGATATGAAATACCGTTCTGAATATGGCCTCTTTGCCGGCCGCATGCGTATTCATCCACGCGCCGTGCACATCATCCCGTCCCCATACAGTGGGTGCCTGCCTTTCTGTCATTCATACGTACGCCGTGCTGGGAGCGAAGCTCCTTGCTCAAAGGAGCCGACATGATCTTTCTCCTGATGTGACCCGGGGCATCAAAGTGGGCCTTACGGTTGACGCGACGCAGAGAGCTGACCATGATACCTTGAGACGTAGGTCGTTAACCACAGCTCGAAGACGGACACAAGCGCTTTGGTCGGACGCCCGCTACTTCGCATGTATCATTTCACGTGATTAATTCTCAGCAACTATACGACGCCTCTTATGCCACGTGGAGATCCTGAAACCCCATCTTGATGACCTAAGCTTGTCCAGACGCCATGCGGCTTGTGTGCCATCCACGTGTTGGTCTCTGAGGGGATCCAAGGGGCATGCTGGCGATGGAGAACAGCCTCTCATCTTTAGATCTGATACGTAAGATGGTCTGAATCCGAAATGTACGTACGTAGTTCGAGAGCCACCGGAAGCCATCACCATAGCCTTGGCGCATAACGACCGAGCACATAAACAGTTCAATAGGGCGGACATCCTTGAGAGGGACAGAGCCCTTGCCTGTGGTCTGGAACAGACCAAGAACCTGACGGAGCTCCTCCTCTGAAACAGCACCTGGGGCGTCAATCTTGTTGCCCAGCACCAAGAAAGGCACCTTGCTCAACTCCTCGATCGAGAGAAGCGAGTCAAGCTCAGCACGGGCTTCGGGGAAGCGTTCCACGTCTTGCGAGTCGACGAGGAAAACGATACCGTCTACCTCTGGGAAGTAATCTTTCCAAAGACGACGCGCTGATATATTAGCGTAAGTACGCGCACGTACCCTGCTGGTGACCACCCAGATCGTACGTCGTAAATTTGACAAGACCGATAGCCAATTCTTCCGAAGCTACACGTGAGCATAATCCAGCGACGTACTTGGGTGTAGCGTGGGCTGAAGCGTGGCAAGGCGATCATTTTTGAGCATATGCAGCAGCGTCTGTCGTTAGAAACCAAGTGGCGGAGGTACCTACAGTCTTGCCTGCATTGTCAAGACCCAGGAAAAGAATCTTGGCGTTCTTGTGCGTCAGACCTGTGCGATGCATGTTAGTATCAATGCCGCGCATGGGAGCGTGCGCACATACCAAGCTGAGCCAGAATGTCCTGCCGAATGTTAGCATAAATGCTCTAACCCGTACGGATTGAACAAGCGCGATAGGAACTTATCATACGTACCCAGAACCAGTTAATGATAAACATATTGTTCCGTACAAAGCAAAGAAGTTGGCTGCACGGGCGAGTATCGGTACGACGGAGCGCATTCCATACGACGAGGTGGCTGGTACGGCTCGGCCGAATCTTCGACGGCTTCTCAGCTCCGTCCATTATGGTCCACGTCGGCTGATTTTAACGGCTACATGACATTGAATTAATCTAGTTTGACACGGAGCGACTCCAGAGGTATCGGGTCGAAATGGTTCACATCAATGCCCTGCTGGCGCAGAGATTCTTCGACACGCGAAGGAACGAGTCGCTTGATCAGATCAGGACGCACAGATAGCTCTTCGCGTGTAAAGTTGAATAGGTCGGGCATGGGACGGCCATTAGACAAGATGACGTCTTCTTCCCGTAGTTCATCAAAGAAAGGATGGCAGAGTGCCTCTACGGCTGTCAACCGAGCTTGAGGTGTGTATTGCAAGAGTTGTGTGATGAGGTCAATGGCGTCCGCTGGTGTGTGCGGCCGGAAGATCTTCGGGAACGGATGTGGCCGGATCTGAGGGAACTTGTGCTCCATATAGTTGGGATTCATGGTCCGGATTTGCTCGCGTGATGGTGTGCCGAGCACTTTGATGATTTCCACCAGCTGATCGATACCGCTCTCGCCAGGAAAGAGCGGTAGGCCTTGCATAAGCTCAGCCATTACACAACCCGTCGACCAAATGTCGATATTAGTCGTGTAGTTCGTCGCACCAAAAATAAGTTCAGGCGCACGATAGTACCGCGAGCAAATGTAGCTGACATTAGGCTCACCAGGTACAAGCACTTTGGCAGACCCAAAGTCGCAAAGTTTGAGGACACCGGTGCGCGGATCGAGCAGGAGATTTTGTGGCTTGATATCCCGATGGCAAATACCCAAAGAGTGAATGTATGCCAAACTCCGCATGATTTGATACATGTAGAGTTTCACAAGAAGCATTGGCATGGTCTGCTTCACCTTGGTATAATGACGCGTAGCACGATATACAGTCTCTGGTACGTATTCCAGCACCAAGTTAAGATACACTTCATCTTTCTGATGGTGAGCAAGTTGTCACATACCTTTTCGCCGCTGGTGTAAAAGAAGGCACGCAGATCCACGACATTCGGATGAGACAGCACACGCATAATTTGAAGCTCGCGGTTCTGAATGCATCAGCACAGTGAATACGCACCTTGAATCGCTTGTCTTGAAGCACCTTCTTGATGGCTACATTGTCCTGGCCTTCTGGGATGTCAGAGGAAGGCACCTCAGTACCGTCTGGGCGGTAGTGCACGAGGCGCGCCTGGAACACGACGCCAAAACTGCCGTTTCCGATCATGCGGCAGCTTGTGTATGCGATTTCCTGCTGCTCCCCCGTCTTCCCGTGTGAGGCGAGCACCCTGACGACTTTAGTAGGGTCGTCCATTCCTGCTCTGTTAGTCATGTTTTCGCACCCAGGTGGGTCATCTACAAACCTTGGATTTTGATTCCATTCATGGCAGAAATACGCTATCCAATTGGGATGGAGTAGCTTCAAGCCCAGTATTCCCTTGTGAATGGTGGCAGCGCTCGACACACACAAAAGGGTCCTGTTGGTAACGCGGCAAGACGGCCCTAGAGGAGGGTCTCCCGTGCGTGGGGTCGAGTGGGGCAATCGGCCGAGTCATGTCGTCATGCAGGTGCTCATGCGACAAACACGTGAAACCACGTGGAATGATATAAAGCTCAAGTGGAGGGATAATCCTTGTCATGTCGCAAGCCCATTACGCCGAGGGCAGGGCTGTTTTGCGGCGAGATGTGCCGTTAGAAGAGCTAGGAGCTCCGCAATTTTCGCATCTAGAATTTACCTTCCCGCTCAGGCTTTTAGCACCGAGAGGCGCCTCTGAAGATGCTACCGTGAATGCTGCTAAGCACGATACCACATCTCCCGTGAAAAAGTGTGTTGGTATTTTGTTCATGGTCAGCTTTGGCGGTGGGCTCGTAAGTGGTGACTTTGTTCGTCTGAATGTAGATGTGGGAGAATATACACGACTGCTCATGTTGACTCAGGGCAGCACGAAAGTGTATAAAGAGCGGCGCGGAGGAGATTTGCCGCAACAAGTGCTGCATGTTAGCGGCCCCAAGGAAGTGTCGCGGCAGTGCATACATTATACCGTGCGCGAAAATGCCACACTGGTACTTCTTCCGGCGCCTGTTACGTGTTTTGCACGGTCACGATATGCTCAGGTCCAGCGATTTGACTTGATGAGCAGTGCGACCTCTTCCCTTGTCCTGCTGGATTGGTTTACGTCAGGGCGTCTGGCTGTTGACCATGAACGCGTCCCAGAGTTCTGGCACTTTTACTTATACCACAGCCGTAATGAAGTGAGCATCGATGGACATGTCATTGCGCGCGACCGACAGCACCTAGCACAGGAGCTGCCGGAGACGTTGAGTGAAACGACAGACTTGGCCCGGCGGTGTGAGCCCTATACGTGTTTTGCCAACGTCCTTCTCTACGGGCCAGAGTGTACCGCACTGTGTGCGGCCCTCACTAAAGAGTACAGTCAAATACAACAGCCACAGCCATTTTTGCGATCGAGCGGATCTCGTGGCCAAGTAACGCCGCCCGATGTGGTATGGAGTCTGAGTCCGCTCTGCTCCGGAGCGCCTGTCCCTGGATGTGACTACAGGGCAGACACGTTTTCTGACAAGGGCCTGGTAGTGCGGATCGCGGGCACCAAGACAGACATAGTGCGTGTCTGGTTGTACGAGCATTTGCAACTGGTGCGGCACATGATTGGGGCGGATATGTATCGAGTGGCATTGGGTTGATCACGTTGGAGCGCCCTGATCGGGAAGGCGCTCAATGCGGTAGCGATGTCGGGCAATGTACATAAGAGGGATACCTGGTACCTGTCGCACACGACGACGTAGTTCGCGATCGCATGTGGCTACAATATAGCACTTGTGGCTCTTGATGCGCTCAATAATGCAATCATCGGCGTACGTGCCCTTATGTGTGCACTCGAGGCGCTCAAAGCGTGGATCGCGAGCGACACGCAGCGCGATGCGGTATTTTGGACCGAGCTTTTCGAGTTCGGAAAGAACACATGTCGTGATGCAGGGGATGGTTTTGGCGTAGAGGCAGTCCATCATCCCCTGAACGAGCTCGATTTTATTCTGGAGGCTGAAGTTAATAAAGTTGGTATCCACCAGAACGCGGTAGGGCGGTCCCAAGGCGGCATTGTGCTGAAAGAACATGGATGACGGAGCGAGTTCCTTGTGTCGCTTTTTGCTCTCTTCCTTGCTTGCTTGAGCCACAGCCTGCTCTTTCTGATTGTGTTTTCTATGTGTGAGTGCATGAGACGTACAGTCTGGTATCTTTGGGGTTGAGCAAGCGTTTTACTTCGCCAAACTTGCGGACCTGCTTTTTTTTCCCCATGGTGTATGCAGGAGGTCGGGGGGAAGCGTGTGGCGGAGAAAAAAAATGGGACGTGCCACGTGATACTACGCCGCCCTTGGGCCCAGCTGCGCATGGTGGCAAGGACCGAACGTGGGCATGAGGGGGCACCGTAGTAAGCACGTATGCGAGATCCCACACTGCCATGCCGTGGCACGTCGCTTCTTGCACACGTACATTACAACTACAGACATGCTAGTATTATGCACTCATCACAAGGCTTACAGATGACGTCGGCTGTGCAGCACAGCTATACAGAGGATGGAATGCACTGGCAATGCACCACGGACGTGCGTCCATCGAAAAACCAAGAAACATGTGTAGTACGTGGTACAAGGTGCAGGCTAGAAACCATGCACCTTGACGTCCTGCTTCGGGATGCCTTCTTCGATCAGGAACATGGAGATCTTTTGACGCTGATCGCCCTGAAGCTGGATCACCTGGCCAAGTTCCTCGTCATCGACGATGGTGCCGTTGCAAGCAAACTCCTTCTTGAACGCCTTGAGAAGCTTTTTCTGGTCGTATTCTGCGAGGCGTTAGTCGACGGTGCACATACCTTTGGGCAGACCTTGCAGCGTCGTGAGCGTCTTGCGTCCGTTTCGCTGCTGAATACGAATGTGAACGTAGCTGTTGGCCTGTGACGTCTTCTTCTTCTCTTCGACAATGTCTTCAGGAGCAGGGTCGTCACCAACGTCCGCGAATGGGTCGTAACTGGCCAGGTTCTGAATACTCATACGCTCTTTGTCAATGTACTTCGCCTTGTACGTCGAAAAGTGTGAGAGAAAAAGTGGGTAGGGAGCGCTGGCTACGGAGGCGAGCGGGGTTCACGTGACGCAACCCAAACAGGCCCCCCTGGTCTGGGTTGCCACTACGTTTGCGTATGGTGCGGCACGATAAGCGTAGTGTCGTCAAGCACAGAACGCGTGGCTCCGAGCCGCATAAAAAGGGCGGCTTCCATGTAGGCGCGACGAACGTGCCTAATGGTGCGTATATAGGACGGGCCAAAAAACACAAGGAGGCGCTGATCCACAAAGCCAAGGTGAAAAAGGCCTATTACAAGATGCTCGACAGGGAAAAGGGGGCGGCGCCTGTCGAGGCTTCGCCCATCCAAGATGTGGGGCGCTTTGCGTCGGAGAGCGAGCAGGAGGAGAGCAGCGCAACCCGCGTGGCCGCGGACAGGGCGCCTAGCCAGCGCAAGAAAAAGCTGCCCTACTTTTACACGCCCCCTAAGCAGCCTCGCGAGAAGGCACAGCCGGAGCGCACACGCGAGCAGGCGCTAGATGAGCGTGAGGCGCGCCGAAAGCTGTGGAACCGCAAGAGCCCGAGCCGCCTGGGCCGCGAGCGTGGCCAGCCTGACCTCGGCGCCCGCATGCAGGTCATGCTGGACAAGATCCAGCGCGACTAAGATACCTATATGTACAGTAGTGATTCCAACTATGGCAACGGCACCGTGCGTCCGTGGCGCACGAGATGTGCGTGGAGTCCGTTGATCCGCGTCGCCTCGGCCTCGAGAGAATCGATGGAGGCATGCACATGCTCGGCGAGGATGCGGCGCTTGGTGGAGTCCATCATGGGCTCCATGCACTTGAGCTCGTCGGCCAGCTCACAGTACAGCTGCTTTTGGTGTTCGAACTCGCGTGTGTGTTGGTCGAACAAGTGCTCCAGCATCCGCACTTCTGTCATGGACAGCAGGGGGGACTTGGTATGTTGCAGACGACGTAGGAGCGACTCGGTCGCAGCATCGTCTGCCTCGCGTTGCCGAAGATTCGCATGAATCTTTTCCTTGCGGGTCGATACGCCCAGGGCATCAGCGACGGACTGGCAGATTTTCTCGTAGCGCGTGTCTACCGAGGTGGGCGGCTCGGAGATGGGTGCCGAGGCAGGAGGCGACATGTGCGGCGGCGTCAGCGGCGGCTCGGGCGCGGGGCGTGCATGCATGTCTTTGATGGCGCGCGAGAGGCGGCGGAGCTCGGCGTACATTTTCTGCATGGCGGCGTCGACGGACGAGGCGTGCTTGGGTGGCGACGCAGGAGGCGGCTTGGCCGTCAAGTCGCTGAGCAGCACGCTGTGCTGCGCGACACTCGCTTCGAGAGCATCGAGGCGTGCATACACACGCGACAGGTCATCGGACAGGCCCTGCTTTTGGATCTTTTGCAGTTCCTTGTCCATGTGGTGGATGCACTGCGTCAGCGCCTCGAGCTGTCGATCGGCCCACTGTGCCTCGAGTCCCGGGGCTTTGTCGTCGTCGTGATTCACGACGGTTTCCGAGCTCGAGTGTCGACTGCCCGGCACAGGCGGCCTGGGCACAGGGCTGGGGCGGCGTGCGTACAGGTACGACGGGGTGCCGGCCTTTTCGTCCCATGCGTCCGTGGCATCACCGGCGAGGCGCGAAATATTGAGGTGCGCATGCGCGCGCTCACTCAGTGGGGGGCGTGCGAACGGCCTTTGTGTATGGGATCGCCGATTCGGCGTCGCTAGAAACACGCGGTGATGGCCGGGCGAGTACAGGGGCTGCACGTCGTCGTCCGAGTCGCTCTCCCCCGAGTCGAGGGCCCATGCGTCCCTGCGATGGCGGTGCCGGCGGTGCGGTGAGGACAGGAACGACGAGCTCGCCACATGTGTCGGCGGGCGCATCGGCATGTCCAGCTCGTTCTCGATCGTGCGGCGGACCTGCTCCTCCAGCGACGAGGCACGCATCAAGGAAAACAACCCCTCCACGACGCGCGCGCGTGGAGCGTCGCCGCCGCCGAGCGCGACGATCACGTGATAACAAGGCACCGCGGCGCTCGTGGTGCTCGCGGGCCCCGTGGACCATGACGGCCGGGGCGCTGCGTGTGGCGTTTGTGCATCCTGATCTCGGCATCGGTGGCGCCGAGCGGCTGGTTGTTGATGCGGCTCTGAGCCTGCAGGAGCGAGGACATGACGTGTGTGTGATCACGTCGCACTATGACCCGTCGCATGCGTTCGAGCCGACGCGCAACGGCGCGCTGCGTGTCGTGCATGCGCAGACGCGGATGCCGCGCTCCATCCTGCACAAGTTTCATCTGCCGATGGCGATCTTGCAGCAGCTCTCGCTCGTCATGCAGGTCGTGGTGGCGACGCACGGTGCGGGCCTGGCGCGCACATACCCCGCGCTGTACCGCGCGCTCACACACATCGACCCGCAGGCATGCCCGGACGTGTTCGTGCTGGATCAGCTGCCGGTGGCTATTCCGCTCCTAAAGCTGCTATGCGGCCGACGTGTCGTGTACTACTGCCACTTTCCCGATAAGGAGATCAGCGCCGCCCTTGCGCGGCAGCGTGGCGATCATGGCCTGCGGGCGATGGTGCGGCGTCTGTACCGTCTGCCGCTCGATGTGCTCGAGGAAGCGACGACCAAAGCAGCCGATCGGATTCTGGTGAATTCGCACTTCACAGCCGCCCACTTCCGGCGCGTGTTTCCTCACATTGTGTGCCGCCCACGCGTCGTGTACCCAGCTGTCGACGAGCTCGAGTATACCCCTCAGCAGGTCCAGCAGGCGCTCGTCGAGTATGAGCGGTCGTGCCACGACGCTGACGCGCTGCGCCGCTGCTCGCTCGTGCAGCAGCTCGTCCAGGTCGGTGACCGGCCGATCCTGCTCTCGATCAACCGCTTCGAGGCCAAGAAGAACATCGTGCTGGCCCTGCATACCGTGGCGCACTTGCGGCACACGCGCCGCGACCGCGTACGACTCGTGTGTGCGGGTGGGTATGATGCGCGCGTGCAAGACAATATCGCGACGCTGGCCGCCCTGCAGGCACAGGCGACCCGGCTGGGTCTCTCGCACACCACGCTGTGGGGCCGCCGACCGTCGAGCGCATCGCCGCTCCATGAGCCCACCACGCCTGAGCACGTCCTAGGTGCTGATGTCGTGCTATTGCCTTCGCTGCCAGGTGCCCTCCTGCACGCTCTCTTGCACGCGCCGGCACTCCGGGCGTTGCTGTACACGCCGACGGACGAGCACTTTGGCATTGTGCCACTCGAGGCTATGGTGTGCGGCGTGCCCGTCTTGGCCACGGACACGGGCGGCCCGCTGGAAACGGTCGTGGACGCTGCGCTGGATGCCGACGGACAGCCCCAGGCACGCGACGCGACAGGCTTTCTCTGCGCGCCGAACGCCGAGCAGTGGGCGAGCGTGTGCCACAGGGTGCTGGATTGGGACGAGGATACACGCACGAGGATCGCGTCCGCCGCCAGGCAGCGTGTGCAGACGCACTTTTCCGTCCGCACCATGGGCGCGGCGCTCGATGAGCATGTGCGGGCCGTCGGTGCGCAGGCCGTACCGTGGAGCGAGCGTGCGCAGATATTCGGCGTGGTGCTGGCGTTGCTGCTGATGCATGCCGTGGCAGTATACGTAGTGCTTGGTTAGCTATAAACTACAACTCGGTCCAGCCGGACTGGGTCTGGCGCTCGCCTGTCAGGAGCGTAAGCACAAACACGAGCAGATTCGCCGAGAAGCCCATGCCGAGACCGCGATACAGACCGCGCACGCCGCTGAGGCGCGAGTGTGTATAGGCTGCCAAGGGCGGTGCCTCGTCGTCGGAGCCGTCGTCCGTCGCGGCGACCTTGCCCGGCGCCGTCGTCGTCTCCTCGGTCAGAATGCGGTATATCGTCTCAGCGACGCCGCTGTACGGCACGGGGCGTGTCTCGACACAGGTGCGCAGGCCGCGGCGCGCTGTGTTCGCATTCGGTGCCGACAACAGGCCGCCGACATGGTCGGTCCGTAGCGGCTCGTGGTACTGCAGCTGGAGACGCCGGCGAGCTGTCTCGATCGGCAGCGTGATGCCAAGCGAGAGCGTCGACACGACGAACTCAGCGAGCGCATACGAGATAGGAAAGGCGCTCGGATCGAGATGCAGGACATTCTCAATGACGAGTGGCGCGCCGAGCGAAAAGAGCGGCCGGAAGAAGTAGTCGAGGAGCGTGGGAATCAGCAGGTTCGGATGCAGGTACGCCGTGCGCCAGCCACCCTCTTCGCGCAGGATCGTGCGCAGCGCGTCAATGGGCCCATGGTACTTTCGGTGCTGTGGCAGCATCGACTGCGCAATCAGACGCGTCCGCACAAGGTCAAGAGGCGATACGAGAAAGCCCGTGAGCAGACGCGTGGTCATGAGCAGCGTCAGGGTCTTGATGGGCTGCGGCGAGAACGCAATCGGCATCGGATTGAGCGCTGATGGCGCAAAAATCGACAGAATGCCTGTCAGAATCGGCTGTACCACCAACGTCGACAGATCCAGCAGAAACGTTGTGAGGGCGCCCTTCCACAGACCCATCCAGCCTTCTTTGCCACGCACCACGGCGCGGATCATCTCCATGACGCCGCCCTTGACGACCACCGGCATCATGAACTCGGGGCGCGTGCTTGTGTCGTCGCGCCGCTCCGGCACCACATAGCCGCCCTCATCCACACGTCGGCGGGGCTCATGGGCCGCGTCGTCCGTGGCGTCTCGGAAGTACTTGCTGGGCTCGTCGTCTTCATCATCCACGGGCGCCTCACTCCATGGATCCTGCTCCACCTCGCTCTGACTGCGCTTGCGCCGCTTGTGAAGCGACGTGCTCGGCACACGCATCCGTTGCCACACATCTTCGCGCGGCACCCATTGCACCTGCAGGAGCAGCTTACCCACCTCAAAGGGCATGGCCATGCACGTGCTTGTGTACTGCAGTGCCCCACTCACGAGCATGCCCGTGACCATCGCGCCGACCGTGGTCTTATTCGACTGCATGGTCAGCAGCGCCGCATCCGCATCTGCCGAGAGGTACCGGTTGGTCGGCGTGCGTGGCACATACACGGATCCACCCCCCGACGCCGACGTAGCATTCGCATGCGGCGCCGTCGCGATGAACGACAGGTCTTCCCGCGGCCGCTGGTACGGCCGCAGGACTTGACTCGCTCCGGAATCCATCACAAGGGCAAGTCCGAAGCGCGGCGATGACGCACCGTGACATGTTGTGGAGGGGTCCTAGTAGGCTACATAGTATTCACCTTCGCATGCCCACGGCGCACGGCTGGCATTGAGCAGGCGGCACAGGGTATGGACTCCGCGTGGCAGCAGCGCTATGGCGCATCCGGGTGCGGCGAAGCGAGTGGGGCCGTAGAAGGCGGCGGCGGCGGCGGCGGGGATCGTGACTCGTCAGCGGAACGCGTCTGCTCCATGCTTGGCTGGGGAGACGCGCGCCGCAGCTCGTCTATATCGTCTTTGGTGAGCGACAGCGCCGTGGGCGGGCGTCGCAACATGACGATCGCGCAGAACGGCAAGAGGGGCCTCGATGGTAGGAGGCAAGCCAGTGCCTGTCACGTGGTATCCACTTCGACCCATTGGCGCACCGTGTTCGTTTTTTTCTCCCTCAACGACCATGGGACGCGGACGAGCTTACCGGCGTGGACACGGGCGCGGCGGGCGCGGCGGATCGAAGCGGTCCGGTGAGCGCCACGGCGAGTACACGTCGATCGAGCAGACCAACCCAAAGTTTGAGGCGTACTACCGCGACCAGGGCATTGTGCCCCTGGATGAGTGGGAGGCGTTCGTGGAAGCGATGCGGGCGCCGCTGCCGACGACTTTCCGCATCACGTCCGGCAAGCCAACGTCTCGTCAGCTACTCGATGCGATGCACACGACCTTCCTTCCGTACCTGTCCAACGTGACTTTCGAGGGCGAAAAGGTCACGCCACCCCACCAGCTCGAATGGTACCCTGAGGGCCTCGGATGGCATCTTGACGTGCGCAAGAATGTCTTGCGCAAGTCGCCCGAGTTCAAGCGTTTTCAGCAGTTCCTCGTGCACGAAACAGAGGTAGGCAGTATCTCACGCCAGGAGGCCGTGTCGATGCTGCCGCCCCTCTTCCTCGACGTGCGTCCCGAGCACCTCGTCCTCGATATGTGTGCGGCGCCGGGCTCTAAGACGGCACAGCTGATCGAGGCGATTCACTCGCCTCTCACGTCGTCGCCGGACGCCTTCGACCCAATGCCCCTTGGTGTCGTCGTCGCGAACGACTCGGACACGAAACGAGCTCACATGCTTGTGCACCAGTCCCAGCGCCTGCCGTCGCCCAATCTCTGCGTGACCAATGTCGACGCCAGCAACATGCCAAACATCCAGGTCTCGTGGAAAGGCGAGCAGCCGTCTGACCCGATCGAGCAGCGCGAGCTCAAGTACGACCGCATTCTCGCCGATGTGCCATGTTCAGGCGACGGCACACTCCGCAAGAACCTCGCGATCTGGAAGGACTGGACGCCCATGAACGGCACGGGCCTGCATGCTCTCCAGCTGCGCATCCTGATCCGTGGCCTGATGCTGCTGCGCCCAGGCGGCCGACTCGTGTACTCGACGTGCTCCCTGAACCCCATTGAGAACGAGGCCGTAGTCGTCGCAGCACTCCGCCACTTTAAGGGTGACGTGAGCATTGTGGATGCCTCAGGTATGCTTCCGGCTCTCCAGCGCCGCCCAGGCATGACATCGTGGAAGGTCGCGCCAGGCCGTGGAGCTCATCTTTTCAAGGGCGCAGAGAAAACAGACGAGTCCGCCATTCCATGGATCGAGTCATGGGACGCACTGTCTGGCCTTGACGCTGATCTCGCGTCTCGCACGCCCCAAAGTCTATGGCCACAGGGTGACGAAGAGACATGGCACCTGGACCGCTGTATCCGTGTATACCCTCACATGCAAAACACCGGTGCCTTTTTCGTGACGGTGCTCGAGAAAAAGAGCGCCGCAGACGCTGTGTCGCTCGCTCCAGGAATGGCCCGTGCGATGGAAAGCATGGCCGCTCAACACGCCGAGGCTCCCAGCGCCAAGCGTGCCGCCGACGAAGAACCAGAGCACGAAGCCAAACGGGTCAAGCAGGACGAGACTGTGCCGCATATCGTGCCTGTCGATAAACACCGCATGGACCGTGATGCTAAGCGACGCGCTCAGCTCGCTGATGCCCCCATTGGCGCTGGTGGTATGCCATATCGCGAGGATCCCTTTGTATACGTCCATCCATCAAATGCTGAAGTGCAGTCGTGCGTCAAGTGGTTCGGCCTACACGACTTCCCTGTCGCCAATCTCCTTGTACGCAACTCAGAGTGTGTACCGCTTCGCAGCGTGTACCTAACGTCCAACACGGTTCGTGCGATCGTTGCTGGCGGGGGTCCAGGTGCCGGTGTACATCCGGCCCAAAACCCTCTCAAGATCCGCCTGCTGAACTGCGGTGTCAAGGTATTCGGTCGACAAGAATCGGTCAGTAAAGCAACGCAAGCACAGCTTGCTGCCTCAAGCGACGATGCTTCGCAGCGCCGTGAGAATATGTCGTCGACATTGGCTTGCCGCTGGCGCGTGGTCAGCGACTCACTGCATTCAATGCGCCCCTTCTTGAGTGACAGGGTCGTTCTAAAGGCCACTTTGTCCGATCTCGCCTTTTTTATTCGCGAGTATTATCCCGTGCTCGACAACATTCCTGGCACTGTGGGAGAATTTTTGCGCACGGCCGAAATGGGAAGCTATGTCTTGGATATCGAACCCAGTGAGCATGAAGGACACAAGTTGGATGTCACCTTGTCTTATCCTATTTGGCGCTCCATGGCATCAGCTAATCTCATGCTCGATAAGCAGGAAAAGAGTGCACTATCCCTTCGCCTCTTCAATACTGACGTGTCGAATCCAGAAGGCCAACGTCACTTTTCCGCCAATCCCCAAGAGAGGAGGCAAAAGGAGCATGAGCAAGAAGATGATTCTTCGAAAGAAAGTAAGCAGCAGATAGAGTAAATTTGCGCATAGTAAAACAAGCCGGGCGACAATGTATACGTTGGCTTTGACATATGATGATCGAAGCGCATCCTACTTCATGACGACAAAACGGTTGCGCCAAGGGGGAATCGAACCCCCGGCACAGCTAACTTCCATGTACATGGCAAAGCTGTATTTTACCACTAAACCATTGGCGCGTCAGAGTCGGCTGTACAGAGGAATTTGTTCATTTTATGGTCTTTAGTCATGTCATGACATGATGCAAAAGAAACGTGCGCCAAGGGGGAATCGAACCCCCGGCACAGCTAATTTCCATGTACATGGCAAAGCTGTATTTTACCACTAAACCATTGGCGCTAACGTGTGCCAAGGGTGGGTTGATTTCAATTAGATATACCACGTAGATCTAGCGGGAAATACCGGTCTCAATAGGACGCTACCACTGTCTTCAAGGTATTTACTATTATCATTTGCTACTTTTTCCTGTAAACCAGTCCGTCCAGCGATGCCATATACTTGTTGATTTCGAAGCTGAGACAAGAGTGTCAATGGTCTGCCCAACCGCAATGGTCAAGCCTGGCAGGGCTAGTCGGATTAGGACTCACCATTCTTGTTTTGGGAGGACGCCTGCTCGTCCTGTTGGTTGGTATCGTTGGATGGTTCTTCTGATTTGCTGGAGACGCGTCCCTCATACTCGTCCACAAACTGTTGCAGTAGCTCCTTTTGGCGCTTGGATAGAGATCTGCACGTTAATATTTATATGACATACCTTGGTATCGAGACATCAAACTGCACCATAAGATCACCGTTGTTCTCATACGTCTTCCGACCTCCGAGACGAGGCACGCCACGACCACGCAGAATCATTTCCTCACCCGGTTGTGTGCCAGATGGAACGCGCACATCCACAGTGCCGTCCAGTGTGGGCACACGCACGCGGCCGCCTAGCACAGCCGTGTAGAATGGAATGACAGCAGGATAGAACAGGTTCGTGCCCTGGCGACGCCAAACCTTGCTGGGTTTTACGTGTATACGCACGTAGAGACTACCAGGTGGTCCAGCGCCCATCAGCGGCACGTCTCCTGCTCCATCCTGACGAATGCGGTAACCATCATCGACACCGGCTGGGATATTCACAGTCACCGAGCGCGTCGACTTGACGCGGCCAGCACCTGAGCATGTAGAGCATTCATCTCCCGCCGCGATGGTCGAGCCGGTGCCGCTGCATGCCGGACACGTACTGGCCATTTGGAAGCCACCCTGGATTACAAAGGTACGTGTGCCAGTGCCATGACAGACTTGGCACGTTGTGCGCTTGGCTTGCGGCTTCAATCCAGAGCCAGTGCAGGTACCACAACGATCAATCGGATTAATGGTCACTGTGCGTGAAGTGCCCTTGCACGCTTCCTCAAACGAGAGTGTAATAGACGCCTCAATATCCTCGCCACGCGTCTCGCCACCAAAGCCCGTGCGTGTAGCTCGACCACCACCAAAAGCGCTGCCAAACAGTGACTCAAAGATGCTTTCAGCACTGCCAGGGTGAAATCCACCAAAGCCAGCGGCACCGAAGCCGGCACCGGCTGCGCCGCCGAACGGATCAAAGCCTCCCATGCTGGGCCCATCCGCCGAGCCAAACTGGTCATACGAAGCACGCTTCTGTTCGTCACTTAGAATATCATATGCTGCTTGAATCTCGACGAAGCGCTCCTTGGCACCAGGTTCTTTGCTCGTATCGGGATGATATTTTTTTGCCAGTTGATAATATGCGCTCTTTATGTCCTTGGTGCTGGCGTCACGCTTCACACCCAGCGTGGCATATGGGTCTTTGGACGCTGTTGTATGAGTGCTGTGGAATCCACGCATGTACGTCGCGTTTGTCTGAGCCAGGCGGGGCATCACGACCGAGCGACGACCGGCAGACGACACCGTGACGAGTGAGCGTCTCATGGTCGAACACTTGGCCTGGAAGGCACGCGGAAGCAAGCGCAGACTTCCAGGAGCTGTACACATGAAGCCAGAACTAAGTTGGCCTAGACCTGTCGTTGGCATGAGAGTCGCGCCAGTCACACGCTGCCTTCGACGTCAAGTGGCGTTGGAAACAAATGGTACGTAAAAGAAGCCTTTTTACTAGCTTGGACATTATGAAAGAGCACGTGGCTTTAATAGAGGTGCGTCACCTAGGTTACAGTTGAGCGTTCGAGCCACGCTGAAGGGTGTCGAGAAAGGCACGAGAATAGCTGGCGTCAGACGATGCGTGCTTACCGTTGGCACTGCTCAAACACGGTGTAGAAGGCACTTGTACCAATCTCGAGGGTGAGTCGCGAATATACGTACATAATAGGGATCCATCACCGTGGCATTGTCGTCACTGGTATATGAGTCGATTGGATGAACCTACAATGCAGAAAATAGTTTAACCCTGTTATCGTGAGTAGCATTTACGCACTGTGCTTTGGAGTCCTTTGGTTGCATGCGCTGTAGATTTTTGACATTATTGGTGCTGGGTGAGCGAGAGGTCAACGTACTCCATGCCGAAAATATAGAGAAACTTGTAAAAGTCATCCCGAGTGATGGCCCGGGCGATATGGTTAATGGGAACTTGGTTCTCTTGGCAGACTTTTACCGTGCTTGTGTGAGTATGACTGGGCACGTACGTGGAGTGAGGTTCTTCGCCTTCATGATAGTCGGCGGTCCCGCAACTGTCAATCACGCCAAAATGGTCGTCGGCGCGCTGCTTCTGTACCGCATGGCGAAAGACGGCTTCCGCCATAGGACTTCGGCAGATATTACCCAAACAACAGAAGAGGACATTGATCGGTTCAGGCGACATGGCGATTCGTTCTGGCGGTGTTTGGTCGAAAACGGACGTAATTCCTCCACCATCGCTACGAAACCTTCTATAAACGGCCCAAAGCCGCCATGGACTGCACAAAAGCTGATGGCGTGAGAATCTCGGTGCTGCCGTACGTAATTTGCTTCGAATTTGATGAGCTGGACGCCATGCTACTCGAAGTAGCAGTGGTGCGCGAGATGTATTCTTGCAGGTTGGCAAATTCAACGTAGCTACCGCCCCCCACGACAAAGACCACGGCATGGGCAAATGGTTGGCGAGCTTTAACCCCCCCAGCTGCCATCACGGAAGCCCGTCCGCGAGGCTGGCGCGGGTCAATGCACAAATAATCATCCGTTACTTGCAGTGCCTGCGTATTAGCGCTGGCTGGATCCATAATTGAGGCGACAAGACGTGTCACAGCAAAGTCCTTTTGGACCGGCAAAAAGTTTTTGACACCAGCCACGAGATTCTCCAAACGACTATCTTTCAGCTTGTCTGTAAGCCGGCTACCCAGCGAGCTGAAACCTTTAAACAGTTCGTGGCCGCTTTGAGTCGGTGCGGGTGTAGGCGTTGAGAGTGTAAATCGCATTATTTCGCGCGCTTTCTTTGCATAGACCAAGGAAGCCATGTCTGCACCTTGTGTCCTTAGTGCCTCTTCAAAATCTTCGACCTCTTTGCGACTCAATGCAGCATCGGCCATCGACAAATAATACACGAGGAAAAGACGCAGCTTGTCCTCTGGGTTCTGCATGGCCGGATTCCGAATAGCTTCCAGAATAGCCGTCTTGCTTTGCCGGGTGATTGTCTCTTCCATCTGATATAACTCGTCTAAGCCACGAGTTTTGATGCCCTGCAGAAGAGCTGTGGCAATATTCATATGCGCATCGATTGTGCGTTTTCGTGCCGTGAGCTTGGGGAGCGCGGTTACAGCAGCTTTCAGATGCGATGCATTCGACGAAGCATCCAGCTGTCCCACCTCATCCATGCTGCTGATACCTGTTGAGCGCATAATTTCATTCGCTTCTTGGCGGTACTGATTCAGTTCAGCATCAATATCCTCCGCGACCTGAGGGAAAGGAAGGTCCGCGTTCTTGGCCCAAAAGTAGTCCTTGGAGTCCAGGTCATACGACTTCTTGGCCGTAGGTGGCTTGTCCGGTTCCTGCACTATCACACGGTTCAGTTTTGCATCCAGGACATCATACACTAGGGCTTGGTACGTCCATGAATGCGCTATCATCGGAATCAGATCCACGTTCCGGTCCATCAAAATTAGCACGGGGCGCTCATTGTTCCATGAACTCGACGAGGACGCAAATAAGCCAGAAACGCCCCGTGACGATGTCGACTGCTCACGCAGCTTTCCCTCGAGCTTACGTGCAACGAGTTCCGCTGCGCTACCGCGTGGAGCGCGGATAATCGGCAGGGTTCCCATCGTGGCAAAGACAGAGAGAAGACCTGCAGCGATGCGATCCGTCTCGGCCTCGACGTGTTCCTGGCCATGCTGCGGGTTGTGGAGCTGCTCGTACGTAGTTGGAACATTGGCCGAGCCAGATGTGTGCATTTTTGGAAGTAGCTGGAACAGTCTGGGTTGCAGCACAATATAGTCCAAGTATTGGTCGTATACCTGTCGAATTTGAGCCCCACCATTTGTCCGGGCGACGGCTTGGGCCAATTGCTCCAACACAGGTCGAGGTACCATTGAGGTAAAATTGATGTAATACGACTCGTACAAGCCATTTGATATGTCCTTGGCGATTCGCGCGACATTGTCTTGCGTGGGCGACACAAAATACACAGCGGGCACATCTGGCAGAGCAGGCCGATCGGCATGCAGCTGCAAGTGCAATGTAACACCATTCTCACGCAAATCTTGAACACGTAAGCTGGTAGCAAGAATATCCGTGCTCGTCTGGTCCATTATTAGGATCTTCCATACAGGCGGCGCTGTAACGGCAGGGGCATTATCCTCTTGCTTGCTCCGTCCAGATGTGTGAGAGAATGTTGGGTCATTAAAGTTGAGCATTGACAAAAGAGAATGCACTTGTGCAGATCTAAGTGAAGATAGTGATGATGATTCCGCGGCCTGCATGCCCGCGCCTGCTGGCGCTGCAATGGATGATGCAGCTGCCATACACTGTGTTCGATAGCGAAATGGGGACAACGACCCCCTGGCGACACGAGGTCCAGCTTCACGTGGCGTCCATGTGGATCCATTTGTGGAGGGTCCGGCAATTAAGCATGTTGGAGCCGCACGGTAATAAATGAACGGACTTGTCTGCTCCGGGTCGTGTGCTTTTACCCATGTCTTTACTCGCAGGCACCAACAAGACTCGTGAGGAGTGGGATAAGCTTACGACACCATTCGTTCAAGTGCGTAAGAAAGCAGATGGTCTATATGAAAGCTGGGTCAAGGAACACTTTGTGCCTGTGTTCGGCAAATCCATATTTGGTGGCTCGCTTATTGCGCAATGCATTCTTGCAGCTTACGATACCGTGTCAGAGGACATGCTGTTACACGTATGTCGAATCCATGCTAACAACAGGAATTCCACGTATGTCAAGCAAGGCGGACTAACATGCAGGGCAAATTCGTCGATCGAGCTGATGTCCATGAGCACATTATGTATCATGTACAAAAGCTGCGCAATGGTCGCTCCTACATGACTAGGCGTGTTGATGCTAAGCAGGGAGACACGGTCTTGTTTTCGGTGTCCATGTCGTTCCAACTGCGTGAACCGAATGAGCCTACTTATTTTGTGCCTTCGCCCAAAGTGGTGAATCTGGACGACTTTCAGTCCCTTTCCAAGGATCTGTACGATCCTTATGTCTCACTTCGACAGGTGGTGCACCCCGAGCAGTGCATGCATGCGCATATGCGATATCATAACATACTTCATTCAATGCGGGAAGATCACCCCATGTACGAATTGCTCTCGCAATGGACGCACGACCATACTCACGTCTTTCCGATGCAGTCTCGACCGGCCATTCCGACCATGTTTGACAGAGATGGTCATATGGCGCCATTTTCCAAAACAGCCTACTGGCTCAGCTCTCGTGGCTACTGCCGTGGCCCCCAAAGTTTGCAGCAAGCCATGCTTGGCTTTCACGTCGACCAGTTTTTCCTGGTCAACATGAATACGGATATACCATCGTACACCACGACAATGATGGCGTCTCTGGACCACACGATGTGGTTCTATAATGATTTCCAGATGTGTGATTGGCTTTTGTTTGTCTTGGACAATCAAGCGCTCAATAATGGCCGCGCCTTGATCACAGGCCGCATATACCGTCTAGATGGTGTCCTTGTCGCTGTTGTGGTACGTTTTTTTGCACTCACCTTGTTAGGCGCAAGAGGGCGTGCACCGTTTCAAGCCCAGCCAGTCGCATTTATAGACATGTTGAGAGTGGAGAATAGGACCCCACCTTGGGACCTTATGATATCGGTGCTGGATTATGTGCCAAGTTACCCTGAGTTCTGTGTACGCTGCGTGGGCTCATAATATAGGAAAATTATCTTCAAAGAAATGTGCCCGCCATCTTTCCCGCGAGCATGACATCCTCGTGGCCGGCGTATCGACGATACGTGCACAAAGACGGTGGCGTGCTTTGGGACGCTTTGCGTGCCGACTTTGGCGATCATGATGTACCTGTTGTGATCGATAACCAAGAACGCAAAACAATGCGGCTTGAAGAGGCCATCGACCTCATCACTGAAACGAAACACGCAGTGTATATTAAAGATTGGCATCTTGTTCGATCTGCACGGACCCACTCGAGGGATTCCCACTTTTTCTTGCCGTACAGCACACCTGCCCTCTTTGCAGATGATTGTACGTTTTCTGTCTAACCGAAAGGGATGAACAATGTAACTACCCTGGGAAATCCCAGCGCTACATACCCCAATGCGTCAGACGCGTGGCTTGCGTCATGTCATGATGCTTATGATCAGGACGATTTCCGTTTTTGTTACGCGGGTACAACAGGTACCATAACGCCCCTACATCGTGATGGTACGTTCTTATTACTTATGCAGTTTGTATGTACTGCGACACTAATGCAGATACCTCCTACTCGTGGTCAACCAACATTGCAGGCCGCAAGAGATGGCGATTTGTCGCGCCGCAAGATGCTTCACTTTTGCGTCGCTTTCCCGATCAGCGCACATCAGAACTTGCGTCAACGTATGACGACATGGAACGGCGTTACGCGAACCATGAGCTTGGTGCATACAAGGATGGGTTTAGCGGCTGGCCTGGCTGGGCAGAGGTGCGTTCTCGTGTCCATGTAGTATACCAAGAACCTGGACAGACGATATTTGTGCCGTCGAATTGGTATCATGAAGTCGAAAACCTCACCGACTGCCTAAGTCTGAACCACAACTGGTGCAACGCATACAATCTGCGGAGTATGTACGAGTCTATGGAGCATGAGGTGGACGATGTAACGGCCGCGCTCGAAGACGTACGAGATATGCTCCAGAGCCAGCCAGCCAATCAGTGTCCATGGCAGGCCGAATTTGTAGCCATTGTCCAGGACGTGGTGCGCGAGGATGCTGGGTGGGCGTGGGATGGTTTCTGGCGTATGGTGTATCATAATGTTGTACACCCCCCATGCGATGCCATGTTCCGACCACCAGACGTCCGCCCCCTCATTCGTGAGCTGCTGAGCCGATTCCTGCTGCGCGCTGAAACGCCGTGGCTTGCCTCGTCCTCCACAACCTCTTGGCAACGTGTAGCGGACTGGCTGCATGTGTCTCCTGTAGGCTGACTCAGCTGATGTCCGTAGAAGAAATCTTACGGCTTCCTCTCACTTCCTCTACAGCCAACTGCCATGTACCGCCCCGCCTCCCAAACCTACCTTTCAGAGACGATGAATGCTGCTTCTTGGAATCCTCTCAATTCTCAGGCGCCTTTAGCACAAGGTTTTCAAAGTCCTAAACTGGGAAGTATGTCTTTCGACCAAGATTCTGGATGGCCTCTGCCACACACAGATCCCAGTCCGGGCCTACTGCCGAACCCGCGTTGGTCTGCTCAAACGCAAATGTGGTACTATCTCGACACGACCAACACGGTGCAAGGACCCTTCCCGGCTACTTCAATGCAAATGTGGTTTGATCAGAAGTATCTGTTTCCAGAATTGTTGATCCGGGCTGAAGAAGATGCCACGTTTCGACCGCTACACGTTTATATGGCGGACTCGAGCGATCCCTTGCGCTTCTTCCTTATACCGCCAAAGAACTTTATGATGTCTGCGTCTGTCACACCGACGCCGCCGCGCATTCCATCAGTGATAGGATCGCCTCATGTATCCGCTGCGCCCTCTCCTCAGCTGGGGACCATGCCTCTATCACAGAGAGAGGCGGGTGTGCGTGCTGCGCCTGATTCGATGGCATCGAACTCAAAGACAAGCCCTCTGGCCGCATCAAACTTGTCCGCGGACGACATTCTTACGTCTCTACGTGTCATGTCGCAGCTTCAAACCCTATTACCGAATTCCACCGAAGCACAGACGCTGCAGATGTTGCGAACAGTGCTTTCCTCATCTGTGCCACATGCGAATGAAGCAGGAATGCAGGACATCTTGCATGCCATGCAGCAGCAGGCTCATGATGACGCGATGCGTGCCACGCAGGCGCAGGCTTATGCGGATGCCGGCACTTCTGTATCGACACCAGAGGCTGCGCCTGTCAAATCCACTCCTTTGGATAACAAAAATACCCTATGGTCCTATAATAAAGATCTGTATTCCGATGAGGACGACCCCTTCTCCCCCGAGCCACCTCGTACTGACGATCTGGTGTCCAAGCATGATGACGAACAGCTCGAACCTAGTCTCCAGCCAAAGCCAGCCCCTGTTGAATCCAAACCAAGTCCTCACGAGGAGCTGCCTACGAAAACGTCCGAGGCACCTCCGGAACCTGCCAAGAAAGCGGCGCCAAGTACGCTGCCCAAGAGCTCGACGACAGGCCGCCCTGCGCCCTGGGCCGCTACCACCAACAAGCCATCCAACACGTCAAAACCCAACATGCGCGAAATTCTTGAGGCCGAACAGCGCGAGCACAAGGCTCGTGAAGCCAGAGAACGTGCGAACAACTCAGCAATGCTGGCCCAGGCCATGGCTTCGATGCATGTATCAGGGCAGGACGCGTCAGCCCAGCCATCGCGCCCGTCACGTCAGAGCAGCGGCAGTGCATGGAGCGTGCCTAAGCCGGTGCCGACCAAGTCGCTTTCGGAAATTCAGCAGGAGGAGAGCGCGCGCACAGCCAGTGAAAAGGCTGCCCAGGCCGCGCGCCCATCGGCCTACAGCAACTCTGTGATGCGTGGAAGCCTGGGTGAAGCCCCGTCATCCTTGGCGTCTGATGCCTCGGATGATGGATGGGTCAAGATCGGCGCCAATGGCAAAGGACAACATCCGCTGCCGTCCAAACCGGTATTAACTAAGAGTAGCGTGCCGCCTAAGCCCACGTCTGCCGTACCGCTTCGCACGGCTGCTCTGCCTACTCGCCCACCAGCGCTTGCATCTCCCATGCTGTCTTCTGGGCAAAGTGGTCCGTCCGTCGCGTCCGAGGCAGATGAAGAGGGATGGGTGACGATGAAGCCCAAGCATCAAGTGCGTCGCGATGCACTATCGCAAATGAACGATGCCATTCCCCGCCCTAGCGCCGCATCGGTAGGTGTGACGAGTCGTCCTACAGTCGTGCCGTCGACTCCTCAACCGCCGTCGCCCGAGTTTCTGAGGCACTGCCGCGAGCAGCTCAAGGGTCTGCGTGCAAACATCGATGACTTTATCGAGATGCTGCTCTCATTCCCGCTGAACCCCTCGGCGGACGTGTCTGACATTATTGCCGAAGCAGTGTATGCCAACAGCAGCACCCTCGACGGCCGTCGTTTCGCCGCGGACTTTATTTCGCGTCGCAAAGCTGATGCATACCGTGCTGTAACTATTTAGAAACTATGCAGTTGTGTGCGTTTGGGTATGTAATACATTAGAGTCGGAAGGGCCCATCGTGGGCAGAGATGCGTCGGACTCAGTCTTGGGCGGCGTGGGTGCCTTGACAGGCTCTTGTGGTGGCTCATCCTCTACGTCCATTCCCTCTTGTTCCTTCCACGACTGCTGATCGCGTCGACCGCCTTCGCCCTCGTCATCCGAATCGTCAAACTCAGTGTCGCGTTGAATGCGTTTGTCCATGACATGCTGACTCACACGCACGTCCGGATCTTCTGCGTCGTCGTCTTGGTCATCCATGGCCGTATCGTGGGCCAAGTGTGGCTCAACATGGCCTTGTACCGACGGCGCATGGGCCACGTGGCGCAGGTTCTCAAACACCTGCTCTTTGACCTTGTCCAGATACTCGCGTGTATTCATGTTTTCCATGTTGCTCGGCAATACATCTAGTTGGTACTGGGGCCCAAAGTATTCGTAGTATTCATTCACTGGCAGAACAGAGCTCAGCTGGTGTCCCGACGCCAATCCCGTTTCGTACGCCCATGCACGACTCACATTTCGCATCGTGTAACCACCGCCGCCGACCAGTAAAAGAGGCAAGCCAAAGCTTTTGACAAACTCGACACAACTGGCGTGTCCACGCATACTAAGGTTAAAGCAGCCCAGCTTGTCACCAGCGAGAGAGTCGGAACCACACTGTAACACCACCGCCGTCGGTTGGTACTGTTCCATGATGCGTTGGATCACGGGGCGAAATACACTTTGGTACGTCTCGTCGGTGATGCCGTCGCGAAGAGGCACATTGCATGCATAGTGTTTGCCCTTGCCACATCCAATGTCACGAAGTTCTCCTGTTCCAGGGAAAAATTCACCATACTTGTGGAAAGAGCATGTCATGACACGATCAGTGGTGTAAAACGCTTCTTCCACACCATCGCCATGGTGCACATCAATATCAATGTACAGCACACGAGCATGGTACCGGAGCAGTTCAAGGATGCCTAGCACGATATCATTCACGTAGCAAAAGCCACTCGCCTCACCCTTCTTGGCATGATGAAGCCCACCAGCCCAATTGATCGCAATATCGCACTTGTCTCGCGATAAACGAGCCGCTCCCTCCATCGAACCGCCGGCGGATATCGAGCAGTATTCAAAGAGTCCGTCGAACACGGGACAGTCGTCACCCACATTAAATTTAGACTGCTCCCGCACATATGCATCCACATTCTCTGGCGTCACACGGTACAGGAAGTCCACGTATTCATCCGTGTGAAATTGCGACATTTCCCGCTTGGTCGCTGGTTTCGCACGCTGGGCGTTAGCAAAAGGACACATACAAATATCTCCATCTTCTTGTACAGACCATAGTTCATGACCAAAGAGTGACACATTCGCACACGCATGGGCTTCATGGGATGTCCTGGTCCATAATGGAAGTTGCCAATGTCGGAGTCAAAAAAGTAGCACACCCGCGACCTTTGACCACTCGCATTCTGAAGCGGCTCCATTAGCGGTGTATCACCTGCACGATAGGATAATGTGCCTGCAGATCCGCCCTCAGAATTGGGTGGCAGATATGTGGTAGTGCCCATAATCAATTCGTACGGTGTACGTGCACCCGCGTCGTATCAAAAAACCCGAAGAAACCTTCGTCCGCGTCGACGTTCTATGGTATCCCTGACCAGCGGTAACCACGTGGCCTCCACGCGTACAGCGCCGGGTCCGCTGCACCGATGGCTAAACGCCATTGCAGTCCACCATGTCATCTCAACAGGCTAGTGGTCGTTCGCTCATCGCTTTAATTGCCGACGAAGTACGTGTATGAATATTTACGATCAAGGACTCAACTACAGGATTTATTCTCGCGGGTATTGGTGATGTGAACAAGGATGGCGAAAGAAATTTTTTTGTTGTGGATAATAAGACGCCCACATCCGACATCGAGGACGCTTTCAATAAGTTTACGAAGGATAGAAACGACATCGCCATTGTATTAATCAACCAACATATCGCGGACAAGATCCGTCCCATCGTGGACAAGTATATGCTGGCCTTCCCTGCCGTGCTCGAAATCCCGAGCAAGGACCACCCCTACGGTTCGTGCCCACCACCAACTAACAACAGACCCTTCGAAAGACGCTGTGCTCAAGCGCGTCCAGAAACTATTTGGCGAATGAATTTGCTACTATCAACTCTTGTTACATAGGTCAACATACTTGTAATCTTCGTTTACGGACTACAGTTTATTGTCCACCGCGCAAACGTAGCACAAGGTGCAACGTCGATTCCTTCTGGATGTTGTAGTCGCTCAGGGTACGACCATCCTCCAGCTGCTTACCAGCAAAGATCAGGCGCTGTTGGTCAGGGGGAATGCCCTCCTTGTCCTGGATCTTGGCCTTGACGTTGTCAATCGTGTCCGAAGACTCGACTTCAAGGGTGATGGTTTTGCCTGTCAGGGTCTTGACGAAAATCTGCATACCGCCACGCAAACGCAGAACAAGGTGCAATGTCGATTCCTTCTGGATGTTGTAGTCGCTCAGGGTGCGGCCATCCTCCAGCTGCTTACCAGCAAAGATCAGGCGCTGTTGGTCAGGAGGAATGCCCTCCTTGTCCTGGATCTTGGCCTTGACGTTGTCAATCGTGTCCGAAGACTCGACTTCAAGGGTGATGGTTTTGCCTGTCAGGGTCTTGACGAAAATCTGCATACCGCCACGCAAACGCAGAACAAGGTGCAATGTCGATTCCTTCTGGATGTTGTAGTCGCTCAGGGTGCGGCCATCCTCCAGCTGCTTACCAGCAAAGATCAGGCGCTGTTGGTCAGGGGGAATGCCCTCCTTGTCCTGGATCTTGGCCTTGACGTTGTCAATCGTGTCCGAAGACTCGACTTCAAGGGTGATGGTTTTGCCTGTCAGGGTCTTGACGAAAATCTGCATACCGCCACGCAAACGCAGAACAAGGTGCAATGTCGATTCCTTCTGAATGTTGTAGTCGCTCAGGGTGCGGCCATCCTCCAGCTGCTTACCAGCAAAGATCAGGCGCTGTTGGTCAGGGGGAATGCCCTCCTTGTCCTGGATCTTGGCCTTGACGTTGTCAATCGTGTCTGAAGACTCGACTTCAAGGGTGATGGTTTTGCCTGTCAGGGTCTTGACGAAAATCTGCATACCGCCACGCAAACGCAGAACAAGGTGCAATGTCGATTCCTTCTGAATGTTGTAGTCGCTCAGGGTGCGGCCATCCTCCAGCTGCTTACCAGCAAAGATCAGGCGCTGTTGGTCAGGGGGAATGCCCTCCTTGTCCTGGATCTTGGCCTTGACGTTGTCAATCGTGTCTGAAGACTCGACTTCAAGGGTGATGGTTTTGCCTGTCAGGGTCTTCACAAAGATCTGCATTTTCGGTGGCGTAAGGCTAAAGTCAAACCCGTGTTGTGTGGTCCGTGTTTTATACATTGTGGGTCGGTGGCGAATCGTGGAGAAAATTCGGCCGAAAGGAAATTTTTGTGCGCGTCAAAAAAATAACGTGAACAAGGCCCTAGTGATAAGCGCGTTAGCGTGTCGAAAGGTCTCGATTGAAAAATTTTCGCGCACTAGCATCAAGGGGTTGGACATGTACGCCCTAGGAGCAACCCTTTTTTTAGCGGGGTTTGCATCAGGTTATATTGCTCGTTGGTGGAGACATGGATGCATGAACGGTGAAGATGACGACTTATCGGATATCGATGAGAATGACGCCGTGCATGAAGGCGACACGTCGGATGCCTTGCCTGAAGAATGCAAAATGGTACTAGGCGTACGCATGGACTTGAAAATGGACAAGGGTAAAATTGCCGCGCAGTGCGGTCACGCGACGCTGGGATCGTACCGATCAGCGTTGCGTTTGTGTCCGGAATATGTTCGGACATGGCAAAAGTTAGGGCAAACTAAGATTGCTATAAAGATTCCTGACGAGGAGCACCTGCTCCAGGTACGTGATGCCGCACGAAAACTTGGTATCCCGGCCCAAATAATTCAGGATGCGTACGTACGTGCATACTAACGTTACAGTGGGCGTACGCAAGTGGCGCCAGGCAGCAAGACGGTGATCGGTATTGGGCCAGCGCCTAATTCATTGATTGATCAACTTACACGTTCCTTTAAACTATTGTGACGCATTAAATCCACATAATGAAGGGTATTTGTATCTATGCTCCTCTACCCTGTAATAGTGTATTTAAGAGAGACTTTGTTTCCTGTGACTCGGGTGCGGGCGACGTTTTCTCTGCTGGAGCCTGGTTCAGGATACTAAGTAGGTTGACAGCGTTTCCTGCATTTGGCGGCGACTGAATAGTAGATGGTGCCAAGCTGGGTGGAGCCGTAGGCATTTGTGGCGGGTGTCCAGGCCTTGGCACGGCAGGTTGCGAGGGGCTCAGCAAGGTTAGCAGTGTCTGCTGTTGATCTGTTGGCGGGGGCCCAGCTGATGGAGGAACAGCAAGGACTGGCGTCGCACCTTGTACAGGAGGCTTCGGGCATGACAAACCTGGAGACGGTTGCGCCGTGGGCATGGGCGAGAGAGGTGCACTACCCATTAGACTCGTTAAAAGCTGATTGCGATGCTCATCGGGACGAGGCATGGACGTCGATGAAACTGGCCATGGCCCAGGTACAGGAGGTGTGTTTGTGGGAGGAGGCTGCACAGCTGGTGGCTCTGCTAGAGGTTTGGAAGAGCCCTGAAGTATGGCAAGTAGTGATTTTTGTTTGTTTTTCTCATCTGAATGAGCTGATGTCTCATTGCCTTTGTAAACACCGACAAGGTTTCCCAGAGCTGTAGATCCGTCCATACGCGGTTCATTGACAATGGGCGGCGGGGCCGGCAGTGGCTGCGAGCCATGCAGGAGTGAGAGCAAAAGATTCTTTTTGGAGTCGTGATCATTCAATGGAGGTGGTGGCGGTTGTGTCGGTGGCGACGATTGTGCACTTTGTGAGGCCTTTGCTTTGTTGGAAATTTGGCGCATTGCAGCAGGAGGCAGCACGATTAACCCGGGCTTTTGAATACCGAATACAGCGTCCATATTCACAGAAGTCATCTTCTCTTTTGGCTCTGGCTGCGTCGGTCGCTTAGGATGTGTGCGCTTATTTGCTTGAATCCAGCGGCGCAAACGCATCATGAAAGGCGATACGCCATAGAAGCGACCGCCCAGCTTGGGAGAGGGTGTCTTGGGTTTTTTGGCCGTAGGCAAGTCACCCAATTTGAACCATTCAATCTGGGAAATTTCCTTGCGCGTTTGTGCCTCAAAGGGTGTATTACGGGGTACACCAGGCACGACGTACAAGCGTATGCGATGCTCATTGTCCCTGTGTTCAAAATAGTCCGTCGAGTCCTTTGCGAGCAGTTCACTCGCATCGAATCCTGTCTCCTCAAGCAGCTCACGGAGCGCACAGTCGCGCTGATCCTCATCCTGATTAATTTTGCCCTTTGGAAATGTCCACGACGCATTCTTTCCCCATCCCTTGACGAGCACGCACTCTGTCCAGTCTTCGGAAAGTAAGATAGCACCACAAACTGGTACCCGCGTCTTGTACTGCCTGAACTGATTGAATGCCTCGTTCAAGCTGTTTGAGCCGTTGGACGTGTATAGCTGAATGAGCGGCACCACAGACGCCGACACTCGAAGTAACTCCTGCGCAAACTTTTTGAAATTGTAAGTAGGCAGTTGGGAGTTTTGGGGGCACAGAAAGTCCAGGTAAAACCAGTGTCTGGTATGTGTGAATGATTTCATACGTACGCCAATTCTAGCTGAAAGCCAATGCGCTCAATCGACGCAAGCTCATTGGCAGGCAAGTTGACAATAAAACGGCATGCCAAGTTTTCTAGCTCTTCTTCGAACGTGGCATGGGACTGCTTCACTGTCTGCTGTTCTACAGCCGATGGCTGGATATCGATGGACTGATCTTCCATGTCCCACGAACAAATGTTCAAGCCGCGGAGGCCGCGCCTTGTCCAGGGTGGACGACACGTAGGACCACGTGCCCATATCGGCCGATGGGGGCGTGCACCTCAGGCGTGGCGGACGAACCCAAGAATACAGCGGGGCGTGGGTCGTAACGTGCCTGTTTCGGTGCAATGTCGAACACACCGATGTCGATGATGCGCGGCGTGCGGGTGTCAGTGCCTATGGCGTGGAAGCGGTATAAAAGCACCGCTGTTGCGCATGCGGCATCCTTGACGGACTATCGGGTCTCGGACAACAAGCCAGCTGCGCCACGCGCATGGGAACGAAGCGAGGTGCAGGCCCTGTTTGACCAACCTCTACTTGAGCTCGTCTTCCAGGCTGCGTCTGTTCATCGGCAACACCATGATCCTCGCCGTATTCAGCTGTGTACGCTCATGAATATTAAGGAGGGCGGCTGCTCGGAAAACTGTGCGTACTGCTCGCAAAGCAGCCGCTACGAAACTCATTCCCAAGCAGGCAAGCTCGAGGATCTGGAAAATGTGCTTGTTGAGGCACGTCGTGCCAAGGAAAATGGAAGCACGCGCTTTTGTATGGGTGCGGCGTGGCGTGAAGTTGGTGGCCGCAAGCGCGGCTTCCAACGCATTCTCGACATGGTCCGTGAAATTCGGGGTATGGGCATGGAAGTGTGCACAACGCTGGGCATGCTGAACGCCGAGCAGGCGCAGCTCCTTAAGGAGGCAGGCTTGTCCGCTTACAACCACAACCTTGACACGAGCCGGGAGTACTATGGCAAGGTGATTACCTCGCGCACGTACGAGGACCGACTAGAAACCATTGAGCATGTGCGGAATGCCGGCATTGCTGTGTGTTCTGGTGGTATTTTGGGTCTGGGTGAGGATGAATCCGATCGAGTGGGTCTGATTTGGGAAATGAGTCGTTTGCCTGAGCCTCCTGAGAGCTTCCCTGTGAATGCACTGATTGCCATTCCTGGCACGCCGATGGAAGGACAGCCGCCTGTCACGTTCCAAGAAATGCTGCGTACAGTGGCGACGGCACGCATCGTGCTGCCCACTTCTATCGTGCGCTTGGCTGCGGGACGCCATTTGTTTACGGAGTCTGAACAGGCCATGTTGTTCATGGCTGGTGCGAATGCGATCTTCACGGGTCACCGTATGCTCACGACACCGACGACGTCGTGGAACGAGGACCATGCGATGCTGGACCGCTGGGGTCTGTCGGGTATGAAGAGCTTCGAGACGCCACGTATGGCGGTGGACGAGCATGTCTCTTGTGACAGCTCCTCGTCGTGTGGCTGCGCCCGTCAGCAGAACAGGCCTGCTGCCGAGCACGCCGAGGTTCCATAATGTGTACGTACATACCAAGTCCGACTGTTAGTCAGCGTCTGGGGCTTCGTCCTCTGGTCGCGCTCAACATTTTCCCGCCGCATGGGGTGGCTTGACCGGCGGCGGGAGCAGCCGCAGCCGCCCAAGCTTCTTGCGCAGGTGGCTGTATCGCTGTTATGGGGCATTGTTCCGCTGTCATGGATTTATGCCTTTATGTTTGTGGCTCTGCGGGTCAGGCAGACTCGACTGCTGCGCCTCGCGGGGCGAGGCAGGAAGCCCACGCTCTTTGGCAGGCGACCGCGCCTAGCTGCCTTGTTCAACAGGCGCCGACTTTTTGTTTGGAGCGTAGTGGAAGTGGCGTTCTCGCTGTACTACCAGTACCTAGTGCGGCGGGTGCAAAAGCGCAACCCGATTTTGTCGCGTGAGACGGTGGATCCGATCATGATCCGTGTCATGCGTGAGGCCATTCTGGACAATCTAGAAGATCCAGCGCGTTTTGTATCGAATCTTGATGCGCACAACGACATCCCTATACCCAAAGCATCACTACCCTACGACGATCCATGCGCTGTGGCGTTCCGTCGGGAGATGAGCGGCTGGTTCATGGGTATGAAGCCTGAGCATATTACGCGGGCGGATGTGCTCGATTGGCTTGCATGCTTCATGTTTGACAAGCGCTATGACGAAGTGCTCGCTCATGATACGCGTGACGGCGCCATGCAGGAGTTGTTGGCCGAGGTTCTGCATACATTTGAGGCGCGCCGTGGTCTGCCGTTTGCGGAGTCGGCGCCGCCGGGTGTGGAAAGGAAGCGGCCCATGCTCCTAACTCTTGATCCGGTGCATGTGCACACGCGCCCACTTATGCTGTACGTCGTGGTGTCAGCCATGAATCGCGTGGTGGAAGGCTATTTCCGTCTGCATGGTGTGCGTCGGTGCCGGTACGGCTCGCTCTCGTATCTGCTGTACGTGCCTCGCGGCTGGCGTCCTGAGGCAGTGTCGGCGGGCAAGGCGTACCGGCCGATTCTCTTCCTGCATGGACTGGGCCTCGGTTTGAATGAGTATGCCCTGGCGCTGCGAGCGCTGCTTCGGCCGTGCGGTCAGCCGGCGCCGTACCCGGTCGTGATTCCGTTGCAGCCGTGGATGTCGTACGAGTTTTTTTCGCCGCGGTTTTTGCGTCCCTGGCATCATGTAGAAGCGCCTGCGCTGCTCCATGGCATTTTGACGCGGCATGGCTTCGACAAGTGCCATGTCTCGATTCTGTCCCACAGCATGGGCACGATCGTGCATGCATGGCTCATGCGTGCGTGGCCGAAGCTGATTGCGCGCTCCGTGTTTGTCGATCCTGTTTGCTTCCAGCTGTGGGAGCCGCATATCTGCTACCGCTTCCTGTATAAGCCGACCGAGTCGTTCGTCGAGTTTGTGCTGCGGTACTTTGCTGCTCGCGAGCTGGGCAATGCGAATCTGCTGACGCGGCACTTTGACTGGTCGTCGAATGTGCTCCTGATGCACGATGTCTGGAAGCACCACACGCCCGACGATGTGCGTATCTATCTTGCGGGAGACGACACGGTTCTGCATGCGTGGCGTGTGCTGCATTTGCTCAAGCGCTGTGGTCTGCAGGACTCGGTGCACTATGCCCCGGCGCTGCATCATGGCGAGCTCATGATGCTTCCGAACCACCGTGTGCCGGAGATGATCGATGTGCTGATCCAGTAGCTATGTCCAACAATACACTAGTGTACAGCGATTCAAAAGAGCCGGCGACGCGGCGGCCCGCTGTGCCATATCGCCGCGCGGCGGGGTCATGGTCAGTACGACATGCAGGTTCGTCGTGATGTGCGCGCGGAACAGGGCCAGCAGCTCGTCATCCGAGTCGAGCACGAGTCCCTCGCGCTGCGCCGTGTCGCGCAGTTGCGAGAGCAGAGAGGCGTACTCGTCGCCCTCAAAGAGACCGGCGACTTCGGCGTTGGCCAGCAGGGTATTGAGTTTCTCGACGCGCGCCGGCACAGCCACCTGGCTTTCGTCGAGCGTCCAGCACACACGCTCGCCGCGCACACCGACGCGGCGCAGCAGCGCGCGCAGATCGTCGTCGAAGCGCGCCTCGTCGTACGTGCTCGACGTCGGCACGCTGTACAGCGACAGCCCACGCAGCCACGCACAGAAGCGGGCCACCGTCGTGCGGCCCGAGCCCGCCACGCCGATGAGCAGCAGGTGCCCGCCGGGCTGCTGCAAGACGCGGTCGCATCGGAGCGCCAGGTCGAGTACCGCATCGTGCAGCACAAGCTCCGTCTCGAGAGCCTCCTCAGCAAAGCCATGCAGCCGGGCATGTGCGTAGCGGCGGAGCGGCGCACGCTCGACACGCCGGCAGTCGCGGGTGAGCCAGTCGGAGTACAGCAGCGGCCGTGCGAGCGCCGAGGTGAGGTCCGTGCCCGGGAACGCCGTGCGCGCCGCCTCGTCGAGGGCCGCCTCGCTCCATGCGCGGTCGCTCGCGGTGACGAGTCGGTCCTGGAACACGCGCTGCGCCTCGTGCGCCCACACGCGCACGAGCTCTTCGAGCGACGACGCGTCCTCGGGCATGACGGTGTGCATGCCGCGCACCCACCGCGTCAGCTCACGCGGCGAGTACACATAGTGTGCGTACTGATCCGGCGTAAAGTGCTGCTGCGTCGTGCGGAAGAAGGCGAGCATGCCGTGCGCGAGCGCTTCGGCATAGCCGACCAGCGCTGGCACGCGGCGCAGCAACGCGCGGTTCAGCGTGCCGTAGATCTGGAGGAGCGCCGTGTCCGATGGGTACGGCACCCACACCACGGGCACATGGCGCAGCAGGCGCGCCGGCAGCGGCGTGCGCCCGGCATCCGTCGGCGGGTTGCACGCGCCGACGAGCTGGATGCGCTCGAGCGCAATCCACGTGCGGTGCCACCAGAATCCGCGCTGCTCGACCCACTGGCGCACAAGGGCCAGCACATGCTGCGTAGCGTACCGATCGGGCGCAGGCAAGTTGATCTCGTCGCAAAAGAGAGCGAGGCGGCGGCCAGGCACACGCGGCACGAGCCGACGACCTGCTGGCGTGTTCTCGTACACGGCATGCGCCTCGAGGGTGCGCAGCAGCGTGCGTGGTGTCGTTTGCGACGACAGGTTCAGGGTGACGACGTCGACGTCGGGCAGGCGTCGAAGAGCCGCGAGGACGACCATCGTCTTGCCGGAGCCCGGTGGACCACACAGCACCACTGGCCGCTCGTCCTGAAGCCATGCATACAGCAGATCCTCGTGCCGCACCGTGTCGATCGTAGGGACCACCGCATCGGACGTGCTCAGCGCACGCGCATCGACGTCCACCTGTCGAGCGCTCCACGCATGGAACGGCGCGTTCGGCGCGGCCTCGACGTGCACATCCAGCAGCGAGGCATCGGGCACATCGTGGACGTCGGCGTGCTGCCGCACGGCATCGGCGATCACCGCACGCACCTCGTGCGACGCATCGCCTGCAGCCGCCCACACGAGCGACAGGACGAGCGAGCGGCGCGCGAACATCGCCGTGTCGTCGGCGCTGAGCGGAAAGTCTGGGTGGTGCGCATTGTACGCGAGCACCTGGCGCACCGCGCGGCGAAGGAGCGCCACGAGCGCCGTCAAGGCACGAACGGGTGACCATGTCATGCAGTGCGTATGTGCCTGGGCCTGAGCCAAGACGCGGTCGACGAGAGCGTCTGCGGCCATGTACGGCGATATGGCATGCACGATGCCGTCGGCGACGTGCTGCGCGGCAACCGTCTCAGCGACAGGCACATCGTCGACGACGGGGCGTGTGCGCAGCTCGGCCAGGGCGTGGGCGTACCGCATCGACATGGCCACGGCGTCGTTCGGGAACCATACCATGCCGCAGCGCGTAATCGTCGCGCGCGTCGCATGCGCCACGCTATCGACCTCAAACAAGAGGCGCACATTGTCCGGCAGCGCTAAACGCTCGCCCGTCGGCAGCGTCAGCTGTCGATTGTCATCCAGCACGCTGTTCAGCGTCTCGACCCACTCCGGATCGAGGTCGCCGTCAAAGACGATCCAGTGGCGCTGCTCGCGCTCGCGCCGCTCGTTCTCGACGATCCGACGGAGCATATGCGTAAACAGACCATCCGTCCATTCGCGCGTCGTGGCGTCCAGCGTGCCGTACAAGGCTTCTTTGCTCAGCACCTTCGGGTCCAGGACGTGCGCGACGCCATCACAAGACTCGAGACGCGCGAGGGCTTGGAGCAGAACGCGCCATGCGCGTGTCTTGCCGACGCCGGACTCACCCACGAGCACCACACCATGCGATACCTGCAGGATGCGGTGCAGCTGCAGCACCTTGTCGAGCCACGCGCCGCCGGCCGTGAGGTGCTGCGCGCCACATTCAGCTTCGACGGCGGCTGTCAGCGCATCCAGCGCTGGCGGCGCAGGACGCACGTCGGGGAACACGTCCGACACCAGCTCCGTCAGCAGCGGCGCATCGGCCGCGACGAGCCGCGGCGGCACCGTTTCCAGCACGCTCTGCACAATCGCCGTAGCCTCATCGTCACCACGCTGCATGTGCGCTGCCCGCACGAGCACAGCTTTGAGAGCGCGCAGCCCAAAGTCATAGTGCGGTGCGTCACTCAGCTGCTCGGTGCACAGCTGAAACAGCAGCACCATTTTGCGTGCGAGCGTGCGGGCGGTCGTAAAGCCATGCACACGCAACAGAACGTGTACAATGTGCTCAGCGTCAGGCTGCGTCATGGCGACGCGTCCAAACAGCTTGACGAGGTTGTCTGGCAGATGCGAGCGGCCCGCGTACGACGGGTTCATCGTGACAAAGATGCCCGTCGATGGCTGGACAGGCACGCGTGGACCGAGGTCGGCCTCCGTGGACGATGCGAGCGCATGTTGAATCGCTTGGATCTGCTGCGAGACGCTCGACAGCACATGCTCGTCGAGGCGATTAAACTCGTCAAAGCAGCCCCAGGCACCGACACGGCACAGCCCCACAAAGAGGCGGCGCATCGCGCTCAAATCAAATTGCGAGTCGCAATTAAATACCAGCACAAAGCGCCCCAGTTCGGCGCCGAGTGCCTTGACCGTCTCCGTCTTGCCCGTACCAGCAGGGCCAAACGGCGCACCGCCACGCCGAGATGCCAGCGCGTGTGTCAGCGTCATGAAGCACGCGGCCGTGAGCGGCGTCTGCACGAGCCGCTCCTGCAAGCCGAGGATCTCAAAGCCATAGTCAAACGAAGCATGCGCCAGGCGGACGACGACGCGTCCCCCCTCCTCCATGTAGTGCCGCAGCTGCTGCTCCCATGCATACTCGGTGAGCGCGCTCTGTGTCACGGCCTCGTGGTGCGTCAGCAGGAGCATGAGCTGCTCGGCCTGCCTGCGTACATGCGGCGACGCAATCGCCACTTGACTTTGCACGTCTAGCAGCGCCCGCACGGAGGCATGCACGCTCGACACACGATTCTCGCTCATCGCGCGCTCAACGCGACGTGCCCAGTGAATTTGGCACGCGAGCACAAGGAGCTGCGTCGGCGCACTCTCCAGCCACGACGTCACGGACGGCACATCATACACGAGCGACTCCAGCGCGGCTAGCACACCCGGCAACATATGCGCAAGCGTCGTCCGGATAGCATTCTGAAGCGCATCGAGCCACTCATGGACCGGCATGCCGTCGCGCACGACCACCGGCGTGATAAGCTCGACGCGCTCAGCGGCGGTCGTCTCGACCGCGCGGATGAGAGAGCCGTCCGCATGCACCGTGGCCAAGCCAGCAAACATCTTGGACAAATGCCTCGACACGTGCGGGATATCTCGTCCATGTCCGAGCATTTCGAGGAGATCGTCGTCGCCGACAAAGTAGAACCGCGGGAATCGTCCACGCTCGCGCTCGAGGTACTCGCCAAGCGCCGTCTGGATCCGGTGCAAGAGCTCGGCGAGGCGCTCGAGCGAGGCGCGCATGCCCGGCACCGCAATCACGTCGAGTACGTAGGGCGCTTTCAGCACCTTTTTGAGCAGGGCCAGAAACTCACTGCTGATACTTTGGAAGCGCGCACTTTCCACAGGCAAGATGTGCGTCATGGCCTCGGAGCCTGCGCCGGCAAAGATGCCATGCAGGTACACCCACTGCCGTTGCACGTCGGCCCACAGATCAAAGACGGTCTGAATGCGGGCCAGGCGCTCTTCCCACATCTGCGCCTCTTCCTCAAACACGCGATAATGCGGACTCGCGGCCATCGCCCGCAGGCCGCCGGCGTGCTCGTTGGCCTGTAGGAACAGGGCATCCCAGCCGCGCAGAAGCATGCATACGTGGCGGTAGTCAACGAGCTCGAGCGCGTACCCTGTCCATGCCTCGCGCACCTGCTGCAAGTACACGTCCAGAGCGTATTCGCCCTGAGCATCGTGAATGGCCGCGCGGATCAGCGGCAGATGAGCGCGCCAGTCCAGCGCCCACACGCTACCGAGCGTATGTGAGCTCGGAATGTACCGCGGCGCATGGAGGCGCGCATGCAATGCGCGCCAGTGGCGCGTTTGAAAGGCATCGGAGCGCAGGTCGCCCAGCACTTTGACGTGCGCCACGAGAAATTGGAGCTCGTCGTGCACGGCCTCGTAGGCCTCATACGAGCGCATGCGCGTCGGAAGCCCACGGCAATCGCGCAGCAGCGATTCAAGACGCTGCCGCACCTGCCGCACCTGGACATGACTCCAGGGCGTCGCTTTGAGCTCGTCGAGTCCGGACCCAATCTCGGCCAGCGCCTTCCACACGGACTCGAGACCCTGCATCTCTTCGGCCATCTCCGTCAGTACCGACGCATCCAGCGCTTCGAGCCCAAACGCGTCGCGGGCATCAGCGAGCATGTGATGCGTCCGCTCCAAGGCAGCCATGCGCAACGCAAAGTCGCCCAGGACTCGCAGTGCCTCCGCCACGGGCAGCGCACCTGACGTCGGTCGCTCTGTTGTCCACGCCGTGCGCAGCGCATCCATCTGCTCTTGCACGGCCCGCGTCTCACTGGCCATTCGCACCTGCAGACTTTCGTGCTGCGCCTCTATCGCCGTCTGCTTGTAGGCCAGCAGCTGCTCCAATGTCGTCCAGGCGCCCTGAAGCTGCTCCACATACAGCCAATCCGCCGGCCATGGGCTTCGCTGCGCGCGCCATTCCTGCTCGGATCGGGCCAGCAGCTGGACACGCGCCTCACACGCCCTCATTTCGTGCTTCCATGCCGCTGTGCGAGTGATCAGCGTAACGACGTGTGACGTCGACGAGTGCGTCGCGCTCAGCGGCTCCAATTCACGCCGACCCCGAGCCAGATGCTCGTGCATCTCGTGCATCGCCGCCTGAACCACCTCGGCCCAGCGCGTCTGGAAAGCCGCCTGCCACGCATCGAGTCGTGCAGCTACGCGTGCCTGTGCAGGCGTGGCGTCAATATGCACGAGACCAAATGCACGACGAGGCGCGGCGCTGACAAACGCGCGCGTCTCACGCACGCGCTCCATGAGCTGAAGCCATGCCTCCAAGTCATCGGTTGGCGCCGCACTCTCTGGTTCTGCATCCCAAAGTATTTGCAGCTCAAGCCATTGCATCGCGTACACATGCGCTTCCGCCAGAGCAGCCTGGATCCGGCGCAGGGGAGCCTGTAGCGCCGCAGGCGGAATAGCTCGCAACAAGTCGCGATGCGTCGAAACAGACCGCTCTCGCAGCTCAAGCGTGCGTTGCGTGACGTACAGACGCGGCTGCAGAAGAACGGTATCGAGACACGTCCCAAACGCATCAAACCAATGCGCACGCGCCATGTCCAGAGCGGGCTCCAGTTGGAGCGTCTGGGCGCGCAGCACGACCTGGACCACCGGCGTGTCGCCATCCACGTGCATGGAGTCCAGCGACGCGGTAAAGGATGCCAAAGCATCTTCGACGCGTCGATGGAGAATGCAGTCGAGCCGCTCTTGCAGACCGCGTACAAACGCATCTACATTGACATAGTTGTGTTGCGCCAACGAATCGACCAGTCGCTGCAGCGAGCCAAGCACGCCGCGTATCGTTTCATCCACATAATCACACGTGTGCAGCTGCTCGAGCAGAGTCTCGATCTGCTCATCAACGCCGCCCGCGACGTGCGCGGCCTGCGTCTCGTACTGGACCACAGCTCGTACAAACGCATCGACGACTTCGGCCTGTGGATTGTCCTGCATCGAAAGACCATCCAAAAATCGCTCCCATTGACACGACCATACTTGCTGCAGCTGCGCACGCACATGCAACTGTGTCTTGGCCAGCAGACGCGCCACGAAAGGATGCACCGTCATCTGAGCATGAATCTTGTCGAGCGTATGCAAAGCACTGTCGACGGCCATGGCAAAAGGCGATATGCGCTGCGCGTCTTGCGCGAGGCTCGCCAAAGCCTGAGGCACGACTATGCCGCGCATCGCCAGTGCATGTGCTTCGTTGGCTAGTGCGAGCGTGTGCGCATCATAGTTCGCCATAAGCCGCAACGTATCCTTCTCACGGTCCCGTACCACGCGCAACACAGCACCTGCTGGTAGCGTCGCTCGGCGGCTCATATCTTGCGCCCATGCCTGGACCAACGGCCGCGTATCCAGTTTCGGCAAGAACGCCTGGCTCTCTTCGTACAGCCGTTGGCCGTCCACATGGTCAGCCCATCCCTCGCCCAAGGCGTCTTGGACACGCTGCATGTACAAATGGAGCTGGCGCTCCAGCTCGTCGACCCAGATGATGGCACCTACGATCTCAGGCTCATTTCGAAGTTGCGCCGCAACGTGTGCGTTCGAGTCGCGATATCCTGCCTGGAATCGTGCGCGCAGAGCATCCAAGTCGCCTCGCACACTTTGAAGCAGCACCGCTTGGTACTCCTGCACGGCGGCACGCACACGCGGCCGAGAAAACAGCTTGTTGAAGCGCGCAAGCGTGCGTAGGCGCTCTCGCGCGGAGCTTGCTTGCCCGATCTGCAGACGTAGGCGCTCGATCAGGCGTGACTCGACGTGCGCAATGCGCTCGTGATACGCTTTTTCGGCTAGGGCGAGTGCTGCTGTGCCATGCTCTGACACGTCGAGCACGTCGACGCCACGAAACGCTGCGAAAGCTCCGCGAATTTCGTGCGCGGTCTGCTCGCTCGAAGCGTCGAGGGCGTCACTCACAGTGCCGACATCGACCATGCCGACCAGCTCTTCATGCGCGCGTCGTAAGCGGCCAAGATAGGCAAGTCGAGTCCGTAAAGCACTGTGCGGCGCTGCGACTTTGATCGGAATAAACTTTTCTGCCCGTTTCCGGGTCAAGTCACGAGCGACATAGACAAACTCCTTGACTTGCTCGTCCCAGTCGTCCAGCACGGCTTCGACGGCTGCATGGGTCGCAGCGAATGTTTCATAGTCCTGCTCCATGAGTGGCTCCGTCGATAGGATACGGAGCAGGCACTGATGCACGTCACGGCCTAGTGCATCAACAAAGGCAAGAGCGCGACGCACGGGGTATGTACTTAGACGCAGCTTTTTGTTCATCATGGTGCATACGCTGCGTTGTGCTTCGGCCAAGGCATCGAGGGAGGAGGCAGCGAGCAACTCGCCAATGGGCAAGTCTTTCAAGAGGACGTTGTAGCCATGCACTTTCTCGACACAGTCTTTCAGACCGGTGTCAGCATGGAATGAGACGGTGGCATGAAAACGTTTTGCATGCGTGAGTACGTCGAGCGTGAGTGTAATTTCAGGCGCATGCAACTGGCGTTCAAGGTCCTCCAACGCCTTTTCCATCGCAGCCCAAAAGTTGATCTCTTGCATCGTCGTACCAGCCGCCGTGTTGTAATCCAACTTGGTGATCGTCTGCACGGCACGAACCCAGCCATTCATCTCGGCATGCAGCTGATTGATAAAGGCGTCGTCCTCCAGCAGAGATGGCGGCTGAATGGCTTCGATGCCACGCGCGTCGCGCTCACAGGCCGCGCGGATCGCCGGATGAATGCTGAGTACGACATGCGGAATTTCCACATCCTGCTGTGCGTGTCGCAGGCTGAGCTCTAGCTCTGCGAGCTTGCGTCGAATCAACAGCATGCCCGTCTTGCCTTCTTCATCTTTGGTATTGGTCTCGTCAGCGTGGCCAGCCACGTAAGCGTCGATCCATGGTGTCATGACATTATGCACGACGTGCTCCATGGTTTCGTAGGGTGTCTCCAACATCTGCGCCACGTCCTCTGATGATGCATGCTCAGGTCGTGGGGCTTGCAATGTCACGACACGCACCTGGGAGGCAAGTGGCGCATGCAGATCAAGCACCGCTTGCCGCTTCACCAGCGCCAACATAGAAACACATTTCTGGGACCAAGTAGGGCTCTTAGATAAGGTATAGCGCGTACATGTGTCCGGATCCGTCTGATCAACGAAAACAACGGTCTCCGATGCATCCTGCACAAAGGACACAGCCACATCTACCCAAGACTCGTTATCGGCCAGCGATGCCCGCACATTTTCGGGTTGAGCATTTAGGACTACAGGCAAGAGTGCCTCGAGGTATGCGCGTACCGGCGCGACGTCCCAATCGGCCATGGACGCGCGTCCACCGTCCGCTCCACGATGACGCCAACGTCCAAGTAACACGGGGTCACGTGTCATATGCTCAGGTTCCGGGAGGCTTACACTGTATGGGACACTACATCTGGCGGAACATGTTCTGCAGCCGCCGCTTGCGCTCTTCGAGTTCACGGCGCTGCTGATCAAGCGCAGCACGCATCTGCCGGTGGCGCGCGTACAGCTCCTCTTCGCTCTGCTTCAGCTTGGCTTCCTTCTCGGCGACCTTGCGTTGGAACACGGCCTTCATATCGTTCTCCATCTTGGCCAGCTTCGCCTCATGCATGGCACGCGCCTCAGCATTCTTTTCGGTGGGATTGATTGCTGTGAAGACGGAGTCGTCCTGAATTACGCCAAGCGACCGCAGCTTGTCCGAGCGGTACTTTTCATAGCGCAACTCCGTGAGCTCACGCAGATCCTCCATGTTGGAGCGGATGAGCATTTGGCGCAACTTCACAAAGTCGCAATGGTTTTCGTTGTCGACCTCAATCACACCCCAGGGGTACGCGCGGCCACGGACAATACGACCATCAGGCGTCTTGACAAGGTTGTTGGAGCCGACAATGGCAAATGGCAGACGGCGTTGGATCTCGGTGACCTCGGCGATCGTCTCCTCATCGTCCTCCTCACTCATAGGGAGACGCACAATATCGATGCCGTGGAACTCGAGGTCACGCAGAATACGCTGCTTGTACTGTTGCAGCTCATTCTCTGAGACTGTGTCTGACTTGGCAATGATGGGAATCACCGTCGCATAGTTGTTCAGACGCGTCATGAACTCAAGGTCGATATGACGCAGACCGTGACCCGTCGGCTGGATAAAGTACAGCAAAGCGTGCACGCGATTGTCCACGATCCTGGAGCGGCTCAGACGGTTCTCCTGCTCAAGGTAGGACTCGAAGCGCGACTCGATCGTCTGCAGAATAGGCTCCCACGTGTTCTCATTGTTCACAAAGTCGCCGAAGCCAGGTGTATCGATGAGGTTGAGACGAAGGCAGACATCATTTTCCTCAATGTCAGCACTGATCGTCTCGATGCCGACGGTTTGCGTCGGCACCTGAGACATGTCGCGGTCCTCACCACTTGGAACGAGATTCGTGTTGAAAAGCGTGTTGATCAGGGTCGATTTACCAAGCCCCGTTTCACCTGCCCATGCGTTAGTTCTCTCGCGAGTCTGTCATACATACCGACTACCATGGCTGTAAACGTAAAGCCTTTGCGCACAGCCGCACGGTGCATCTGATTCGGGAGGTTGGCAAATCCCACATAACTGGTTAGTTTTTTGCGCTGCGCAGCCGCGGAAGGCGAGACGGCCGGTGCAGATGCCATAATGGATGGGGACGGACGACGAGGTAGAGTTTCCGATCCGTCCTGTCTGGTCCCACACCCTCGCGCCGGACGCGAGCCACCCTATCGGCACGTGATGTACCACGTGGTGGAAAATCGACGCTGTGGTCTGCACGATGGCAGCACGCGCCAGCGTCGCTGTCTCCTTGACGACCGCCATGAAACTCACTGCAGAGCTATTAACGCACTGCGACTCGTCCATCAATGCACTCAAAGAGCGTGAGCTTGACTTGCGCGGATTTAAAATTCCTGCTATCGAAAATATGGGTGCTTCGCGCGACCAGAATGATACCATCGATATGACGGATAATGACGTGCGCTTCCTGGGCAACTTTCCTCGGATGCTGCGCTTACAGCACCTCACACTCTCTAATAATCTAGTTGCTCGAGTGGACGCGTCCATTCACAAACAGCTACCATACCTTGTGTCGCTTATACTCACCAATAACGCCATATCCGATTTTCAGGAGGTTTCGCATCTGCGCCGCCTTCGTCACATGCGCTATTTGTGCCTCATGGGCAATCCTGTCGCGCGCGAAAAGCACTATCGTGAGTTTGTTGTATGGTGCATGCCGCACCTCCGCGTGCTGGATTACCGGCGCATCACAGAGCGCGAGCGCGCTGTCGCTCGAAAAGCGTTTGTGGCACCTGATGGACAACTCAACCAACTAGCCCTCTCGCTCATGGGCTCAAAAGAGCGTCGAGCATCCGGAGGCACTGCTCCGTCGGAGCCTGACGCACCACTTCCCACGAGGCGACATCAGCTCACTGACAGTCAGCGTGCTGCCATCGCCGAGGCCATCGATCGGAGTGAAAGCATGGAGGAAATTCGCCGGCTCGAAGAGCAACTCAAGCTCGGCTACATCCCATCTTCCCAGACAGCGCCGTGACGCTTTGCGCTCCGTACACCTGTAGTTATATGCGTTCTGTATCCATGGTAAGCCCACGTGACTGCCTCTGAGACGTAGCCTTGGCACCAACACACTAGTCGCCTACAACGCGCGTCATGGGCGCACCCCTCCGTGTGCGTGCCGATACGACAGGCGACTGGAGTGAAGAGGCATGCCGCACGGTCGCCTATGAGCTCACGTCGTCTCTTGATCTTGGAGAGCATCGGAATGCACTCGTTGACACCATGGTGTGGATACACATGGTTGCAGCAGATCTCGGCGAGCGCGTACGTGCGTGGACTGGCCGACAGTATCATCCGTCGCCACAGCATCTTCTGTCGCTTTTGCATAGTTTCAGCGCGATTGTACGTGAACAGCATGAGCAGCATGAAGACCAGCAGCGATTCCGTCTCATGGGTCTTGACAAGCTCCGTGCGACAGTCGAGCAGATCGAGGAAATGCAGTCGCTTCTGTCCACGAAACGCAAACGACTAGAAGATGCTAACAGTGAGGCAAATGATCGTCTTCATTGCATGGTCGAGCAACAACAAGTGGCTGAAAGCAAGCGCGAAGCATCCCTCGCTCTCCAGACTGAGCTGCAGCGTCAGGAGGCGGCTATGGCTCAGCAACGGGCATCTGTCCTGCAGGAGCTTTCCGAGGCTGAGCCAGCATTGCTAGATGCACAGGCTGCTGTAAGCAATATCAAGAAGCAGCACTTGAGCGAGGTGCGGTCCATGACCAACCCGCCGTCACCTGTCAAGCTGGCTATGGAATCGGTGTGTATCCTACTCGGCCACCGGGTAGATGGCTGGAAGAGCGTCCAGAGTCTCATTCGTCGTGACGATTTTATCTCGACCGTCGTTCACCTTGATACCGCCCATATCCCACAAGCACTACGCGAGCGTTTACAGCGCGAATACCTTGACCGACCCGAGTACAATATCGACAGTATATACCGTGCCAGCTCGGCATGCGGACCCCTCGCGCGCTGGGTACTAGCTCAGATTCACTACGCCCACATTCTCGAAAGCGTAGGCCCGTTGCGCGCACAAGTCCAGATCCTGGAGGAGCAAGCATCTTTGACACGCCAAGAGGCGATCAAAGCGGATGCCACCGTTGCCGAGCTGGAAGAAAGTATTGATTCGTTCAAGCGTGAATATGCATCGCTCATTAGCGAAACACAAGCACTATCAAACGAAATGCATACAGTGGAAGCGCGCGTTGCTCGCAGTGTGCGCCTTCTTGATGGTCTCAGCTCGGAGCGAGAGCGTTGGGAACATGGCCGCGAGGCTTTTGATGCACAGGTCAAAACCCTGCCAGGTGACGCTCTTTTGTGTGCGGCGATGATCACTTATGCCGGCTTTTTCGATCAAGCATGCCGCGAAGCTTTATGGTATGCGTGGGTTGCGCGTCTGGGTTCATGTAACGTGCCCGTGCGTGCTGCCTTGTCGTTTGCTGATACGCTTTCGACGGCCGACGAACGCGCGGTCTGGCAGAATCTGGGCCTGCGAAGTGATTCTCTCAGCATCGAAAACGCCGTGATGCTCCAGCGATGCACGCGTGTGCCTCTACTGATTGATCCTTCAGGCCGTGCGGTGTCGTTTGCTCAAGGCTTGTTCGCGCATGCACAACCGGCGATCACCTCATTTTTAGATGGTGGTTTTGCGCAGGTACTTGAGCGTGCGTTGCGTTTCGGTATGCCGCTCATTATCACCGACGCCGAGTATTTTGATCCTATTCTTATGCCTGTTCTGAACGCGGAAAAGCGCCGCACAGGGGGGCGCTTGCTTGTGCGTGTCGGCACCTCAGATGTCGACTGGGCTCCTTCGTTTCGGCTCATACTCGCCACGAGGTACGCAGGCCTTGTATTAGCGCCGCACGTATTTGCCCGAGTCCAAGTGATCAACTTTACTATCACGCGTAAAAGTCTCGAGGCCCAGTCTCTCGCCAGAATACTGCATCACGAGCGGGCCGATATCGAGCAGCAGCGAGTGGATCTGGAACGGATGCAAAGCGAATTCCAGCGACGTCTTTTGCGACTTGAACAAAGCCTTCTTACAGCGCTCAACGAGGCACAGGGTCACATTCTCGACGACGACCATGTCGTGAGCACACTTGAAACACTCAAGGCTGAGGCAGACGACGTGACACAAAAGGTGCAAGCTACTGGCGACATCATGACTACGGTCCAGCAGGCTACCGAAGCCTACGTGCCGTTAGCAAGCGCCTGCAGTGCACTCTACTTTCTACTCGAGCACATGCAAGAGCTGCATCCATTCTATTCATTTGATATGCGTCTTTTCGAACGTCTCTTGCAGGATGTGCTCTCCCATCCAACTGCGACTGACTCAGAGAACGATCGATGCGACGCTTTGTATGACGAATTATTCATCAGCACCTTCTTTCGTGCGGCTCCCACGCTTTTGCATGCTGATGCTCTTGTGTTAGCTGTGGCGCTCGCGCAAGTGTACTGCCTAGCTGGAAGACGCGCTGGTGAGCTGGACGGAGCTGACTTTCATGCTTTGCTCTATGGCACAGACACTCCCACGCTACGTCTTGTCGAACACGAAAAGCTGACGCATCCAGAGGCATGGCATGCATGGACCATGCAAGTGGCACCTGAGCTAGCCGATGTACCGCTGACGCCCCTTTCTAGCGACACGGAAAACCTTGTGCGGCAGGCATTAATTGTGCGTACACTGCGTCCTGATCGTCTGGCGCCTGCTCTCACGCGGCTAGTCCATCATATTTTTGGTACTCCGCTCCTTGATGCAGCACCGCCCACCATTCACGACATCGTCGAGCAAGTGTCAAGCGATTCGCCCCTGGCCATGTGTGGTGTAGCGGGCTATGATGCCAGTGGCATTGTGGAAGCGTGTGCGGTGTCAAAGCAAATGACTTGTGCAGAAGTCGCTCTGGGCTCACCGGAAGCCATAGGCATGGCAGACCGTGCTATTATATCTGCTGCACGCTCAGGCTCATGGGTGCTCATTAAAAATGCGCACCTAGCTCCGGTCTGGCTCGCACAGCTTCCATCGCGACTGACATCGCAAAAGCCACACGAGCGGTGTCGTATTTTTCTTACATGCGAGCTCTCACCATCTGTGCCGCCATCTTTTATTCGCGCTGCACGCATTGTGATGCATGAACCGCCTGCTGGATGCAAAGCCATTTTATTGGATGCTTTACATGCTCTGGACTCGAGGCCCGCATCGAACACTGATAAGGCGCCTCCTGAGCGGGAGCGCGTCTACTTTTTGGTGGCCTTGCTACACGCAATCGTGCTAGAACGCGCTCGGCATGCGCCACTTGGATGGTCGCACGCTTATGAGTTCTACGATACGGATCTCGAGGCGGCGTACGCAATCGTCGACACGTGTATGGCTTCGGCTGCCCAGTCCAGGCGTAACCTGGCACCAGAAGTGATACCATGGCCCGCACTTCGCGCGCTATTGGCCCAAAACGTGTACGGCAGTCGCATGGACAGTGACGCTGATCGACACATGCTTGATGCGCTACTGGCGCACCTGTTTATACCCGCAGCATTTGAGCGCGACTTTGTCATTGCACCCAATGACGTGCAGCCGCTCATCGCACCCGAAGGACTGCACCGCGAGCAACTCTGTGCCTGGGCTTCTAGTCTTCCAGAGCCACAACCCGTGCACTGGGTTCTTTTAGCGCCTGAAGCCGAGCGTGCTACAGCTGTTCAGAACGCGACACGCATCCTCCGGCACCTCCAAATACTCCGACAGCTTGCTGGTCGCGAGCAAGATATCATTGTGGACCATACGCGGTCAGACACAGCACCTGCACCTCCTGCCACTTCCGAGCTAGCGGCACTAGTCGAGTCGCACCTGTCCAAAGTACCACGTTACACACGAACAGACACACCCAGTGCTACAGACCCGCTTGGACGCTTTTGGGCCCGAGAACGGCACATGGCACTCAGTGTCAGCGACACGGTCTATCGCGACCTCGAGCGTCTAGCTGATGTACTTGTCCATCGTGCACCACGGAGCAGCGACGTCTCTGATATGCTGTCTTGCATCGAGAAGGACCGAGTCCCGGCAGTCTGGTGTACATCATCTGTGCCTTACGGCACTTCCTTGTGTGGATGGCTGAATGACTTGGGTGCGCGTACACAGCACGCCATGCAGGAGACACACGAACGCGTAGAATTGGGCCGACTATGGGCTGCGTCCGCGTTTCTTACTGCCACTCGCCAGATGACGGCGCGTCATCGACACCAGAGTCTGGAGCAGCTTGAACTTCAATGGCATCTAGGCAGCAAAAGCGTTCCAGGCCAAATGATATGGGAGATCGGGCCTGTTTGGATTGACGGCGGAGTCTGGTCGAAGGGCCAATTGCATCTGAATAATGGTTCTTCGACATGCGTCTCGACCAGTACGCTGGAGTGGACGATCCCTGCAGACACGATTGCCCAACAACTGCTGCATGTACCCGTCTTTCTCGACACACAACGGCAGCATCTTTTGTGCCATGCTGCTATTCCCATCGATTCTGCTGCCGCGTTGGATCTTGCCGCGCTTCGAGCTGTAGCGATTCGGCTCATGTAGCAGAGTTATCCCATACCAAGGAAATGCCTCGATTCGACCACTTCTGCATCGCCTGCGCCATGACGACAGTAGATATGTCTTTCATCATTGTGAGCGGCACGAACCAGCGAACCTGGCGCAGCTTCGGCCATAATCCGTGGCTTAGGACTTGTGCCAGCCGAGGATCACCGCGTACATAAAGTGATTCCACACGCTGCCACATGTCAAAGCTGAAAAGAAGGTCGAGTTCGAAAAAAAGCGCACCAGTGGTAAAATCCCAAGATAGAATTACTGGCTTGGCCCCTTTGCTTAGACGCCCAGCTTGCGTCATGCACATTGCTTTGGCTGAAGCAACATCCAAGTGCATCGAGCTGACACGGGTCGTGCTCAGCAGCAGCTGCTCCAGAGCAAGAGGTGCTAGGTCTTCACAATGACATATTGAAATGTGCTGCACGTAGGTAGCGTAAGAAGGGCATTGTACAACAAGTGTGTATCGTAATCGATTGACTGATACAGGTGAACGTAAATACAGTGCTCTATACGCAACAGGTATCATCTTGTGATACATGTCGCGCGATACGCTCAGTATTCGCCAGAGTCCCTGATGCGGGAAGTCACTGGTTAGATCGACCGAACGAACCACATGCGACAAAATGCGGCAATGCAGATCATAGGGGAGACGCACGACACCTCGTTGAAGTACTTCCTCGGAAACTTGTTGCTCATCATGCAGCTTTCTTGACCTACTGCGCTGATACAAGATAATTGTCAAAAAACAGACGCACGCGCTTAGAAAGACTACATGCATCGCGTCATGAATACGATGTGAGCATCATCTGCATATCGTGGGCCAGGAGATCCTGTTCCATCTCGACGCGTCCCATCATGGATATTACATCACGTGAAGTCTAAGAGACTAATTACATGAAAGCAACACTACACGATGCCAAGAAAGTTAGTCTGCAATGGTGGAAGGTGGTGCATCAGCATCCGGGGCACCGGATGATGGTTCGACATTGACAGTATTGTGTGGATTTTCCTTTGGCTCGTCGGTCCTAGGGCCCGAATATTCCAAGGATGATGCAAAAGGCTTAGCTGACTGCTGCGGCGCATCGCTAGTGCCCTCTTTGGTTGCCGACGACGCTGACGGTACGCCTTCATCGCCTGCTTTCTCCTCATTTGATTTCTGGGCCGCAATCTCTTCATTACGTTTACGAATTTCCTCTGTAGTCAAGAATCGGCCACCTGGACCGCGCGGTCGACGCATGGCGTGCTTGTGACGCGATTCATGTAGGTAGGGCTTCTTTGACTCTTCGTCCAGAGCCAATAGACCAGATACCCATTCCTCGCTAATTTCTGTCGGACCACCATTTTTCTCTTCTTCCCGTTGCTTAATCGCCATCATGAACATGTGACGGCGTTTCTCTTCCATCCGCGACCGTGCTACGCGGCGTTTCAAGATACGTTGGTATTGCTTCGCATTCACATAGAGTGGTTCATCATCCGAATTAGGTGCTTGTGATCGTAATGGCGCCAAGTCCTTAGGCACACCCATCGGTGGTTGTGCGGTCGCCAAGCTAGGCATATCCAGCCGGATACCAGAAGCGGGCGGAGGCGCCATGCCCGATCGGTAGTACGCTGATGGATCCATCGGAAATGCTTGCGGCCTCTGAGGCACATCATCAGGACCTAAAATCCAGGAGGCTAAATCACTGCCAGGGGCTGCTGGTGCTTCCGTGTTTGGCAAAAAGTCGGTCAAGCCATCACCATGGGTCCCCGTCTCGATATCCCGACGAGCAGAGATCCCACGAGTCGGTAGTCGCGGTCGCCCTGGCCCCGGCCCTGCACCACGGAATCTAGATTGCATATCGATACTTTCGCCAAAAGGTACCGGACTAGTACGCTGGCGCTTTTGCAATGGACGCGGTGGACGACCAGCATCCTGGTCCATCATCATGTGACGATGAGTCGTTGGGTCAGTCGGTCTGTAGACACTCGTAGGGAAGTTGCGAGTACTTCCTGGTAGCGGTGGCATAGCACCAAGCGAAGTAGGATAGCCATGGGGGGCTGAGTGTAACACCTCTGATTCGTCATGTGGCTGGATATCGTGAGGACCGGCAGTGCCAGATGGCCGGGAAGCAGGCGGCCATCCTACCATGTTAGGCGGCCCACGGAGCGGCAATGTGCTTGATGGAAGGCCACTGCCAGCAGCTGCATGGTCATATGCATTGATCTCGGGCACGTCCAAGGGCACACCAAACGACCCAGATGCCTGCTGGATGTAGAACGCATCCAAAGAAGGTGGGGCTTCCGAGCCGATGTCGGCAGCACCCTCACCGGGTGTATGATGGTTCAGGTACGGCACGAGGTGGCTGTTGGCGTACGAGTCGCCCGCGGGGGGCCTATGCGGCGGAGAGTTGGTCTGCGACGGATGCCCACCAAAGTAAGCGGCATGCGGACTCTGCGGTAAGGTCAGTCATTTGCTTGATCGTATAATGCGTACCTGTGCATAATACAAGGGATTCGTTTCGCCTTGGCGTCCAAGTCCAGAGCCAAGGATAGGTCCGAGCTGGAATCCTGACCCAAGACCAGGCGCCGCACCAAGCCCATTGCTGCCTGAGCCCTCAGACATTATTTAGACCTCAAGCGAGAAACAACTCTGTGTAAGAGCAGCCACTTAAAGATGCCTGCACAACACCACTCTTCCAGGCGTGATCCTGCAGAGAGTACGTGTCTAAACGACCAGTACGCTTCCCGCGATGCTATTGATCCATACCTTATTGCTTACATACGCATCACGTGAATACGCGTGGCAGCGCGTCTAACGCCCTCATGCATGAGCCGCATTGTACTTTTGCACGACCCCGGAAATTTTGCGGAAGAGCCACAATCGCGTGCTTTCTTCCTGGATCGTGAGGAAGGGCCCAACTACCCCGCCACGAAGCACAAGAGAAATGCCATTGTTCTCCAGCGAAATCGTGCTTAGATCAGACCATGCCACTTCCCATAGAGCCTTTAGCCGTGCTGTGCGAATGTACACTGGTGGTTAGTTTGCGTGAATACGTACGAATGCGCGATTCCGACAGCATGATGGTTACCCCTGCATGCTGGCCTGAAGTGTTGATATGCGCCACATACTGATCGCGTATGAGTCGACCCGAATCCAGCGTTTGCAACCACATTTGACCGAGCGCTTCACGCTCTGAATATGGCCTTACCAGTTGGTCACTGGCAATAAAGCGCGGCAGTCGAACGCGATCAATAGTGTTCTGGTCAAAGACCTGGGTCGTGTTTCTCAGTCCTTCGGTAATGCTGCTTGCCATATCAAACAGACCTGCAGCAGGCTTAGTCACAACACCCACCAGACCACGGCCTAATCCTTGCATAAAGCCGGAAGCACCACCATCCTCGGCGCCTTCAAGAGGACGGAGGGCTAAACCCTCGATGCCGCTGGCTACGCTGGTAACAAGTGAATTGGCACCTACTGTGATGCCATAAAGAGCGTGCTTAGGTTTGTTGCGGAAGTGCCTCGAACGCCAATGAGACTGGAAATCACGGTCCATGGTGACAGCGGCCAAACCCTTGCTAATCGAGCCTGTTACCTTGGACACACTGTCTGTGACACCAAACACGGTCTTTTTCACAAAGTTACTAGCGCCACGAGCAATACCAAAGCCTAGCTCACGATTACCATGCATAATGAGACCGTAGTAAGGCTCGTAGAAAATGTCGGCTACGCCTGAACTGACGTTGTTGAAGAGACCGACTGGGTTGCCCAAAAAGTCAGCAGAGCCAAGAATGCGATGCACCTGGAAAAGCACACCCTGGCCATAGTGGTACGCGACGCGGTTCAGCAGAACTTGTTTAGAAAGACGCACGTTCTCAATGACTAGCGCGTTCAGACGCACGGGTGCCTCGTTCACATTACCCAGCACCATGGTCAACAAGTTAAAGATGTAAAAGAATAGCGTACGCGAGCTTTCGGTCTCGTCGGCCTCGTCATGATCTGTCGACATGAACGACAAATTCAAAGCAATCGGTTGTAAATGCAGAATTTCAATATACACCTGATCAGTGCCGACTGCCTGAATCGGAGGTTCAGGCAGATTGTTCGGATTTTCAATGTAGACAGTCTCGTCGTGTTCTTTCTCAACTTCAACACCACTTGCACGCACAAAATCGTAAATGGCGAACAGGAAATCTTCGTCGAGCTCGGTCGTGAGTTCTTGCAGCAGGATAGAGGCATATTTTATGTGTCGCACACCATGCGATTCATCTTTCTTTCGAATGACTGAGGCCTGCAGTGTGGGATGCACGTCCAATTCTTTGCCGTCTTTCGGAACGACTGTTGGGTACAGTACGATCGGGAAAATGCTGCGTGGCGTCTGATTGTCGATCTGAATCCATTTGCAAATCACATTTACCGCCGTCGTCACCTGTGATTCCGAATAGCTCAGCTCAAGACCTCGGAACGTAACATACGCTATTTCGCGCACCTTGTGAGAAATGAATGAGATACCCACGCCAACAAGCTCGATATTAAACGCAAATAAGATCGACGTGTCGACGTCAACAGCCTTGAACTTGATGTCGGGGTTTGCCGATGGGCCACTCTCACGCAGCACCTTGAAGTTACTCTTCGATTCGGAGTAGTCTGAAATCACAAGGACTTGCGTCGTTTCATCAGCGCGTACGTCAAGCGATACCACACCAGCTGGTAGATCGTCGAGCGCAGCAAATTTGAATGGGAGTAGAGAGCCAATTTCCAAAATGTTGATCACACGCTCACTCCCGTTGATCTGCAGACGGATGTACTTGTCGGCATCCGCGGGGTAGTCCCAGGCGTACTTCATCTTGCTGCGTGGCTTGAGCACGTACCTCTTCGGATTTGTGTCTCGTGAGCTCAACTGTGCTTCTGTGGAAGAGCCCGTTTGCATAAACACAATCGTATGATGTGTCTCATTGCGCAGCAAAAATGGCCACGCGCCCTCGCTGGGCAGCAAGCGGACAAAGATAGTAGGACCCTGAATCTGGACATCCACTTGGATCAAGTGCTGAGGCTCATCATCACGGACCATTCTGAGGTAGACGTTGCCAATGTTATCGATGCTGAACGGCGCCGTCCATTCAAGGTTCGAGCCTTCTAATGCCAGTGTGGCATGTTTGTTAGAAGCCACATGGAACCAGTGGAGCGGCACACGTTCGTCTGCGCCAATACGGACCGGATCACCACCCATAGATTCAGCAATGAGAACGGCGTGCGAAAGCTTGTTGTGAATGAGGTATCGCGGAGCAAGCTTGACCACTTTACTGAGCTTGAACTTCGACAGACCATCTTGAATGTCCAGACCAAGGTGCAGTTCACGGTCGCCGCTGCTGGAAGGAATCACTACCCCCACTTCGGAACCAATAACATCGAACGAGAGCGGCTTAGACCAGCTTGAGTCGCGCGAGCGAATCAGGAAACGGTTGTTACTTTCTCCGATGCGCGACACTAAAAATGGCTTGCGCTGTTCTGACGCATCATAGTCGTCATCATGCGATTCCTGACCAGCCACCATTTTTGCATGACCGGCCCAAGGTCTCGTCTTGATCGTTACCGGTAATTGACTCAAGTTCAAAAAGATATAGGGTGAGAAAATTTGAACCTTGAAAGCACCGCCCGAGTTAGGATACGAGTGATAGTGCAGCTGAAGCTCCAGCTTAAGATTTGATTCGTCCGCAAGCAGCAGGGTATTCTCAACTTGAAAATCGTCCGGGTTGTCAGATGCAATAATAGCAAACTCACTCGGTGAGTATACGGAGTCCTCTAGCTCAATGCTGAGAAGCAGCAAATGCTGCACGGCGACGACATGAATGGGTGATATGCCACCGCGACGCAAAAAGGTCGACCAGTTCAGGTTGAGATTCTTGTCGAACAAGCGGTAGTGGATGTCGTAGGGGAGTACATTCTCAATTTCGACAGGTGCACGCAAGGCCAGCGTCAGGCGTGGATAGTTTCGACGAGACATGTGTTGCGTATCATGAACGGCAAAAGCCTGGAACTGAAACGGCGCCTCGCCCTCATCCAAGGCAGGACACACAAAAGAGTGAGACGACGTCATGAGCAAGTCCTGCCAGCCCACCGACTCGTTTGACCACGTGTAGCCGAGACCTGGATCGGGTCGCACCTTGACTTGACGGCTGTAGGCGTCACAGATTGGGAGGGCTGAATATGTCTCGGGCTCTATGCGCAGCACATGATCAGTAGTGTTGCCCTGCTCGTCAAGCATACAAGCTTCAATTGGTATCAGAGCACGGTTTTCGATACGGAAGGTCGACTGGAACGTGATGACCTTGATGTTGTTGTCAAGCTTGACCTCACATAGCAAGCGGTGACTGATATTTTCGAGCTTCGGGCGCAAAGTCATTACGTATTCGCCCTCGTGGTCCACGGCAATGTGACGCACGCGCTCCCATGGCATGTCTTCGATTTGGACCGCGAGTCGATTGTATGTCATTTCCGTTGCATGCTCACGAATCGCGTGCCAGTCACCGAAGGACCACGGCATGTCGTAGCCATTGTCGAGATGGTGCACATGGTTGCGTGTGTTAGACGATCCAAGGGGTGATTCTGAGTATACGCTGATCCGGTAGCCCGTGTGATTACGAATGCGGAAGGGCGCCAAGTGCCGAGCCTCTTCTTTGACGCGGTTATCCTTGTCGAGGTATGTGAATAGATTCGTTGTTGTATCGACAAACTGAGCAGCCGCATTAATCTCCAAGCGCTTGCCAGACGATATTGTAAATGTACTGCTCTCTGGCGACAAGTTACGCTCATAACGCAGTGACACGGTCCATGGCTCGATCAATGGCTCCCAGTTGGAGGTGGCGAAATTGAAATTATTAAACGACAAGTCCAGCTCTGTGTTCAGACGCATATCGGCGGACCAATCATTCAACAAAAGGGTGAAAGGTTTCACGTTCATGTCGAGAACAGGTAGCATCTGTACCTCACTGATCATGACACATTGCAAGCCACCGCCACGCACTGTCAGCTCTTCACGCGAGAAAAGGACCTGACCATTGTCCTCATGCGCATCTGTGATCTTGTTCAAAACGGAGGGAGCATGTACTACTGGTTTTGCAGGCTCAGCAGATGTCTTGGGAGACTCGATTCTCGATAGAGCCATCGCGTTGCTCAACACATTCGATAGCAATTCGATATCAGAGCGCGTGAAGCGGACAAGCAGGCGACCCATGTCGATCTCGATACCTGTGATCTTACCTGTCGGTGTCATCTGCGCGTCCATCGATAGCGAAACATCCACTTCGTTTAACAAGCTTTGACGGTCTTTGGGTGCGTTCATTCGCCAAACATACACACCCAGCTGCGTGAGTGAAAGGGCCATCACGCTTTGCTTTGTCAACACGATCTGTCGCAAAAGAAGCACGATAGCTTGTGAGTCCGACTGCTTCGGCGATGAAAGCAAAATAATACGTGGCTCAACGATATTCACACGCAGAGACGTGATGGAAGCGAGGGGCGCGGGCGGAGGCAGTCTCGGCGTTTTTGGTGACCGTGCCGTAATACTCGAGTGCATCGTAGCAGCCGAGTCGCTCGTTTCAGGCAAGGACAAGGGAGAATCAGGTTTGGATGACGTATCAGACGTGGGTGATTCGGGGAAACCGGCTGCCAAGAAAGAAATAAGGGAGAACAGCGGGTCAAGAGAGAAAATCAGCACAGGATTATCGATTGTGACGACCACCATCGCATGATTCTCAGGTGGGGGTGACACAGTATAATTGAGCATGAATTGATGACTTGCATGTGAAGTGGCAGGAATAATCTCACGGAAATGCGTCTCGCGTGACTTGTTAGTATCAATGACGGAGAAAGCCTGCACATCCACCTCGAGTTCCGTGCCTGAGTCGGGGTCCTGACGCACCATAAGTCTCGTGTCATCAACGGTGAAGCAGAAGAGACTGGCCTCTCCGAGCGTTTCGGCGTCAACAGCGGTTTCGTCGTATAGGTCCAGACACACCTTCTTGAGAGTAAAGTCACCTGCGACTTGAAGGATCGCAGCATGGGTTTTAGGGCTCTGAGTTTCCACGGCGTCCAAAGCGCGCGCCGCTTTGTCGCCATCGCCGTCCGGTGCGATTTCAGATAATGGCACTTCGGTATCGGCTTTCCAGAGGATTGAAGCTCTTTGAAATAGCGTCATTAGTAGCACATATTGACGCTTTGTGAGCTTGACATTAATGTCTGACATGTTGGCAGAAAACTCAAAGCTGTGCTCCGTCTCATCATGGGACCCAATAGGCATGCTTTCCACAATTTCACTCGAGATGTGAACATCGTCGAGCATTGTGAGCTCATGAACATCTTCGTCCTTGTCACTTGTAAAGTAAGATTTGAAGTGAATCTGACGCAGACCCGCTTGCAGCGTTGACAAGCACACCTTGTCTTTGGTGTCGAAGGTATTGTGAGCATACAATTCACCCAATTGACCCGTCATGTGATCCTTCGAGTTTAGGCTGTAGGGCATAACAAGAATCGGTGTTTTGACCAGTACATCGAATCGTGTCAAACCATGCGTTTTTTGTAACTGAGATGCTTGTGCAGAAGCCGCTGTCTTGGCCGCATCATATACGGCTTTCATTTTGGCGAACTTCGTCACAAAGCCTAATATATCGGCATACGCCTCAGGCACAAGAACAATCTTGAGTGTATTGCTGCGCAGCCATACAAAAGTATCGTAGCCAGGATACTGCGCATCATCCGGATGGAATGTTTCAAGCGCGAAATCGACTAGTTCATCGCCCTCAATAGATAAAAGCTTAGAAAATGAGAGATCCGCACGCTCTCTAACGATCTCATCTAGAAGTGAGAGCGATCCAATCCGGGCAGCAAGGCGCATGGAGTTTGCGCGCAGTAGCAAAGCAATGTTGGCCGTCGATAAAGTCAGCGTGCTGAGCAACGTGCCATTATCGTTTAAACGCAACAAGATAGACGAAAGATTGACCTTGACGCGAGTTTTAGACGACTTCTCTTCTAGAGTCATCGACTCTGACGAAGATGGCTCGTCTACCTCGCTCGACGCCTCAGACGCCGGCTCCGTCGTCTCCATCGAGCCGCTCGTAAATGTCTGTATGATCCAGTCGTAGACGGTCAGGACCGTGATTCGCGTCACCATCAAGTTGAGTGTGGACAGGTTTACCAGCGTTGAGCTCTCAATTCCATCGTGCTTCTCGTAAAAATCGGGCGATGATGGACTCACTTGGACGTACTGTACAAAAATTAGGTCATATGCTTCGGCTTCGGGGCGCTCAGCTCGGCCAGTTGTCTCTTCAAGCGGGCGTGACGTGATCATGTGGCGGAACATAGGGGCTTGATCTACCAAGCAATCAACCAGGTCAAGTGAGCCGAGATGAACATCCACCTGTAGTTTGTGCTTCTGAATGTGTACACCCAGCCGGAAGTGTTGGAAAACAGCTTCAGCCAGTTGCTGGTCTTCTTGCTTGCTTGTACCTGATTTGGTGACCGTACCGGATAGCTGGTCCACAACGAGATCAAACTCAAAGAGCTTTTCATCCGCTGAAAGATGCTCTGTGTCGGATAGCTGTGCATCTTGATACGTATCACTATCGCCATCATCATGAGACGAGCCGCTCTCCGCTGCTTCCTCTGTGATTAATAAATTATCATTTGTACCCCGGAAGTGGTCAGCGAGTACCTGTCGCCTTGTATGGAGAGAGCTGTTGCCAGAACTCTCAGGCATAGGTTTTGAGTCGCCGCACGGAATCGCAGCTTGAATAAGCTGAAGCAGCAAACGGTACTTGTTGTCAGAGAAGTGAACCTTGAGCATCGGCAGGTTTCCTGTTAGCTTGACCTTTGTCAAGTTTGGAGCACGCGGTAAGATGGAGTTGTGCAGCGTGAAAGTTAAATTGATGCGCTCCATCAAGTGATAGTCACGCTCATCGAGAATTTGCAGACTGCGCATGCATGCATCGTAGCCAGCACCCAGCACTAATTGAACATCCTGCAATTTGATGAAGTAGCGGTCGTACATTAGTTCCTCCAACTGACGGAAATCTTCCTCCGTGTACTGACGAAAATGCTTTGCACGGACCATGTCCATCGTCTGTGGCTCAGCTAGAAGAGAGCGCATCGCAAGGTGACCAGCATCTAGCACCATCATATTACTCTGTCGGTCCTTCAAGTCCTCTGGCAATATCCAAATGGGCGACTGAACATCGATCGAGACATCGATGGTCTTATGGTTCTCCAGTGCATTCTCGAGACCTGCGCGGGTTTCTCGCCGCAAACCCTCCAATGTTGAGCTCGCAACATCCAAGAGAGCACCGATTAGCTCGAGCTCTGTTTCGGGCGGTTTGAAGAAGCGCAATATCGACTCGACATACGATGCATGGTACACGATCTCTGTCGAGCGCATTCGGAGGAGCAGAGCACTATCAGCACGACCATCCAGTGGCTTGTTCTCGTATTGAACAAAGAAAAGCGGCATAGTGGGATCTTCCTCGGCACGTTCTTTGACTTGAACAATATCGCGATATTGTGACTCTAAATTTGTTCCATCCTCTACGCGCAAGGCGCCCAGCATTACAGACAAATCAAAATTATGCGGACGCTGCGTTAATTCACCTTGCAGACCGTCATACATAAGCGAGAGGATATTGTGGTCAGATGACTGGTCATGTAGGTGCACAAAGCCATGATTCAGCTTGGCTGTTACGTGCAGATTTACAATATCGGGTGGTAAATCATCGAGCGGTGCAAGTAAAGATTGACCCGTTGATTCATCCCACTCGATGGCATCGCACAACTCTTTACGCTGCTCATTATTCAGTAGACCTGGCACATTTTTCGCATCTGCACTGGAGCCCCACATCCAGCTCAGCCAGCTTCCGGATGACGCTGTGGGTGCATGTGCCGTAGCCTCTGCAGCTGAATCATTGGCTACAAGGCGCTCCTCGCGGAGCTCGCGCCTCGCAATAGAGCGGAAAAAGCGGATATCTCGAAACTCAAGCTTGCGCTCTAGCTCTTGTAAGCGTTTGTTAGGTACCGGCAAAGGCGCTGATGAGTCCGAGATAGGCGATTTACTGACCATCTCTTTAAAGAGTCGGATGTACTCTAGGCGCAAGTCACGGCGCTCGCGCATATACTCCCAGGTCCACACACGTCGTCGCTGATGCATTTCACTGACAATGACACGAGCCGCAAATCGAAATTTAGCCAGTGGACCATTTGTCTCAAGTTCTTGCTGCGTTGGCCGAAATGCTTGATACTGTGCCTGACGAGCATAAAAGCTGAACAGATTGATCATGCTCAGCCCACCGCTGTATTGTTCGTTGCTAATAGTGAGCCCAATTTGATCAAAAACGAGCTGGGCATCCATCTTTGGCTCGTCCTTGGTTGCTTTGGGTCGCATCACGAACTTTCCGACACCAGACACGGGGTTTAGGACATACTGGTGCTCTGGAATGTAATCTTTCGACGCGATCAACAAATTGAGCTTTTCTTGCAATTCTTCAGGCGAAGTCGCATCGAGAAAGTCCGAGCCAGTGTTCCAGTATATGCCCAGCGAATCGAGCCGAGCCAATTTATGGATACCCAAAGCCGAATTGTGCACAAATGTAGGCTCCCAGTTGGCATCAGTTGATACAGCGGATAGTTCAGCGAGCGTTACTCCTATCGAAAAAGGACGCTCAGGGCAAGACAGCGCATCTTCATACCTGATGTGGATATTGCGCACAGTGACCTGTACATTGTCAATGATGCGGGTAAAGAGTGAGCTCATAAACGAGTCATTTTTTTGTGTATCTTCCTCTGATTTCTCTTCCGTTGCCACATTCAGTAATTCTGAGCGAGTGAGCAACTCCTGCTTTAGCGTCTGGCGCCGCTCTTCTTCCTCGGCCTCATCGATGGGCATGGAAGCATCGCGTGGCACAGCAAGGAGAGACACGTTTTCGATAAGCATGCGCACAGGCTTTCCCTTCAGGTTTGACCATGGAATAGTCAGGGTGAGCTGGCCAAGGTAACCCTCCTTCACGTCGATGGGCAGACGCAATTTGTCGAGCGCCGAGCGCTTCAAGCGCAAATTACGCAGTTTAACGTCGCCACTCCATATGGCGACGTTCAGTTGATTTGTATTTAAGCCATCCACATATGATGCTAGGAAGCGATTGAGGATGGATGCCAATACACCCTCCAGCATCGCGATGGCACAAAGCGAGACTCTGGCGCCACACCGGCGCTTAGACCTATTGCGACTCTAAATCTGGGTGGCTGCTCGGACTCCACACGGGTGACTCGGCGATATTTACCTAATCACAAAGACAGAGCGGCATGCACTACGGGTACAAGACCTAGGCCTAGCCCTGGCTCTAAGAAGCCTGGGGCGACTCCTCAAAAATATCGCCCTCATTCTCCAAGGGAGGGACGTCGACTTCCTCACGAGCGCGGCTCTGCGCTTCGATCAGAGCCAGTCGACGTTCGTTCAGCACAAACTTAATGCGCGCCATGGATTTTCGGACCTGTACATGTAAGTGTCAAGACGAGAACATACCCTGTGATGGCGGTACGAGAGACTCTGACCAAGCATGTGTGCTGCACCCTGTGCACTGTGGCGCTTCAGCTCTTCCCAACTAGTAGCGAGTTTATTGCGCTCATGCAGAAGCACATACCACAATGTGTGCAAGTCTGCGCTACTCTTACGGCGTAGCTCTGGGGCGAGCCAGGCGCGCGAGCTGTGATCGTGCGAGAGATCAGCTTCTGTTACAGCTTGAGGCACCTGAATAGTTTCACGTTCATCTGCGTGTCTTCCTTGGGAGCCTTCCTTGGGAACTTCAGTAGGCGCCATCTGGAAAAACTGCATCAACGGGTGGTCAGGGTATGCTTTAGCCACGTCGACTAAGGTCTTGGGCGTATCGGTCTTGGCGAGCACATGGGCCTTGGGTATCTGCCTGAACGGCTGGGGTGCTTGCATGGCAACTGCACTTGTAAAAATACTGCGAGTTAAACCCAGGGCTTGCCTCCCATGGCGAGAGATGGAGAGTCCACAGCACGCCAGCATTGTCGTCGATAAGTACCAAAGCAGAAGAATGACGGCCAAGGTCTTTGACACAGTCGGCACGTGATTTGTCCACAACAATTGTGCGCAGATGATGGGTTATGCCCAACGCGCTCACAATTGAGCCCAACTGCTCCATCTGAGATCCAGTCATATAAAGCGCGGTCGTGGCGCGCCTTCCCGTGTATCCTAGGTGCTCTAGATTTCTTTCGAATAGGCACACAAAATGGAAATACCACAGCGCCCTAGCCACCAGCGAACATGGCTTGAGAGCTCAGGTGATACACTTATGCGCCATATTTCGTTCTTGGGGCCTGGTCTCATTGCAGCTGTAGCTTACTGTGACCCCGGTAACTGGGCCACGGACATGGAAGCTGGATCCAGGTTCGGCTACAAGCTCCTCTTCACTGTGCTGCTTTCTGGCCTTTTTGCTGTGCTGCTCCAGGTGTTATGCTGTCGTCTAGGTGCCGTAACTGGTTTGGATTTGTCAACTCAAACTCGTCGTTTAGTGCTTGGCTTACCAGCAGGAGCAGGAGAGATTCCACCAATGAATACAATGAACATGCGCCTTCGTTACTGGGGTCTGCTGATACCACTGTATATTATTAATGAAGTGGCCATCGTGGCGACCGAGCTGGCAGAACTTATTGGCTCGGCTATCGCTTTGAATTTGCTCTTCCCAGTTATTCCTCTGTGGGCGGGCGTACTTATTACAACAGCTGATGTGTTTTTGGCTTTATTTTTGTTCCGACCCTCGTCGGGCGTCCGTTTGTTTGAGGCTCTTATCGGCGTGTTGGTACTTATTGTACTCGTATGCTTTTGCATTCTATTACGACGCGTCTTGCCCGACTGGGGAGATGTTTTTCATGGATTTGTTCCCACATCCACCGTCGTGACATCAGAAGGTTTGTATATCTCGATTTCGATTCTAGGTGCAACGATCATGCCACACTCATTGATTCTCGGCTCTCATTTTGCGACAATCGACCGTCTTGATGGAGAGCTTGATCCGAATAATGACGTACAGGAACAGTTAGATCTGGAAAGTGAGGACCCTGGTGCAAGGCTGTCATTCTGGCGTCGAATCCTTCCATCGAACCTCTCCTCTATATGGCGTCGCATGATTTCATCTAATATTCGGGTTCCAGAAATCCTGCAGACGGACGAATTGCCGCCACATAAGCCGGTATCACTACAATACTTAAATGTCACTTTACAGCATTCCTCGTGGGACATTGCGATCTGTCTTGTCCTGTTTGCTATTACCATTAACAGTGCGATTCTCATTGTGGCTTCAGCAGCCTTCCACTATGGTAATAATAGCAAAGGGGACAGGGAAGTGGTGGGCGACTTATTTCAAGCATTTGCGTTACTCAAAGATACGATTGGCACGTCCACGGCTATTCTTTTCGCTGTAGCCTTGCTGGCGGCCGGAGAATCGTCAAGTATCACTGTAACGCTCGCCGGTCAGATTATTTCTGAGGGCTTTATTCGCTGGCGTATCACTCCATTCATGCGCAGATTCTTGACGCGTGCTATTGCTGTAATTCCTGCCATGTTGGTTGCCGCCATCGCTGGTCGTAATGGATTGGACACCATGCTTGTCGCCTCGCAGGTAGCCCTGTCCATGGCTCTGCCTTTCATTAGCTTCCCATTGCTGGTGATCACATGTTCGCCATACCGAATGACGCGCGAGATATTGGAAGACGAGTCTGCTGTCATACCCTCACCAAACGATATGGGCGGATCGTGCTACGACGCCTATCAGCAGCAAGATCCCTACAACCCTGACTACAGTCAATCCGCCTCGACAAGCTTCGCAGCCGGTCATTCATCTACACCCAGCTCGTCTAAAAATGTAAATCTACCCAAGACAGATGCTGAGGATGCTAGCCTTTGGTGCCGTTGCCTGCGCAGAACAACAGAGTTCTGCTGGCCCAAACGAGACTATCTCGACGGTGCGTCAGGTAAATACTTTTACCAATTTCATTGCGCACAGCCTATTGCTATTCTTTCTTGGTCGGTGTTCTTAGTCATCTGCATTGCTGATGTCTATGTACTGCAGTCCAGCATCCGAGATCCCTCTAAAGCGTGAAAGCGTTTATCGTTTTAATAACGCAACGCGTCTCCCCCCGCAGACAGCCGCGTAAATTCCTCCGAATCAGAGCCAATGAATCGTAGTAAAACAGTGCATGTGTTAGTCAGCACAAAACGTGCTCTCACGTGGGAACATTCCATGACATGAATTGGCCTCTACACGCTGCCAATCCATTGACTTCCAGTGGTACATCGTGCTGTCGTAGGCTCGTTGTGCTGTTTTCTTTCATTCAACTCACCAGGTAATCAGGCAAAGTGTCTGTTCCAATATCTTATTACCTTAACTCCCCGGAACTCCGGCCGGATGTGTCGTTGTCGTCGCCGACCAAGTCGACATCGCGTACTACAAAGGGAATAGATGTCAGTTTGCTACCACTCATTCCCACACATGATGACATAACTGATCTTAAAACATACTTGCACGGTGACAAAGAGTCTAAATTGCAGTCACGTCTTCGTAGGCGTGAGATGCGTCGACAGCTCCGCGCCCAAACGAACGACGAAACTTTACGGCAACCAGGCTACCCTCGTCATCGTGCGCAAACTGCACACGACATCGGCTCAGGATCTGAGTATATCCCACGTTATGAGAGCTCTTTTTATGCTGGACAGCCGCAAAGCTTCAGTATGCCTTCTCTCGTGCGTACCGTCACAGCCAGTCCTCAGCCGCTAAGTCGTGCCCTCACACCGACTCCTCAAGTGGTTAGTGTTGACCCCCAACGCTCTGCATCGAAACAATATGCTCCAAGTACATCTGAGGGTTTCATGAGGCGTATGTCTCGTTCCCGGAGTGCATCTACGCTTTCTTTCCGCAAGTGGAGAGTCAAAAATAAGTCAACACCGAATGTGATTTCTCAGCCTAACGATTCGAGGCCAAACTCCCCCGTATGGGGTCCGCGTGTACAGTCACCGATGCTTATGATTAATCGAGAGTATATGGGCCCCGATACATCCGTTAGCACAGCGCCTAGTGTGAACAGTTTCGATCTCTCGCTTAGTCCAACAAGCTCGCATCAACTTTCTTCCGCCATGGACCAACGCAGTCTTGTCTCACCATTGCAAGGAGGTGATATTACCTCCGATTCGTTTTCTTCGCTGCTTGCGAATGATTGTGATACGCCGCATATTCCTCAAAGTCATGCCTATGTGCCTTTCAATGATAACTCGTTTAGTTCCCGCCGTCCTAGTGAGGAAACTAACCTTCTATACCCGCGAGAGACTGAGCATTCCAGTGTTAACAAATCTTGGTTCCCCGAGAAGCAGCCGGATACGACATCAGATTCCCATAAACGAACGGATGTGACATGGCTGCATGATACATCGGCTGACGGTTCCACGGCTAACTCTCTGCCTTTACCGACATCAGATCCGACGACATGGAACCATGTCACATCTCAGCCCTCATATGATACGCAAGAGGTGCTTGATCCACTTAAAAAGTCACAAGGGATGTCTCCTTCGCCGGCACTTCGAGTTGTCAAGTTGGACCAAATTGCTCCGCCCCCGTCTTCTGTGCCTGAAGACTCTTCGACACAGAGCGTCCCTGAATCACCCTCGATTTTTCACCCAAAGCTTAATTTGTCTAAGCCTCTACCTGAATTAGAAACCGAGACGCCAGCTTCAGAAACGGACACATGGCCCTACGAGACAGATAAAGACGTTTCTATCGCTACATCTGAAGTGGAAGAAGTGCATGGAGATGTTTTTAAAGCATTGCCAACTCCGGCTTTCAATGATTCCGGCAGTCAGTCACAATCACGTCTTGAACCGACCCTCGATCCCCTCGTTTCGATCTATTCTGGCGTGTCATCTCAAAGTTCGCCCAACAAGTCACTCTCTTTAGCTTCTCGTTTGTCCGACTCTAACCATACTGTTGGACGCAAAGACTCTGTGGAAGCCACAACACAATGTGCACCTGAAGGTATTGATGACATGCTTCTGGCAGCGCTGAATATTGCCTCTGAGACACCATCGACATCTTTGCCTGTCTCTTTCGCACCCTTCGAACGAGACACGTCGTCTGCTTCTACCAAGGAGCTTCCTGATAGTGCGAGCCATGGACTACCCGATTCAAGGAACAGTACACCCGCTGCCTCGTCTTGGGATGATCCGACCAATAAAATGGCACCACATGTGGAAGAGTTTCAGGCGCAACAGGCATCCCTGCGCGGAACTATTGAAACCTCCAAGGCCGAAATTTTGCAGCTACGCGAAAAGATTCGAGCCTTTCGCGTCGAAGTTGGTGGTGACAGTGGCTCCCTGAATGGTTCACCTTTAGATCTTAACATGTCATCACTCTCTTCGACGCAAAAGCGCCGCCTTCGCGATAGCCTTGCGTCGATGGATAATTTAGACCAGCGCTTATCAGAGATGCTGGAACATAATGCCTCAGTGAACTAATTTTCTTGGGGTCTACTAGTCCCAATAGGTAAATACGCTATCATATGAAATACACAGCCTGACACATGCAGGTGGAGCAGAACGACCTCGGCTGCTTGACACACAGGCTCGTCTCAGCACGAAAAACATGATTAGAACAAGTCAGTTTATCCTTGTAGGTGTAGTCGCGAATAGAGCTGCGGTGATACATGATCGTCTCTCAATTCCGCGGATATGTAAAGCGAATTCCAATCAAATGTAGCCAAGAAACAAATGCACCCCATGAATAAAACCTGCGCCCTAGTTTTCGTCCAATGCAACATCCACGTCAAAACCCTTGTTAAGCGCGCGTGGCGTAAATCCTAATAGGCTACTATTTTTGTTTCAAGCACGCATTGTGGCTTCGATGCGTGATTGTGCGCAAGTGCCACGCGGCCTTTGTTGAAGTCAGATCGGACAACACATTCCGTCTTCCCAACGCAACCACTCAATCCGAGTGAATAGCTGTATCTGTCTGTCTCCTATCAAACAGTTTCTTTTTCTGCTGGCTCGGAACACTAAACTGTACCTTTCTGTTTGTATTGACTTTGCTAAGTGAGCGCCAACACTTAGTAGTACCCTTGCAAACGCATATTTCAACGCAAAAAGGTTTATCCAAGCTCTACTGCTTTCCCCAAGATGACTACGCAGCAACTCCATGAAAATGACCGGCAACCTAGTCTTTCGGTCGTCGGTATTGGTCTTCGCCTACCTGGTGCCCGCGACAAGAGGGAGTTCTTTGAGCTGCTGAAGGAAGGAAGATCCGCCATTTCTCGCGTGCCTGACAACCGCTGGAACCCTGATCGCATGACTGCACCCGGAGGTATTCCAGGAAAGGTAGTCACGGACCTAGGTGGCTTTGTTGAACCGCACACCGACATTGACCTACTTGAGTTCGGTATCTCGCCCGCAGAGGCCAAGTCGCTTGACCCTCATCAGGCCATGCTGGTTGAAGGCGTCTTCCAGGCTCTAGAAGACTCGGGTGTGCATTACCGTGGCACCAACACGGGTGTGTTTGTGACTGGTTCACCAGATGTTCACAACCTCGGCAACGATATGTACAACATGGGCCCCTACAGTGCTACAGGAGCCGCTTTCTCAATGCAGGCCAACCGTCTGTCGTACATGTTCGACCTGCGTGGTCCCTCGGTGTACCTTGATACTGCTTGTTCATCGAGTATTACGTGTCTTCACCTTGCTCGCACGGCGATTTTACGTGGCGATTGTGACATGGCTGTAGTTGCCGCTGTGAATGTCATTCTGGCACCACACGCGTCGCTGTCGTTCTCGACACTGGGTACTCTGTCGCCTACAGGTATCTGCCACACGTTCGACTCATCGGCTGATGGATACTCCCGTGGCGAGGGCTGCACCGTCATTATTCTTCAGCGTACCAAGGATGCTATCGACAGGGGCAGCCACATTTACGCTGAGATTACTGGTACTTCCATCAATGCGAACGGTAAGGGTAAGTCGATCACGATGCCTGATGGCCCGCAACAAAAGGCTGCTACGTACGCAGCATACCGCGACGCGGGACGTGAGCCACACGAGGCTGCATACGTTGAATGTCACGGTACGGGCACGCCTGTGGGTGACCCCATTGAAGCCAACGCTGTCGGTGAGGTGTTTACGCCGGGACGGGCTGATGGCGATTATCTCCGCATTGGCTCAGCTAAGACGAATGTTGGTCACTTGGAGCCAGCTGCTGGTCTGGTCGGTCTGATCAAGAACTGCTACACGCTCGACATGGGTCTTATGCTGCCCCATTTGCACTTTAAGAACCCCACTCCTCGTATTCGCTGGAATGAGTTCAAGATTAAGGTGCAGACGGAAACTGAGCCCCTGCCACCCAGCAAGTTGACGAAAGAAGGCAAGTTTATCGTGTCGCTCTCATCGTTTGGTTTCGGCGGTGCCAACAGTCACACTGTTATGGAGCGTGTGCCGAATAAGGAGCCTGGCAACAAAACAGTCGCGCTGACGGACAAGGACCCGATGTTGATTTCGGTGGGTGCCCTTTCAAACCGTGCTGTGACGAAACTCTCTGAGTCTTTGCAGGAAGTTTGGCCTGGCATCAAGGACCCTCTTAAGGCTTCGCTTTTGGCGCGCACCATGACGGAGCGTGCTCGTGGTCACCCCAACACAGCATTTGCCGTGGCTTCTATGGGTGAGCCGCTGTCATTCTCTGACACAATGGTTACGTCGACTCCCGACTTGAATCCGATCAAGGCATTTGTTTTCTGTGGTCAGGGTCCTCAGCACGAGCACATGGGTGTGCACATGTACACTCGCTTTGCTGCGTTCCGTAACTCTGTGAATGCTAGTTTCGAGATGGTGGCCAAGTTCCACAAGAAAAACTTCCAGGACGAGTACGGTTTGTTCAACCCAGAACTGAACGGCAAGGTGGCCAAGACCGACAAGGGTGACTGGAAGGTCGAGTGCATTGTCATTGCCATCACTATTTTCCAAATTGCCCTGTTCGATTTGTGGGTCGACCTCGGTGTGCAGCCCGATGTCGTCCTGGGTCACTCGGTTGGTGAGATTGCAGCAATGTATGCTTCAGGTGCTCTGACCCATGAAAAAGCTATTCGTACGGCTATTGCACGTTCGAATGCTCTTTCGCTGCTTGACACGATCGATGGACAGATGGCTGCGCTTGGTATGAGCCGACAAGAGGCTGAGCAGCTCATTCAGCGTATTATGAAAGAGAATGGCACTGATACAGGTTTGTGGGTTTCTGCCTCGAACTCGACCAACGCTGTTGCAGTTTCGGGTAAGACAAGCTTGTTGGAGCAGGTTGTGGCGGACTGTGAGTCGAAGCAAACCTTTGCCCGTCTCTTGCGTGTCGGTGGTCCATACCACTCTCCGATGGTATCGCCATGTGGTGAACCTTTCCTCAAGGAGGTGTCGCCCGTCATTAATAATGGCGAGAACATTCCCAAGACCCGATTTATTTCAACGGTTGAGGGTCGCATGCACGAGCCTGGCCGCAATCTCGACGCCCAGTACTGCTGGCAGAATGTCAGTCGTCCTGTCATGTTCCGTGAGTCGATTGAGGCACTCAACGAATACCGCAAGAAGGAGGACCGTGGCTTACTGATCATCGAGATTGCGCCTCACACGGTGCTTGGCTCGTACATGGATGAAATCCTGCGTGCCGCCAATGCAGAAAACACCACGATCGTGGCATCTGGTCGCCGCCCCAACTACAAGAAAGGCGAGACAGGCGCTACCAAGGTTGAGATCACGCAACTCCTTACGGCCGTTGGCACCTCGATTCAGTCTGGTGTGCGCGACCTGAAGGTTTACAAGCTTTACAGTGACGAATTTATTGACATGCCTATGGGAGCTAACGCGACGCTCGATGAACTGCCATCGTACCCATTCCTGCCGCTCAAGAAGGCGCCACATGAAACGAACATTTTCGAATACGTGCGATGCCACCCACCTGTGCCGCCACTGGCGACCGGTATGATTCGCATTAATGCGCAAACACACTCTTGGACCAAGGGTCACAAGATTCGTGGCACGATTGTATTCCCTGGTGCTGGTTACGCCGAAGCCGCACTTGAAAATGGCGCTCGCACTATCACCAACATGCGTATCCTGCGTGCATTTGTACTTGAAGAAGAGGGCGCACCAAAGCACGCCCAATTCAAGCTCACGGGTATCAACAATGGCTGGGAATTCCGCTCGTCGGGTAAAGGTGCGTTCAACGACACGGGTCTCTTGTACGACCAACTGCATGCCAGCGGTCAGATGTGGCCCGAAAGTACGCCAATTGGTCCAGCAAATATCAAGGAGCTGTTTGGTGACAATTGGATTGAGGACTTTGACATTATTATGGACGGCGAGACATTTTATTCGCGTCTGCGCCCGAACGGCTCTATGCACACGGGAGCGTTTGGTCTGATCAACGAAGTTCGTGGTTCTACGAAGCGTGAAGATGACTACCTGGCATTTGTCGATGTGCCAGAAGACCTGTGGACAAGTCATGAAGCGTACGGCATGGTATTCCACCCAGGTTTGCTTGACTCGGCATTCCTTTGCACGTGGATTCCTGCCTTGTCATTTGAGGGTCAAAAGCTTGGTGTGGACGCTTTCCTACCGAATCATCTCGATATTTTATCGGTTCGCGGAACAGTGGATGAGATTCACAACGCTAAGCGCTTGGTCCTGCACGTTCAGACTCTTATCAGCAACGACACCGACATTAAGCACAATGTGCTCATGTTTGACCGTGATACAGGCAAGACGTTAGCCTTCCTCAAGGGTCTCGAGTGTAAGCGTATCAAGGACACGGGACGAGTTCGTGAGGGCTACACGGAAAGTTGGGAGCCGCGTGCGTTTGACGCCTCGCCCTCGCTCATGGAGGCTTGTACGATGGAGACAAGCGTGGCGTCTAAGTTCCTCGAGAACATGAAAGGTGATGATCAGTCAGGTGTGGTCTCTGAAGCCCTTAAGCTGGGCTCGGTGTCTGGTACACCACTCCAGGATGCCCTGTTTGACGTGCCGAGTGTGTCACTTGAGCTTAACGACGGTATGGTTGCCCTGGTTGATCGCCTGATAATGTCGTCGGTGAGCAAAACACCGCGTCGCGTATTCCGTGTACTCGAAATGTACGCGCGCCACCGCAAGGTAAGCATGCAGCCGATCGTGGCTATGATGGAGCGTCGAGGCATTTATGTGGACCTCGTCCGCCTCAACGTTGCTAATGACCTGCGTGGAAGTGACGAGTTCCTCACCGGTCCCTATGATATTTCCGCATCCGTGGAGGAATTCGAACGTGCGGTGCCCGCTTCGTTCGACGTTGCGATTGCTTCTGACGTGTTGCGTGTGTCAAGTGACATCAAGTCAACGATGCAAAGCATCGAGGAACTGCTTGTCCCTGGTGGTGTGGCGATGTATTGCGAGGTCACGCCGTCGACGCCATTTGGTAAGCTGTTTTACAGTCAAGCGCCGGCGCCGCTCTCTTCTTTGAGTCTGCAACCGTTCGGGGCAAGCCCGCTTTTCTCGCTTGGCTACGTGCGTCGTGACGAGAAGGCTTGGCCGGCGATTCCCGCCATCCCCAGCAAGCCATCAGCGGACGAGAGCAGCTTGTTCAGCTCACTGTCTGACGATGAGCTCGTGTACTTCCATCAACTTGGCACTGAGTATCTCCTCCCACAGGCCGTGCGTGACTTTTATAAGACTGACACGCCGGTCGGCAAAGTGTGGATCGTGGCGGACGATACAGTCGAAGGTGCTGCTGCGTTGGGTCTCGCAGGCACCTTGACCAACGAGATGCTTACTGTCAAGGGCATCTACATTGCTGTTGACCCAAGCATGCCGCGTGTCCAGCGTGCTGGTCTCCTCGATCTTTTGCATGATCATGAGGAAGAGGGCTCGCTTGAGATGTTTAACGCGATTCGCAATGGTCGTTTGTACGGACGTCGTCTGGTCAAGCAGCCCGAGGTGCAGCCCGCGAACCTTGGCCGCCGCGACTGGGTACTGGAAAACATCCAAGGCCAGACCGCCAGTATCAAGACCTTGGCTCCCCACATGCACTTCGTACCGAACCCGTCGGACCACGATGTGATTGTGCAGACAGATGCTGTGGCTCTCAACTTTAAGAACGTGCTTTCGGCTATTGGTCTGCTGCCTGCCGAAGACTGCTTGTCTGAGTTCTCTGGCATTGTGCGTGAGGTCGGCCCCAAGGTAACACGTGTGCGTGTTGGTGACCGTGTGATGGGCACATCGGGCGGCGTGCGCGAAGGTATCGTGGCGACGGCTTCTGAGTTTGCTATGACCAAGGTGCCTGCGAACATGACGCCACTTCAAGCTGCTGCTTTCCCCATTGCCTACGGCACCGTGTGGCACGGCCTGGTGCAGCTTGCTCAGATCCGTCCGGGTGAGACAATCCTGATTCACGCTGCCGCCGGTGGTGTGGGTCTGTGTGCCATCCAGATCGCTCAGCGTCACGGACTTGAAGTCTTCTGCACGGTGTCTTCGAAGGAGAAGCGTGACTTTATCCATAACCACCTTGGCGTGCCGTACGAAAATATGGCCAACTCGCGCTCCATCGGCGAGTGGACCCAGGGCGGTCGTGACTGGCTTGCTAAGCGTGGTAAGACTGGCTTCGACGTTGTGCTGAACTCGCTGCAAGGTTTGGCTCTGCAGGCGGGTATTGATGTGCTCGGATATCTTGGTCGTTTCGTCGATATCTCGAAGCGTGACCACCTTGCCGGCAATCCTATGTCGATGAGCAGCTTCCTCAAGGCCATCAACTACATCGCTGTCGAGCTGGGTCTGCTGGGACGCCATGCGCCCGAGCGCATGGCTTCGCTTCTTGACGAGGTCGCTGCTGTGCATGCTCGTGAGCCATTCAAAGTTATGTACAACCACGTCTTCGAGGGCGCCAAGGGTCTCATTGAGTCGTACGAGCTTATGGAGTCAGGTAAGCACATCGGTAAGATTGTGACAGACTTGTCTGCGTGCTGCCAAGAGCAGGCCTCCGAGAAACTGTGGGACCCAACTCATATTTTCGACCCACGCAAGTCGTACGTGCTTGTCGGTGGCTGTGGTGGTCTTGGACCACGTCTGGCTGGTTTCTTGATCAACTACGGCGCACGCAACATTATTATGACTGGTCGTCGAGGTCACATTAGTCGCTCGGACCGCCTGGCTCTCGAGCGTCTTGTCAGTGACCCGGCGTTCCCGCACGTCACGATCAAGATCATGGCAGCTGATGCACTCAAGCCTGAGGCGATGAGAGACGTTTTCGCCACAGCCAACTCGCTTGGCCCATTGGGCGGTATATTCCTCATGTCAGTGGTGCTGCGCGACGATCAATTCCTCAATATGGACAAGGAGAAGTTTGATACTGTTATGAACTCCAAGATTGGTGCCCTCAATGTAATCCGTAACACTATCGACATTGATGCACTCGATTTCTTGTTCTTGTTCTCGTCGACCTCGGCCCTCTTCTTCAACCCAGGTCAAATCAACTACAATGCTGCGCAGACGTACTTCAACCGCTTTGCTTGTGAGCACAAGAATGTGATCTCCTACGCCGTCCCGGCCATTTCAGATATTGGTGTGTACGCTGAGTTGCGTTCACGTTCGTCGAGTGCTGCTATGAAGGTTATGGATGCTCTTGCTTGCCCGTCTCGTGAATTGTGTGAGTCAGTGATGCACTCGCTCGGTCGCTGCATGCTGGGCGGTTCGAACCACGCCGGCTACTTTATACAGACCACGCAATGGGACATCATGAACGAGATCTCGCTCGCTAACGCCTGGAGTATCTCTCATCTCTTGGAGCATCACGATGATGACGGTGACAAGCAAGATGAAAGCGTGGAAGACGCTGACCCAGTCGGTGTGCTTGTGGGTAAACTGCTCAACGTTGATATCACCACGGTCGATGACACTATGTTCCTCTCGACGCTGGGTCTGGACTCGCTGTCAGCCTCGAAGTTGAGTGCCATCCTGCTCGCCGAGTTCGGCACGACATTCACGCAGCTCCAGCTCCTCGGTCCTGTGTCGGTGTCGACGCTGCGACAAGTTGTGGCTGAGACGCAGGCTGCCAAGGAGGGTGACGCTGCTGCTCCGGCTAAGAAGGGTGGCGCCCCCAGTAAGAGCAAGCAAGCTAAGAGCAAGGCCAAGACGCCTACCGACAAAGGCGTGGACAACAGTGCTCTTTTGGCCTTTGACTATGCGTCGCAGCCTGACAAGCTTGACGACTTGCGTCCATCTCTCGACGGTCTTGTGCCTTTCGATCCGAGTGTTCTCTCGCCTGACCGTGAGCCCAAGGTACTAGTCACGGGTGCGACTGGGTACATGGGTGCCACAGTGCTTGAATCGGTGCTCGAGGCATTCCCACTCGCAAAGGTGTACGCCTTGGTGCGTGGTGTGTCCTCGGCAGAGGCCGGTCTGACGCGCATAAAGGAGGTGGCTACTAAGCGCCACCTCAAGACACTCAACCATATTGGCCGCGTGACAGCTGTGCCTGGTGACGCGAGCAAGCCCAAGCTAGGCATTTCGAACGCCGAGTATGCCGTGCTCGCTAGCGAGTTGGATTTGATTGTGCATGCCGCCGGCAAGGCCGACCACCTGATGGGCTACCAGGCCATTGTGAATGACAATGTTTTATCGACTCTCGAAGTCCTTCGCCTCGCCTCTGAGCAAAAGGTCAAGGCTGTTGTCAACATCGGTTCGACCAACATGTGGCTTTCGTTCTCGAACAAGGAGAAGAACGATGAGGTGATTAAGGAAGACGTGGACCTTGACGCGCTAAGCACGGGCTTGTTCAACGGCTACTCACAGAGCAAGTGGGTATCGGAGCAGCTTTGTCTACGTGCCAGCAAGCGTGGCGTGCCGGTCATTACGGTGCGTCCTGGTGTACTGGGTGGTAATGCCCGCTCCAAGTACGTGCCAAATGAGGACAGCTTCATGTGGCGCATGTTTGTGGGCTGTCAACAGCTTGGCTATGTTCCCAACTTGAGCTCCAGTGCGATGACCGAGACGCCTGCGGACTGGTTCTCTGAGATCTTTGGTAAACTCATCTCGTCGCCGCGCACGTGGAAGAGCAACTACCATGCATTCCATATCCGCAACGAACGTCCGGTCGAAATGGACACCATGCCTACTTTGGCGGGCCACACACGCCCTAAGGCCGTGTCGCACGATGCTTGGGTCGATGCCTTTAACAAGGAAGCCAGCAACCCACACTCGACGAACCTTTTGACACCTCTGCGTCACTTTGTGGCTAAGGGCGAGCTGGCTCACCTACCACACTTTGACCAATCGCGTACGAAGGAGGTTCTGGGTGACGCTTGGAGCGAATGCCCACCATACCAATTTGACTTTGCACTTTGAGGTGCTCAAGCCAAAGCGGTAGATAAAATGCTGCAATTTCACGCGATTCTATTTATGAAAGGGGATGATCGGCACGAGACAACCGCTAAAGTTGTATCATGAAACGGTGTGCTTCTCTTAGTTGGCGCTATGGAGTGGCATCTTGCACTGTGACATGATTTTGTGCTGGTATCATGATATTTTCTTTTTTTTTTGGTTTAACGTTGTAGGTGCCTAGGCAGACAGACAGTAGAAATCTTAGGTCTTAACCATCATATTTATCTTAGGTGCCTGTCCGTTGCAATGATGGAAAGAGGTGCTTCGGAGTCTTCGTGGGTGCATCACGTGATGTGTTCTTTTTCCACGGGCCGTCGTCGCGCCTGACGCTCTTGGAACAGCCTTGCCGACGTGGCGCGTGTCTTGAGTGAGAGGCTAGAGACAACGTACACTACGCTGCCATGTTTGGAGCCTCTTCATTTGGTGGCTTTGGCCAGCAAAATCAGCAGGGTATGAGCAACCCTAGTCAGCCTGGCACAGGCGGTGGGGGCATGTTTGGGCAGCCTGTGAATCCAACGGGCAGTGCGTTCGGCACGCCGGCTTTTGGTCAGCCAGCGCAGACAAGCGCGACGCCTGCTTTTGGAGCAGCTACGCAGACGCCCGCCTTCGGTGCTACGCCGTCTGTGCAGCAGCCCCAAATGTCGACACCCTTTTCTTTTAATCAGTCCTCTTCAAGCACGTTTGGTGCACCTAAGCCAGCTACGACGGGCTTTGGCTCATTCGGTGCTGCATCGACTCAGCCCACGACTTCCTTTGGATTTGGCGGCGCCACATCGACGCCAGCGCAGCCGCCAACAACTAGCGCATTTGGGTCCATGCAGCCAAGCACGGGCTTTGGTCAAAACAACACCACATCTTTCTTTGGTCAACAGCCCACTACGACCTTTGGTGGTTTTGGTGCTAGCACGAGCATGGGTGGTCCCCAAACTGTGACGCAAGGATCTGCGACTGTGCCATACACTCCCTTTCGTGAGGACATGACTCCCAATGAACCCAAGCCACACGCTAAAACCTTTGAGGTTCACCAGTCTCTCACGTCGATGCCTGCATACCAAAACATTAGCCCTGAGGAGCTGCGCCTTATGGACTATAATCAAGGTCGTGGTAAGGGCGTGACAGGCCCAACACCCTCGGTAGGTGCGCCTTCCTTCGGCTTTGGTGCACAGCAGGGGATGGGTACGTCAACCCCTGCCTTTGGACAACAGCCACAGCAGCCTGCGACCACCAATGTATTTGGTCAGCCGCCATCGACAGGATTGTTTGGTCAGCCCAACAACAATGCCATGGGCACGACATCCATGTTTGGCGGTCCATCGAACACCAGCACATCGACAGGTGGCTTGTTTGGTGCCAACGCTAATAAGCCCAGTGCATTTGGTGCATCGACTTCGACTCCCATGTTTGGACAAGCGAACCAGAACAACAATACGAGCGGTGGTCTCTTTGGCAACTCCACGCCTGCCCAGCCAGCTGCTGGTGGTTTTACGTTCGGCGCCAATAACAACCAGCAGCAGCCGTCAACGGGCTTCAGTTTTGGTGCCAACAACACCCAGGCCCAAAATAACCAACCCAAGCCGCTCTTTGGTGGATTTGGCTCCTCGACAACACAGCCATCGCAGCCATCGACTGGTTTCACATTTGGCTCGTCGACAACGCAGCAGCCAGCCACCACTGGCTTCGGCGCACCGTCGACAGGTGCGACGGGTGGTGGCTTTTCGTTTGGAGCGAACAATGCTACTTCACAGGCTAAGCCTGGCGGTCTGTTTGGCAGCTCAACGACAACGCAGCCATCCACGTTTGGCTCTTTTGGATCCACCAATACGGCAGCGTCGACGCAGCAAAATAAGCCAGCATTTTCGTTTGGTAACCTTGGCCCGAATACTGGCACTACCAGCACGCCAGCTTTTGGTGCACCAAACAACGCCGCAGGTACGGGCGGTGGTCTGTTTGGCGCAAAGCCTGCTGGTTCCACGGGCACAGGCACTGGCTTCAGCTTTGGCCAGTCCAATACATCGACTCAGCCACCAGCCACGACGGGTTTCGGTGCGCAAAACAACACGACGGGCACGGGCGGGGGTCTCTTTGGCGCCAAGCCCGCAGGCAGCTCGCTATTTGGCAATCCAGCCCCTAGCACGACACAACCAAGCACGACTGGTTCCACGTCACTGTTTGGCCAGTCGACGACGCAGCCTGCACAGCCCGCAGCGGGTGGCTTGTTTGGCAGTAATGCACCCAAGCCCGCTTTTTCGTTTGGATCTTCGACGGCACCTGCCACCACCGGCACTACAAACACTACGACCACTGGCGGTGGTGGTCTCTTTGGTCAGAGTCAGCCTGCGCCGTCGACGAACACTGGCACGAGTCTATTTGGTGCGCCGAAGCCTCTAGGTGCGTCGCTGCCAGCTCCGTCGAATGTACCAGCACTACCTGCGCAGCCACCGACCCTTACGACGAACCCTTACGGCACTGATGCGCTGCTCTCGAGCGTCTCGAGCACATCTGCTGCCGCGAATCAGGCACCCCTACCGTTTAATGTGGCACCCAAGAACAAACCGCCCCTAGTATCGCCGTTCCGCTCATCCCCACGAAATGCTGTGCGCGTGACACGTTTGCGTGGCTCGACACCAGGACTCGATGTGTCGCGGAGCATGCGTGAAGGCACGCCGAGTGATCGAGCCACGCCTTTGAGAGCCGGCAGTGTCAGTCTCTTCCACCAACCGAGTGACGCAGCGACGCTCTCGCCACAGGCATTTATTCCACGCTCCACGTCGAAGAGACTTGTCTTGGATGGTGACACGAGTATCTCGCGCTCACCTAGTGTGCTGCGCGAAGGCACACCGCGTGCATCTGTGGCACCACGCGCTCGGTTTTCACCGGCTGTTGAAAAGGTCGTGGTGGGCAACACGAGTCAGGTGGGTGCTGGCGGCGATCCAGACTCGTCTGTCGTCCTGCCCGTCCGCGAGCCATCGTTCGCATCGACGCCACCCGCACCACGGGCCAAAAGTGTGCGTCCCACGCAGCACGGCGACTATTATATGGAACCGTCGCTTGCGACGCTGCGTTCCATGCCATTTGATGAGCTCTCGTGCGTGGCTCATTTCGTGGTAGGCCGCGTCGGCTTCGGACGCGTCGAGTTCCTGGAGCCTGTGGACCTGACGAGTGTGCCGAACCTAAGCTTTGTGGCTGGTGGTGTCGTTCAGCTTCGCGCGAAAGAGTGTTTCGTGTATCCGCAAGAAGAAGACCTGGACACGGATACGCCGCTCGACGGCTTGCTGCCCAATTACACGCCTGTGCCCAAGGCGGCCCTCGGCACCGGTCTTAACGTGCCTGCTGTCGTGAGTCTCGAGGGATGCTGGCCATTGGATCGCGCTACGCGTGAGCCTTTGCGCGATGAATCTTTGCCACGAGTCAAGCAGCACATCACCAAACTTCGCAACAAAAAGGAAACGACATTTGTGTCGTACGATGCCGAGAGTGGCACGTGGACGTTCGAGGTGCAGCACTTTTCCCGCTACGGCCTGGATGACTCGGACGAGGAGGACGAACCCATCGAAGAGGAAGACGACGATGTCGTTCCACCACCCATGAAACTGGGCGATGAGAGTGATAGCGGCTCGAGTGCAATGCGTGAGAGTGAGCTCATGAGTGGGGAGGAAGAAGATGCACCTGAAACGGATGTGTGGATGCCCGCCGTCCGTGACACTACGTCGCCGGCGGCGCGCCGCTCCATGACGCCCTTCACGGCGTCGCGACTCGATACGCCGAACATGCCAGAAGCCCGCAAGGTCCAAGTGATGCGCGCGAGTTTTTTTGGGCAGGCGCCTCCGACGCCCGGACCAGTCGGAGGCGTGACATCGATCGCCGGTCCACCTGCCCCGCAGCTCATCGAGCACAAAGAGGAGCATGAGCCCATGACAGAGGAAGTGAAGGACGTGGAGCCTGAGCCTGTGGCGCTCACGCGTGTCGAGTCTGGTGCATCCGTGCTGAATACGGCACTGTGTGCGGATCCCGGGCTGTACCTCGCGCCCAGCTTCCGTGTTGGCTGGGCGAGCATGGGCGCCACGCTTGCCCACAACGGCTCATGGCACGACCTGCCACGGCCGTCGTGGACACAGGTGCACATCGATCGCTTGCCCGTGTACAAGACTGCCGAGGATCGACACGCGACGATGCAAACGGCTCGCAAACTTTTGCACATACAGCTCGCGAGCACGAACATTACGACATCCGACGCTGGCGTGCCGTGCGTGGCGTTTGAGCCACACACGACATGTGCACGTGTGGCGCAACACTATGCTGCGGACGACAAGCAGTATGCTGCGCAGCTTTGGCACCTCGCCAGTGTGCTTTTTGATCCCATCGACCTGCAGTTGCCGGACGATGCCTCCGACGCTTGGGTCGCCAGTGTTCTGCAGCGCCGACGCAAAGCGGCGTTCTCGACATGGCTCGAACATGCTGTGTCGCTCTCCGTTCAAGCCGAAGTGCGTTCGCACGTGGCAGCATCGCGGCACACGGAGCTCATCTTCTCGCTGCTAAGTGGTCATCAAATCGAGCAGGCAGCTGATGCAGCACTCGATGCGGGGCACGTGCGCCTTGCGACGCTGGTGGCCCAAGCTGGTGGTGCGCTAGAGACGCGTGCGGATATCCAGGACCAACTGGATACGTGGCACGCCGAGGGCGCGGATGCGGATATGCAGCACGCCCTGCTGCGTGTGTATGAACTGTTGGCAGGCCAGGTCGTGAGTGCCAGTGTGTCTGGTGCTCGTGCCCGAGACAAGCATACGATTGCGATGGCGCGTGGCTTGGACTGGCGCCGAGCGCTGGGACTGCATGTATGGTACGGCACGCCATGGGAATCGAGTCTCGATGCGAGTGTGCGGAGCTACGAGGAGGCACTGCGTACGTCCGCAGGCGAGACGGTGCCGCCCTTGCCGAGGTACCAGGCTGACGCTCAGCTTGGCGTGCTGAAACAGCGCGAGTTGGCACAGCGCACCGGCGCACCGCGTGATGCCTTGTACGAGCTGCTAAAACTGCACGTCGATGCATCGTACCCGTTGGAGCATGCCCTGGATCCACGCAATGTCGGGCCCAGCGCACTGGACCACACGCATTCATGGCATCTGGGCATGTACCTCGCCCGTGCGCTGGAAGTGCGCACGTACCAGGATGCCCGTGTGATGGAGCGCCTAACGACGCTGTATGCGACGCAGCTCGAAGATGCCCACGACTGGCACTGGGCTGCCTATGTGCTACTGCATCTGACCGACGAGGGCACCCGGGCTGAGGCAGTGCGGGCGCTGCTGGCCCGGCACGTCGATGATCTCGATACACATGCGTCCTTCCTCACAACTACCCTCCATGTGGATGAGGCGTGGCTCTGGCAGGCCCGGGCGTTGGCCGCTCATGCTCGGTGCGATTATTACGCAGAATACGAGTGCCGTCGGAATGCACACGACTTGTCCGGCGCGCACGCCGTGGCAGTCCGATACCTTGCGGCCGAGTCGTTCCTGCGTGGAGATACGCAGATGTTGATGGATTTATTCCGCCCGATGGCAGAAGAGGCCGAGAGCCAAGGTGCGACAGCCATCCGGGGCTGGAACGAAGGCGGACGCGTTTTGCTTGACTTTGCCTCGCTGCCGCATCTCCTGCCACCGCTCCTGGCCAAGGCTCAGGCGGGTACACTCGAGGCATCCGAGCGCCATACGCTGCAACAGGCCACGGTGCGCACGCACGAGCTCATGGATCGCGTGCCGCTGCTGTACCCCGACACCAGCGACCTAATGAGCACGGTAGCTCGATCTGAGATGCTGGCTGTCCTGCAAAATTTATCGCGCTTGCTTGCGAGTGAAGCAGGTGCTCCAGAACCGATCCGGCACTGGACTCCATCTCATCCGCCTGAAGTCGAGCAATTGCAGGCGGCAGCGCGTGACTTTAGCTCGTCGATGTTGGCGTGTCTATAGTGACGATATGGTCTTCAATGGCATGGACTTTGCCGTATACATACAGTACACGTAGGGCAGCCTCGATCGAGGCCAGAGATACGTGAGCAAAGCGGTCATGGTAGCGCTGCAGCCGATGTCGGACAGATGTGATGCGCATGTGGATGCGGGGTATCGTTGCCCGTCGACCCGTCGCGTCAGACAGGCGCAGGACAATCATGAGATAGCACGCCAGTAAATGCGGATGTGCGACTTGATACATGGCCCCACTCTGTATGACGCGTCCAAGACGCACTAGTGACTGCAATGCGCTGTTCACGAGCCCATAGACATGCGTACGAAGTATGTCTGGTGCCATATCCTGTGTGGCCCTTTTGCGCAGCTTTTCTCGAACCACTTCTTCGGCTCGGTGAGCCATGTTCCTAGCCAACGTCACGACTGAAAACGCCGGAACGTTGTGCACGTCAAGCCCACTCGTATGCTCTAGAGCGTGCTCCGTAGCGGCATTCATGTACATCCACACATAGTATGTGAACGCACGGCGTGAGTGTGATTTGAACGGTGAAGGTACACTGGGTATCACTTTCCGAGGCGGCAAGGTCGGTGGTGGTGGCATCGATGACGCAGGTTGCATCCACGTCGCATCGCAAGGCGGCACATTGCTTTTGTACACGTGCACGACATGCAGTGCTTCGAGGACATGTCTGGCCTCGTCATTGACGTCGGCAGCGCGACTGATCGCCACAGCTTGGAGAGCACGCGGCCGGTCTTCCCGCTCGTATACGCGACCACGGACATGTACTACGTCACCAAGTGCAAAGTGCTGTTCATCATGGAGCAACGTTGGCTCGGGAGGCAAATAACAAGCATCGATGCCGGACTCGTGCGACCACTCCGCCACAGATAGTGAAATATGACCACGACACATCACGTCAATGACTCCCGACCCATCATCAATAGAGTATTCCACGTAATGATGGCGCAGCTGTACGCCCACAACTGTGGCTACGACATCCACAAACATACAGGGCCAGCGGCCGTGCCGATAAAATCGCAGCACAAATCCCTCTGATGTCGAAGCAGATACAGGCGTCAGCTCCAGCGCGTGACGCACACAACACACGAGCGCATGAGCTGGATCTTCAGCCCATTGAAAATGCGTACACGACGAGCCAGATGCCTCTGATGACACGGCATGCGCCATGCTATCGCATCACGACGCGAACGGACGTGGAGGCGAGGGGACAAGTGACCTGGGCCTAAAACGACCCAATTTCTCCAGATTTCCCTACACCATGTGGTCACGATCGATCCGCCCGCGTGTGGCACGCTCACCGAGCGCCTCGATTACACTCACAAGGTACAACAGGCTCTGGTACAGCGCACTCGCTCGCAGCAACACAACTAACAAACTATGTGCTAAATGTGGGACGCCCAATCACATGGCTTCACTACAATGCAAGCAGTGCAACACACTTCAACCACTGCCGACTACGGTCGACTACTATGATGTTCTAGGCATGCCGTTCGACACCGTCCCTGCGAATGGATGGCGCATCGATATGCTCGAGCTTAAGAATCTTTGGCGGAGAACCATGGCCATCTCACATCCGGATCGGCTCGTGCACAAGGTGCATGATGAACAAGAAATTGGGTCACAGCAGAGTGCCATTGTAAACAAGGCGTACGAAACACTCTCCAGCCCACTACAACGTGCTTTATACCTGTTGCAGCGCTCTGGCGTGGAAAGTATAGAAGAGGGCATGGCGGTGGAGGACCCATCCTTACTGATGGAAGTAATGGAACTTCAGGAAGCGTTGCAAGATGCTGAGAATCAAGAGGCTGTGGACCAAGTGGGCGCTACGAATCAGATGCATATCGATCGTGTCCTGGATGCATTAAATAAGGCTTTTTCTGACGCCCACCCGAATACGAATCGCATTCGGCAATTGGCTGTGGAGCTGCGCTACTGGACCAACATAGACAAGGCCGTGCGTGAATGGCAGCCTGGCCAACGAGTAGAGCTGCACCACTAGAAACTTTATACAACTTACACAGCAGCGGCGCAAATCAGCGCGATATCATCTATTTTCCCACCTGGGTAATGAATGCCGTGCTGAGCAGCATCCAGCTGGAACGGACTTACTTTTTCCTCCGTCATTTGACACAATCGTGCGTATTGCATGAGTGTAGAAGCCATAATATTAGCAAAGTCCTGCTTTTCATCCGCAAGCGTCGCACCTGGTTTCTTTGTCTTGGCCCAGTGCTCACGATGCTTATCCTGCAACATGTCAATGAGCTGCAAGAGTTCTGGGCGCCGTGGCGCATCCGGTGTAAGTGCTTCATTAGGCGGGAGCTGGCAATGTACATTGTCTAGGAACCCATCCGTCATCACGAGCACAATGTCACCTCGTTGTAGATCAAATTCATGCACAGCCGCCTCGTCAGGATAATTGGTCAGCGAGCCAGACTGCATCATACTGGACGGCACCTTGGCCAGCTGGTAAGGGCAATTGAATCCGTGCAGCTGAGGCGATGACCTGTTAATTACTAACATCCGACCCTCTGGGCTCATTGGGTCAGGCCGCAAGTGCACATAGCCCGAGTCGCCCAAGTTGACACCCGATAGTTTGCCATGCACAGCATCGAGACGAAGAAGACAAGCCGTAGAACTGCCGGCTTGGATATCGGGATTCTTCGACACTTGTTCAAATGCGTGCTGCAAGACAGCTTTGGGGAAAGGGTAGGTTGTGTGGGCCTCAGCAAACTTCATCGCCGAGTATAAGAGGGCGTTGGAGTAATGCGATGGGTCAATACCCGACTCACTCCAGCCGCCAACGCCATCTGCGACGCCTAAAAGCACCACAGACTGATCTGGAGACTTTGACACCATAAGAGCATCTTCACCAGCATCGCCTCCATTCAACATTGAGTATCGCCACTTTTCCAGGTCACTGTTAGGTAAAATACCGCCGCGTAGGATGCGTGGACGAGATTTTTTCAAACGGTCCGTATTTCCCGTATCCATGTCTTCTTCTTCCATTTCTGAATCGCGTGGCTTGGCAGCAAATGCATAGGAAGTGACGATTTTTATCGGCTTAGGCTCAGGTGGCGCAGTCGACGCCGTGGGCGTTGGTGTTGGTGTTTGTGCCGAATGAAGAGGACGAGCCGGCACAGCCATGCGCGGAATAGGTTTGGGAGTCCGAGCAGCGGTGCTTGGCACCACCATGCGCTTGAGCGAGCCTGCCGTAGCATAACTGGGGCGCCACGTCCTGCTACTCGGAATCATGGTGGTGGACGAGCGGTGGAAACCCTCGAGTCAGTGTGGAGGGTTTTACGTATGGAAGCAAGAAGAACGCTAAATTTTTTTTACTGACGCAGCTGTGTTGAATATGGGAAAGGCAAAGAGTGCCGGAAAGCTGGCAGCAAAGGCTGCGAAAAAAGTCAAGCAGGAAAAAGTGAGTACATATTGTCTTACACGCAGCTTGCGGATCGCAGAGCTACAAAGCAGAAGAAGAAGGGAGGATCTAAGAATGTGGATGAGGTACAAGAAGAGGATCTCGACGCATTGCTTGCGCAATATCGTGCTGAATGGGAGGAGAAACACACTTCAACAGAGGAGCACACGAATATTATACCCAGTCGACGAGCAAATGCGACATTGACTCCATGTCCTCTAGGGAATGATCTTTGGCTGTACGGGGGTGAGTATTTCGACGGCGAAAGATGCCTGTTTTATCAAGATCTATTCCGATATATCCCTGAGAAGAATGAGTGGCGCTCATACTCTAGCAAAATTCAGCCTGGACCGCGCTCAGCACATCAAATGGTCGCGTCGCCAGCTGGTGGTGGACAATTGTGGTGCTTTGGTGGTGAGTTTGCCAGCACCAAACAAACAAATTTTCATCATTATCGTGATCTCTGGGTCTACTCAATTGCCGAGCGAACATGGGAGAAAGTTGAAACTAAAGTTCGACCCAACGCTCGAAGCGGTCACCGGATGGCCATGTGGAAGCACTTTATCGTATTGTTCGGTGGCTTTGTCGACACTGGAGCTCGTACCACGTATCTGCAGGACCTTTGGGTGTTTGATACGTATGAATACAAATGGAAAGAAATTAAACAGAATGATCTACGCCGTCCATCGGCAAGGAGTGGCTTTTCGTTCTTGTCTACCCCTGAGGGCATTGTCTTGTATGGTGGTTATTGCAAAAAGTACGTCAAGGGACAGCGGACCCAAGGTTTGGCTTTGGAGGATGCCTGGTTTCTGCAAATGGACGAAGATTTATCCAAGATCGAATGGGTTAAACGGAAGAAAATTGGTTATGCTCCGAACCCTCCTCGGTCAGGATGCACTATGGCATTATGGGCAAATCGAAATATGGGCGTATTGTTTGGTGGCGTCACGGACACAGAGGCCGATGAAGAGTCGATGGAAAGTACATTTTGGAATGACTTGTATGGATATCAACTGCCCGGCACAGGCCGCTGGATCAGCTTGAATATGCGCAAACCGAAAAAGAAGAAGAATGCAGAGATGAACGTCGATGATGATCAAGAAACTGAGGATCCCGCTACCAAATTGCCTCTAGAGCGCTACAATAGTATGATCGCAGTACAGCGCAATACCTTGTACATATATGGTGGCATTTACGAAACGGGTGATCGCGAATATACATTGGATGACTTTTACACCATCGACTTGTCCAAAATGAACAAGGTGGTATGTCTGAAGGAGTGTCCCATTGATAATCTCGAATGGCACAGCTCTGATGAAGAAGATGAAGACGAAGATGAAGAGGACGAAGATGAACGAGAAGAAGACAGAGACGAAGAGCCTGAAGGTGTCGAAGACGTGCCCATGGAGGAAGAGGCCGAGGAAGATGAACTTTCGAAAGTGGCTAATCTGCACTTAGAAGATGAAGAACTATCAGAAGAAGCCAAAAAAGAGCTAGAAAAACAACTTGCTTTGCGCCGGGAAGCTTCTGCTTTCATGGGCGTCGTCAAGGATACGCATCGATCCGAAGCGGACATGCTCTCCACACCTGAGCCAGGTGAGGTGCTAAAAACCTTTTACGAAAGAACCAAACACTATTGGGCAGCAATCGTCCACGAGCAAGCTCAAGGTCTTTCTCGTGGAAAGCAGCTACGTCGTGACGGTTTCGATGTACGTATATCCATGTGCTGACATGAGCTTGCGGAAAAGCGTTATAATGAATACAAGCCAATCTTAAATGAGGTTAGTACATGCATTTCTGACATTAGATTGAGCGCATTCGCAAAGACGCAGATTTAGATGAAGAGGAGCTGTCAGCCGCGGGTACTATGCGCCGTGCTGCCGGCACCGGCGTAGATAGCCGACATCGCCGCTAGCACGTTCATATCCTTGTGCAGAACTACCTCCACATAATGCCCGAGCACCTAGTTAGGTCGTACCCGGAATACACGCGAGGCGTGCATCCGAAACAAGCATATTGAACGTGTATTCCACGAAGACGGTCGACGCAATTCGGGCGGCAGAATGTCGGAGTCGCTGATAGACAAGTTTGACCGCATGCCTAAGGTATGTGTCCAACATTTATAAGTGGCTCACACGGTGTAAAGCTGCGGCAATTTGATGCATTCCCAAAGGTACGTGATACAGAGTGTCTCACCTCGCACAGGCACAACCCATGTACCAGAAGAAGTCAGCTTATGGCGGCTTTTTGACTATGGCTGTTTTCATTGCCACCGCTGTTATGATTTGGTACGAAGTACAGCACTACATGACGTTAAAACCCACCTATTCATTCGACATCGACAGTCACGTTGGCCATGTGATGCAAGTGAACCTAGACTTGACTGTGAATACGCCTTGTTCGCGTTTAACGATTGACCTGCGTGATGCTTCTGGTGATGCTATTCATTTCTCAGAAGATGACATCGTGAAGGACCCTGCGGACTTCAAGGCTGAGCTTCGCCGTGCGCGTAGGCGGAGCCACACGAAATACTTCAACAAAATGCTTCACAGTCAGAATAGGGGCTTTACCCGAAAGCAGCGCAAGAACAAGAAGCTTGTGCAAGGTGGTCCGCGTGGCAAGGATTCGGGTTTCGAGAAACACAAAAGCGTTGTTGACGCCGAAAATGAGGCACATGCTTGTCGCGTGTATGGCAGCATTAATGTGAAGAAGGTCACGGGAAACTTACATATTTCGACGTATATCCCTACCTTCATGGCCTCGCGGGACCGTGGTCATGATTTTGGTATTGACATGTCACATATCATCCATGAATTCAGCTTTGGAGACTATTTCCCTAACATTGCTGAACCCCTGGATTCGAGCTTGGAAGAGACAGACGACCCTGCCGCGGTGTTTCAATATTTCTTGTCCGTCGTCCCTACCCACTACATTTCCAAGCAATACACACTGACTACGAACCAGTACAGCGTGAATGATTATAAACGAAACCGTGATGGTGCCGCCGCCTTTCCAGGCTTGTACTTCAAATACGACATTGAGCCACTCACTATGACCGTCACCAAGAAGACGTCATCACTCGTCAGCTTTATTATCCGTATGTGCAGTGTGTTGGGCGGCCTCTGGATTTGTACGGATTTGGGACTGCGCATATTTAATCGGCTTACAATACTCGCGAGAAAGTCTTCCATTGAGATGTTTTCGTCGTCATTCGACAAAGAACCCATGCCATCAGGCCAGTATAACACACCTTACTTTTCAGGCCCTATGGATCCAGCACAGGGTTACAGTGCATATGGAACTACCAGCACAGTAAACTATTTGCCACATGGCCCGGGCGAAACGAAATACCGCGTATCAAGTATTTAGGTAGAACCTGTGCCAATGCAAGATCGATGATTTTGGGTTATTCATCCTGCTGGAGAAAGGGGCTCATTGATTAGTCTATTCATACGTACTTTTCAATAATATCAAATCCATCGACGGGACTAATTAGCATCAAGTTGGTGCCACGAAGTACAGCCAGACCCAATGTGCGACGCTCGTCTGTGACGCTGCCGGACGAAGGGTCGTGTAAAAGCTCTTCCACGTCATCCATGACAAGATTCATCAGTTGATCATAGCCTTTAAGTGTGCCAACGACTGCTATAAGGTGCCAATACAACGTACCTTCGCGGTTGCCCATGAATTTGACGCGAATTTGCTTGTCCACATATTTGGCCAAGTTCAGAATGGCTTCTTTCTTTGGCTTATCGTGAACATGGCCGCCTCCACGGCCACCATGACCGCCGCGTCCTCCTCCGCGGCCGCTGCGATGTCCTTGAGCCTGCTGCATGAGCTAACGTGTTGGCAACGTACTCGATCCGACATCGTTGCTATTGGCACCGACATCGTTGTGGAACATGTGCTTTAGCTGACTAAGGTGGCACGTGGAGCTCGAATCACGGCGCTCCCACACAGCGCACGGTGATCTGTCCTGCCGCCTGAGAAGCCAGGCATGGCGTCGTCAACGCAAGATGTAATGCAGTTTCTTGCATCAGTCGGTTCACCACTCTCTGATAAGAGTACAAATGGACCAACAAAACATTTACCTTCCAAAGACGTGTTGAAGCTGCTGGATGCTCGTATCGATGCTTTAGCTCCGTCCTCATCTAAAACGACAAGCATACGAGACGAGCAAAACCTAGCTGACAGTGCACCCTATGAAGTAATTTCAACTGAACTATATCATGCACTGGAAAAATATGCTCACGCCACAGCCGTATATACGCACACATCGTCTGTGACGTCGATCTTGACAGATGTCTGTCGCGTTCTAAGCCACATAAGAGAATTACAAGACGCACTTTCTTCACGTAACGTGGAAAATGTGCACAGACTACTTGTTTCTGTCCAAGAAGAGCTGATGAGCATAGGTATACATGTGAATTGGTTTGATGGATGCATTGAACAAGACTCGGCCAGTCCAGTTGCTGACTTTGCCGTCTTGGGCCAGATACTTCTCGTATGCGAGCGTATAAGCAAAGAAATTTTAACAATGATGAACAATGAGACGGAAGAAATCATACAGGTTGTCTCGGACAGTTCAGGTATGACAGTAAATGTGCACCCACCTTCAAAGTTGACGTCTGTGCTTCGTCCCGTCATGAAAGAAGAACAAATACAAGAAGTATCACGGATTCTATTAAATCAAGTGTTTCAACCGATGCTACATACTCCAAGACGCTGGAAGATTTTGCATCGAGAGCGATGCGTGGCCCTTGAGTGTTTGTCGGAACCTGTGACTCTGATGCACAATGCCACTGTACCTGAACTGGTGGCTGTGCTGACCCTGACCAAGAATGCACTAGGCCCTCAAGAAACAGCATCACTCGCAAGGCATTTGATCCCATCTTTACTTGAACTATTTAAACCACACCTACTACGCTGTATACCCAGCATGCAAACACCTCAAGATATGCTTCGTTTACAAGAATCTCTGAAGAAATGTGCTCTGGGATTCCACAATGCCTTGGTGGAATTAGGTTATGTTTCTGATCAAATGCCAAGGTCGAAGCACATGAATGGTTTGCCAGAGCCACTCTCTGATCTACCAATGTGGTCACGATCATTAGATGGTGTTTGCAGGCAACATTTACTAGGCTCGATGGTGCATCAAGTACGTTTTTTGATCATGGAATCAGATGAAAAATGTTGGGATACCGAACTACGTCCTCTTCATGTGGCAGCCCCGGGCCCACTGCCGCTGTCCGATGAGAAGCCCAAGCCGGTCCCACAGCCCAGGTATACGTCTACTTCAAAACCAAGTCCTGTTTCACCACCTGCTCCTGCTCTTGGAAAACCCAAGAAACCGACATTGGGAAGTGTGAAAATTGGCGCCAAATTACCCCCTGAACCCAAGTCAACATCACCCAAGCCCATGGACGACTGGGACTGGGGCGACGATGAAACTGAGGCAGATCCTACAGACGTATCCAGCCAAGAAGAGGGACAAAATAAAGATGACTGGGACTGGAGTGATGAGGAGGAGGAAGCACAATCGGAGAATATGCGCACGTCTCCGCCCCCACCACCCCATATGCCTGCGCCAGCACAAGATGTGTCCTTTGATGATGCATGGGATGACTGGGGTGAAGAGATAAAATCGGAGCCGAAAATAACGTTACCTGCTTCTCAGCCACTTCAAGAATCAAAAGTAACGACCACTATGCTGGCCGTGTCCAAGCGCACTCTTCAGATTTGTCATGTGCTAGGCATGCAGTGGTCACAGCTAGATGAACATGTTCCGCTGCGTTCATTTCTTGCTCAGGCCTTTTATCTATCTGTCCAGATTTTCCGAAGCCTGATGCCTATCGTGCATGCCAAGGCACTGGAAAATGTGCCACTTCTCGGCATGCTTCACGTGAATGACTGTACATATATGTCTCAACAGCTGCGCATGTTCGAGGCAGACTGTTCCAAATGGGGCGCCTTTCGCATTGCAACAGGGCAGACCTTAGATGCAGTGCTACGCACTGAGGCAGATTTGTTGGATGATGTTGGTGACCGCTGGCGGGAAATGTTGCTATCTATCCAACTCAATGCATTACATGAGTGTCTCGATGGTGCTGACAGCTTTTCCAGAACGGATTCTGATCCACGCTATGAAGCCTGTGTGCGGTGTGTGGAACAAATTCAGCATATTTTAACGCACTTGTCCTCAGTATGGCGACATGTCATGAGCCAAGAGGCACTGAAGAAAGCACTGTGTGACCTCGTGGACGCCGTTTTTGATCGTGTTTTACATGAAATGGAAGATTTACGGGACATTTCTGAGCCGGAGAGCATTCGCTTGGCCCAGGTATGCCGCATGTTGATGGACACCGCTGGCGCTGTACTCGGCGGCGCCGAGGCTGATGTGCCAACATACTTCAAGTTTGCATACTTACCCGACATTCTTCAAGGCTCATTGGCAGATATTGAGTACCTGCTCTTTGATAATGAGAGTGGCAGTGCTCTGGCGGACTATTCGCGCGAAGAAATAAGCATGTTGGTAAGAGCGCTCTTCGCCGATACTCCCCACCGGCGACGGCTGCTGGATCATATCCAACAACGATCATAGAGGGAAGGCCATTTAACTTTCTCGTAATGCTATAACGGGGATTGGAAGAAGGCTCATAGAAATGGTTGAACACTACACATACCATCTCTGGTGCCCTCCGATAGGTCGTAGTTTTACATGGCTGTGCGGTTATGCAGATGCCGCAGAGGGGTTGTTGGCAGAGAAAATGAACAGGTTGTTCGTGGCAGCGATAGCGATTGTGTCTTCCCTCGGGTGATAGCTAGCATGCAAGATCTTTCGGTTGAAATCCACGTGATTGGTATTGATGTGGTTCATGCCCATACTCCTGGCACCAGGTTTGTGCAATGCGGCCAATTTACGGGACTTGAACGCAGTTTTGTCGGCCTGAAGAACAATATTCGAGTCCCGCTCCCAATCGACGAGGTGGAAGTAGTTGCTGTAACTGCCGGTGAGGATGGTAGAGCCCGTCGGTCCCCAAATACCCTCAAACTTGTCAAAAATACAGTCATTTTCGTAAAGATCACACAATTTCGGACGCAAATAGTCGTGAATGGGAATCGTGGCAAGAGGACGTGACTCCATGTTCACGTCCCACACCTTGAGCGACAAATAGTCACGAGACAGCATGTATCGTCCGTCGTGGCTGAACCGCACATCGGATATGCTGCTGATGATCTCACTAAAGAATGACCTGTTAGCTTGGTCCTCCTCTTCCTCAAATAGCTTAGCATGGCGATCACAGAGAGCCGATTCGCGCATATCAGCCAGCTTGATCGTACCCTTAGAGCTGGAGTAGGCTAAAAGGTTGCAGTGAATCGGGTGAAACTGTGCCGCGGTAATGACCTCGGTGAGCTCCTCCATATTCACAGGCTTGATATCCACAATATTGAAGCTCTGATCGCTGATGCCCAAATTCCATAGATTGATACGCAGATCATCCGCACTGATATACGTCTCGCCATCCGAGTTAACGGAGAGCGAGTTGATATGATAGGCATGAGCATTTGCGTAGATCTTTCGTGGCACAGCCGCTACGATCGTGTCATGATACACAAGACGCGGCATGCGCAAAAGACGCGATTGGGCAGGCGACAGCGTTGGCCTGAGCAGACCAGCATTCGGTGTGCCAAGTTTGAGCAGATTAGAATGCAAAGTACCGTTCGGACGAGACTCTGCGTGCGCGTTGGAGGATATAAGCATAGCTGCTGGATCTTCACCGGTGGCTAGACTGCCTTCGGCTACCGCATTTAGTGGCTTGTCAAACACCTTCCAGAGTTTGATCGTCTTGTCTAATGCATGTTAGCGAGAAATACACGTACCATTCGTGCTCAATAGCATATGAGCAGCATTCTGTCGCTTGCACCAGCAGATCTGGTTGATTTTTTCTTCAATTTCGAGCGATTTGAGATAGTCGAATTCAGGCTCGTGCGACTGAAACTCGGTGTGGAAGCGATATTCACACCCTTGTTTGCTACCACCATTCGACGAATTCGCTCGCTCAAACATCACAACACGGCCACCCTTATCACCCGTGGCGAGGTAGTCACCCGTCGGATCGAATTCGACTGTTGAAATGATATCGGCTTCTGTGATATCATCAATGTCTCCTTTATCACCAAAGCACTGTGCGAATCGCCAGCCGCTCGACGGCGATGCGCCAGCACTTCCTTCTTTATCCATCCTATATCACCTTCGCAGAACTTGAGGCGCAGTGGTTGCCGCTCAATCTATATCCGCGATAACGAACCAAACGGAATGAAAGGCGTGATGCACTGCTGTCACTTTGCACGGAAGACCTCTTTTGCCCGAGCGCTCCTTTTCATTATCACGTGATCTACATGCCATGACACTCAAGGCGTGGTGGACTTGGGATGAAGGCAGTACGTAGCCTCCAAGCATGTATGTGCATGTTTCTTTTCGTGGTTTGTCATGTTATAAAGGTATATGAACTCTGTGTCTGGCTCCTAATTGCCTTTACCCGAGCAGAGAAGACAGCCATGCATACGGGCGTCCTGCGCACGGTCCAGCAAGGATGACGAATCTTCTGTCAGACACTGGAGCTCAGCAAGGCCGTATTAAGATAACATCAGCAAACTTCGGGGATGCGCGCTGCGTCATTGCACCAAGCAAATTCTTCTTCAAGCGCCCTTTGTCGTGTGTCCGAACGACGGAAGCCGTGTCCCTCTGACGGAAATTCGATGTATTTGATTTTGCCTGCATGGCTCTCAATGGCACGGGCCATGCGGCGGCTCTGATCAGGTGCCACAACCCTGTCTTGATCTCCCTGGAGTAGAAGCAAGGGTGTGCGGATCTTGTCTGCATGATGCAAGGCACTTCGAGCCTTATATACTCCTGGAAGATCTTCATATGTACCTCCCATAAGTGTTGTAGTATAGTGTAATTCGTACTTGTGAGTATGTTGCGACAAACTCTTCAGATCGCTAATGCCATACGAGCTGCTTGCTGCGCAAAATATATCAGGATATTGGATAAGCGCACATAGCACAGTAAGTCCACCAGACGAGCGTCCCGTGATACAAATACGGGATGCGTCGACACGTGCTTTGCTGGGATATGATTGTCCGTGCAATAGGGTATCATGCAATCGACGGTACATATGAATGTAGGCCTGCGGTGGGGGCAATAGATGTGGAAAAACCACATGCAGAGATTCACGCTTCGTGTTTTTTGTTGCCAACACGGCATAGTCGACAATGCGCCAACGCTGGATCGCCTCCATCATGAAAAAGTCGAGGATCGTATCTTGCGGCAAGAAAGTTTGTTGACGCTGAAGAGGAAGAAAGGGCTGTGTGGATGTACGCAGGCAAGATGGTAGGTACAAGCCACATGTCGTCTCCAGCTGTGCCCCAAGCTGAGGAAACACGCTGATAGACTCAGCTTGTACGCGCAGTAGGAGTCGGTATAGCAACATACACATGCCAGCAACGATACTTGGCCAGATGGACCAGAACCAAAGCTGCCAAGTGGCGGAGTATACTAGGGCACTTGTTGCCACAAAGACAAGACCTTCGAGGATCATAGATGGCGAATCTGAGCGCGTCAATGTGATTTTCCGCATGCCATCGTACGTCTCCTCTTCGGATAGAGCCATCGACGAAGAGCTCGGTAAAGCGGGTCGATCCCACGGAGCAGATGTACCACCGAGATAAGCAGCAGCGGCCACACAGTCGCGCACATCCACGTCGCCCCAATGACCATTCAGACGGCGCATGTACTCAAGCCCGTAACCGGTGCTTCCACCGAAGTTGACCGCACACACGGCCCAGCCGCGGGATGTCCAGTACTGGATGGACATGTCCAGCGATGCTGTGGCACGCGAAGTTGGGCCGCTATGAGCCACGATGCGACAGGGGGGCAGTGTACCATGGGGAGCTTGGAAATGAGGGTTTTTTGGTGCATAAAAGAGGGCATGTGCCGTGCTTGCTGTGCCGTCAGGAAGCTGCGTGGGAAATGAAAGAGGCTCAGGTAAACTGATAAATTCGTCTGACACAAGTTCTGCACCAGATGCGCGTAAAATTTGGCCAGTTGTCTCCGCCTGTGCAAGAATCGTTGGAACATCGAATGCCACGAGCGCCGGTGAAGAATAAACCGATGCTGCCAGGCAGACAAGCTTTGATTCAGATAATCGCAGCTGCGAGAGCTGCGTATACTCAGAGCGTATACGCGTTCGAGTACACGCTTGCCTATCCAGCAGGACAAGATGGTCCACACCATGTGATGTCTCGACACAGACAATGAAGCGCGCATCTAGAGCAACCAAAGACGACACATTGAGATTCCAGAGAGGTGGCTGGACCTCGACAAGGGATGAAGCATGAGCAGGACCCACAGGAAGGCGCGCAGACACATGACACAATGAGTCACCACGTTGTACATCCACTTGATATACACCCGCTTCTTGAACGCTCGACAGAGTGAACAGCAGTGTGTTGGTCCCCGGTATCCATACAGGCTGCTGAGCCACAGCATCATGACCTCCAGCGACGAGCACAGGCTCAGAAATATGGGGCACTGGCTCACGCAGCAGCGACGCTACCCACAGCTGCGAAGACCAAAACGGCATGGATGGATGATCCCAGGTGACCCAAGCCACAAAGGAGCCACATGGGGAGATGCGTGGATACGCATAGAAGCTGTGGCCTTGGTGCAGCGTGTGCACTTGTGACTCGAAGAGACAAACCAAGCGGTTGTACACGTCCTTGGAAGCATGCTCTTCCTCCACCGCGAGAATCAATGAAGAGTCGGAGGGATGCGGAGCAAAGTCTGCGTAGCGCCGATCGATGCAAGGCGGCACAATGTCTTCACATGCTTGTGTGTGGGGATTCATCCGACTTACAGCGAAATGCCGCTCATGGCATCGAGCAAAAATGATGCTGGTATCCGACTGCATGGCGCACGCACCACCGCCGTATTCGTGTACGAATGATCGAACGGTACCGTGCGATGCCTGTGTCAGTGTGGTAGGAGGGGCATGTAACGAAGTTGATTGGTACACTAAGGTAGACCGACCGCGATGTTGGGGTTCGGTGATGGTGTACGCGATCCAAGGGCAGGATGGGTGTGAAGACACATCGCCTATGGCTAGCCCACTTTGGGACACGACCTCGCTCGAGATAGGGGAGGTCCAGCGTCCATACGGAGCTACGACCGTATGCATCCAATAAGAGCCGTTGGGACGACGCGCGATTGGGGAACTGCGGTAAAAATGGGGTGTCAGGCGACGCGCCGCCACACGCCAATGCGTCATGAGTAGCACGTGGTGGGTCGCAAATGAAGGAGAGATTCGCGGCGGCGAATTTAGGATGGGTGAAAAAAACTCCGGAAAATATCCGACGTCGAAGTACACGAAAGGCACCGGGGCTTGGTTCAGACATCTTCAGGCTCATATACCAGATGGCGACAGCATTCACAGGAGCTCGGCCATCCGATTTATTTGGCCGTGCAGATAGTATGGGAGATATGGGTGACATGCCAGGTATGGATGGTATGGGAGATATGGGCGATATGCCAGGGATGGATGGCATGGATCATGGAAGCCACTCCGGCGGGGGTCACGACATGGGCGGCATGGACATGGGTCATGGCCCTGGATGCAAATTGAGCATGCTCGGTAATTGGAACACGATCGGCACTTGCATTCTAACATCTTCGTGGTACAATGACACGCATGCAAAGTTTGCCGGTACGTGCATCGGTGTTGCCTGCTGGGTCATTCTGACCGAGATTGTGCGTCGTTGGTCTCGTGAGTTTGATCGCTATATCATTGCCAAGGCCACGCGCAATATAGTGGAAAGCCAAAGCACGCCTACGGATCGCTGGATCACTGAAAAATATAAAGAAGATTTTGATGCAGAGGACCACCGCGCCGAGGTGGACCGTCAAGGCCCAGGCACGTTCCCCAGCAATGTTCTGACCTCCTTCTTTCATCCGCCAGGGCGTCTCTCAGCCCGTGGTATCCCGATTCACCCGACGCTCGTGCAGCAGCTTGTGCGAGCGCTGTTCTACGCTGTCCAATTTACGAGTGCCTACTTGCTCATGCTCATTTCTATGTCATACAATGGCTACATTCTTTTATCCATGATGCTCGGGGCCCTGGTCGGTCATTTTGTCTCATCATGGGACACCTTGGGCTATTTGAGTCCAAGTATACTGAAGAAGGGCGGTAAAAGTACGCAAAGCTACGCTGCGGTGGGGCCGGCAGACAACCAGGAAGACGTGTTTATGTACATGGCATGACGACGACGCCTAGGATGTAGGAGTATGTTTAGTCAAAAAAAGCGCGTTGGCTTGGCACGACGGTTGTCGTTCTTGTGAGTGGCTCATGAGGCCGCTGGTAGAGCTGCTGCAAAGCTTTGCGGTGGCGACACCCTCAGATCGCCGAGACTTTCTCGAAGCATTAGTGCGGGAGTGTCATGTGCGTGAGCTGAGTGATCTGGAAGCGATGCTGCTACCGCGCCTGAAGGTCGATTTTCTGCAGCGGCTTCCGATGGACGTGGCGCTGCATATACTGACCTTTCTCGATGACCCGCGAGCACTGGCGTGCACGGCGGCTGTAAGCCGCACATGGCACCGTCTTTCGATGAATGAGTACCTGTGGAGCCTGATGTGCGTGCGTCAAAAGTACCATACGCCCGATCGATTGCGGTGGCTTACGCACAGTCTGCTCGGCGACGCCCCGTCGACGTCGCGAGCAGCGGCTATGGACGTGGACGAGGGGCCAGCTCGTCGACGTCGGCGCCACTCGCTGTTTCTGCAAAGGGTCGCCGGCTCACCGGCGGACGGCGCCACGGTGTCGCTTCGAGACTACTTTCGACTGGCTTATGCGGTGGACCGCAACTGGCGACGGGGCGGGCGGCTGCTGCGTTCGTACGAGACGATCGAGCTGGCTGATGCTGATCCGGACCCGAATCGGCGCCTGGCACTTACATGCTGCGCGATGGATCACGAGTGGACAGCGGTGGGTATGACCAGCAGTGCCATTTTTGTGTTTTCCACGCGCACCGGCAAGCTTGTGCGTGTGTTGCGTGGCCATGAGAGTGGCGTGTGGTGCTTGATGCTCGCAACAGGTCCATCGAGCGGGTACGATGGGCCCTACGAGCCACCTGCCACGGCAGGATTGGTGTGTGCGCAGGCCGACAAGCGGCCTGGCGCGTGTTTGGCGCTGCAGCCTTCGGGTGGCTTGGCTGTCTGTGATGCCGTGCATATTGCGCAGGAGCAGTGTGAGCAGACGGACGTTGCCTGTGCCAGCACGCGCGGCTGGGATGAGAGCGGCACGCGTCTGGTGAGTGCCGGCTCCGATCGGAGTCTGCGGGTATGGAACGTTCGGACGGGCGAGTGTGAGCGAGTGATGCACGGCCACACATCGACGATCCGGTGTGTGCATGTGGTGCCGCATGTGCCGGTGGCCATTACGGGCTCGCGGGACGGCACACTGCGGGTATGGGACCTGGCCGCGGGGCGTGTGCAGCATGTGCTAGCGGGGCACCAGCACTCGGTACGATGCCTGGCGGTGCACGACAAGTATGTCGCTAGTGGCAGCTACGACTTTACGTGCCGCGTGTGGGACTGGACGACCGGACGGTGCGTGCATGTGCTGCAGGGCCACCAGCTGCAGATCTATGCGATTGCCTTTGATGGTGTGCACATTGCGACAGGCAGCAGTGACTCGACGGTGCGTGTGTGGGACTCGGAGAGCGGTGCACCGTTGGCCGTCTTCCATGGGTACACGCACATTGTGGCGCAGCTCCAGCTGCTCGATGGGATCCTGGCATCTGGCAGCAGTGATGGGCGCGTGGTGGTGTATTCGCTGCGCACGATGGAGTGCCTGTACCGCATCGTGGCGCACGAGAGCGGTGTGACGAGTCTGCAGATGGATGCACAGCATCTTGTGACGGCGGGCTCGGATGGGCTCGTCAAGCTGTGGGATGCGCAGACCGGCAGCTACGTTCGCCAGATGTGTGCGCCATGCGAGACGGTCTGGAACGTGCGCTTCCTTGACGACGTGTGTGTCATTCTCGGCAAGCGGCACGGCAAGTGCATCGTCGACATGGTGTCTCTACGACCCGCGGCGGAATCTACATATACCTAGCCGAATCGGAAGCTCGTGCCGGGGCCGTAAAAGTGTGTTGAGCCGGTGCCGGGGCCCATGTCAAAGTTGGCAAACTGGGCGCCAAACAGGTCGGCGAGGTTGACGCCGCCCATGCCGCCCATGCCGCCAAAGCCACCCATGCCACCGAAGCCCGCGCCGCCCAGGTCCATGTCGTCCATGTCGTCTACACCAGAATCATAGCGCCGGCGCTGCTGGTCGTCAGACAGGACCCCATAGGCCTCGTTGCACAACTTGAACTTCTCTTCGTCGCCACCCTTGTCCGGATGATGCTTGAGTGACTCTTTGCGGAACGCCTTTTTGACCTCGGCCTCGGTCGCCGTCTTCGGCACGCCCAGCACCTTGTAGTAGTCGACCTTTTTGCTGCGCTTGAGCTCCACCTCAGCGCGCCGCGTCTCGCGCCGCAGCGTGTCCTGCTCGGGCGTGCCGATACTTGCATCCAGCGCACGCTTAAAGTCGCGCACAGCCTCTTCGTGCTGCTCATTGAGTTGGTACGCGCGCGCACGCGTCTTGAGGGGCTTGGTGAAGGCGGCGTCCAGCTGAAGCGCCTGTGTGCAGTCGCGGATCGCATCATCATAGCGGCCGAGCTTGCTGAGCAGAATCGCGCGGTTCGAGAAAATGACCGCCTTGAACTTTTTCGCATCGCCGTCCACCTCCATGTTCTGGTCGGCCACGCTTAGGAGCTCCGCGTACTTGGCCAGCGCGTCGTCGGAGCGATTCGCCTTGAACGCCGCATTCGCGTCGTCCTTGAGTGTCAGCAGCGCCTTGCACTTGCGCAAAAACTGCTTGGCTGCCTGCATGTCCGGGTCCAGCCGCAACGCCAGTTGGGACTGCTGCAGTGCCTTTTGTACGTCATTATTCGCCAGCATGATCCGCGCACCCAGCATGATCGCACTCGTATCAGATGGGTCTGCACGGTATATGTCCATCGCAAGCGACTGCGCCTGCCCCAAATGTCCACGCTGCAGTAGGAGCATGACACGCTTTTCCTGCCATGCACGGGGCGATGTCGCGTCTGTTAGCTTCATAATACCTTGCGCCTGGTCCAAGGCAATACTCGCAAGCGTCCAGTTGCGCTCGCGGCTGTATGCATCGGCGGTCGTCAGGTGTCGCTGCATCTCTCGCGCCTGGGCATCCACGTCACGCGCCTGTGCCTGCTCGGCGCTCGTGCCGAGAGCCTGCGAAAGCAGCGGCGAAAGCGTGTACAAAGCCGCGTCAGGGCGTCCCACACCCAGCTGGCACTTGGCCATACGAAGCAGGGCTTTGCCACTCGGCTCCCTCCCCTGCACAGCGCGCTCACAGTCGGCCAGGGCCTGGCCGTACTGGCCTAGGGCCATGTACGCGGCCGAGCGGTTCAGAAGAAGCACGTCGCTCTCTGGCTCGTGCGAAAGCGACTCTGTGTACGCTTGCACAGCGTCGCTGTACTTCGCGCGCTTGAAGAGGTCATTGCCTCGCTGCTTGGCCTCTTCAGCGGCCGACATGGTGTCGTCAAAAAAGAAAGACGCGTGGCCAGCTTTCTTCGTGCCCTGCGTCATGTCACGTGAAAGCCATCCAGGGAGCCACGCACGCCTGCTGCGCGAGTCCCTCTGGCCATGACGGACGCGGCGGCGGCGGTGGGCGAAAAGCGCGCAGCGGCACCTGACGCCGACGTGCGCGATACGAAGGTGGCACGTACGGATGACAAGGACGAGGAAGAGTCTACGGCGCCGGCCGCGCGCCTCGCGAAGCGCAAGGTCGCCATCTTTTTCGGGTACTGCGGCACGGACTACTCAGGGCTGCAGGTCAATCCGGGCGTCAAGACCATCGAGGGCGATATCTTTGATGCCTTTTGTCGCGCTGGTGCCGTGTCGAAGGAAAATGCCGTCAACCCCAACAAGGTCGGCCTGCAGCGCGCAGCACGCACGGATCGCGGCGTGCATGCCGCTGGCAATCTGCTCACACTCAAGGTGATTCTCGAGCCCCCTCAGCTGCCTGCAGGGAAGACACTCACTTCCTACGTCAATTCGCTCTTGCCGGACCAGATCCGCATCTGGGGCATGCGTCGTGTGCAGAGCGCGTTCAATGCACGCACCAGCTGCGACTCGCGGCTGTATGAATACCTGTTGCCGACGTACGTCTTTTTGCCACCCAAGCCGTTTAGTGCGATGTGGCGAATGCTACGGCGCCTGAATACGGGCCAAGAGGAGGCGCCGCGCCAGGAGGACGGCACGCCCGTCGCGCCGTGGGACGACGCCGACGTGCGCGAGAGTCGTCTTTTGAACCATGCCTTTTGGCGCTCGCATGGGACAGGAGGCGACTTTGCGACGGACATGCGCGCGAAGCGCCAGTGGCGCATGGACCGTGAGACACTCGAGCGTGTGCGTCGCGTCTTTGCCGAGTACACAGGGTCCCACAACTTTCACAACTACACGGTCGGCAAAGAGTTCCGCGATCGAAGTGCGCATCGCGTGATGAAGAAGCTCACGATCTCGGATCCGTGCCTGATCGATGGCACGGAATGGGTATCGGTGCAGTTCCACGGCCAGTCGTTCATGCTGCATCAGATCCGCAAGATGATCGGCCTGCTTGTCCTGATCGGGCGCACCAACGCACCCACGTCCCTGGTCGCGCAGACGTATGGACCTGCCCGCATCCACGTCCCCAAAGCGCCGGGGCTCGGCCTGCTGCTGGTGGAGCCCTTTTTTGGCGGCTACAATACCAAGGTATCGAACAACAACGAGCGTATCGAGCGCACGATTGCCATGCGAACGGCCGCGGGCAAGCCACTGCCTCCGGACGCGGAGAGCGGCAAGCGCGAGCACGTGGACTATGCGATGTATGCCCACGAGATGGATGCCTTTAAAAAGGAGCGCATCTACCAGCAAATTTACCGCACAGAGGAAGAGACGTCCGAGTTTGCCAAGTGGCTCAACTACCTCGATGTGTTTGTCGGCCCGGACTTTGAGTTCCTCAATCCCAGTGGCACCATTCCGCAGTGTGCAATCCTCAAGGTCGGAGAGCAGCGCCGAGCGCCGGGCGGACAGCCCAAGGCCCACGAAAGCGACGAGGAGGGCGCGGCCGATGACGACGCCTAAAAGTCGCCCAAGTCGACGTCCATCGTTGGTACGACGCCCGTGCCGGACGGCGCCGATGCCAAGGCATCTGACACGCGCGTGGCGAGCGGTGCCGTCGCTTCCGTGGTGGCTGCCGTGGCTGGCGGAGCCGTGGCTTTGCGCTTCAAAAGGGCGGCACGTCGTTCGGCCTCCTGAATGCGCTCGCGATCCTGACGGCGATTGCGCTCATTGATCTGGGCCATGGCCTGCTCGTTCATGCGGTGCTGATCCTTCTGCTCGCCCCCGACAATGTCGAGGCCGCGCGACTCGGCGGCCGCTCGCAGTGTGCGCTTCCTTTCGAGGATCTTTTTGATGTCGTCCTCTGTGAGTGGCGCGGACAGCGCCGATGCCAGCTGCGCGTGCTTGGTTTCGAATGCGTCTGCAGAAGGGAACTTGGCATCTGGACCGGCCGCAGCGATCCAGCGCTGCCGCTCCGAGTCACTGATGCTTTGCGTGCTGAGGGGACGCACATCGACATGGTGCTCCTTGCCGCCCCACTTGAATGTCACATAGCTATTCATCCAGCGTCCCGAATGATCATGACTCACGTCATAGTACTTTTCGCGCTCAGATACTCGCAGAATTTGGTGCACGCGGTATATGTGCTCTTTGCGCCCGTCGCGATGCTCGCGCGTGCCCCACGAGCACCGCACAAAGCATCCGCGGACGAGATCAGGACCATTCGGCAGGAACAAGAGGCGCTCTAGCTCGTCACGCCCCAGGCGCACCTTGTTGAGCAGCGCGAGCGACGGCGGCTCAGCGCTATGAGCCGCCAGGATGGGCGTAGGCTCACGCACCTTGCGTGGCACGTATGTCGGCTCATAGTCCGACTCGCTCTCCTCACTCAGGTCGCGACGACGTCGGCGCACAGGTCGAGCGTCCTCGTCGCTATCGCGCGCCGCCTTTCCTGCACGTTCGGCGCGCTTGCGCCGCAGCTCGCTCAGTTTGTCGGCTTTGGTAGACCGTGGACGCACCTCCTCTTCCTCGGACTCGCGGAACATGTCCTCTTCGTCCGACTCCGCGAACGGATCAGCCAAGTCCTCGAGTTCGCGGCGCACATCTGAGCGCCGGCGTTGGGCCTTGTCAGCAGACGAGCGGCGCGTCTTGCCCGCCGCTGCCTGTTGGGAGCGGACCATGGCCGCCAGCTGAATCTGCTGCTGCTTGCGCGACATTTCGTCGCGACGCTGAGAGAGCACGTCTTCGCGCTCGACTTCATTCATACTGAGCAGCCACTCGCGATCGTCCTCGTCCTTGTATATGCCTTCGAGAGGATACGGATTCGCCTGCACGTCGTCTTCTCCCTCGGCATCCTCGTCGTCGGACAGATCAGAGAGAAGTGCCGAGCGCTTGTCGTGCGACCGCGGCGCATCGTGCTGCGTAAGCGCATCTTCGCCCACGAGCGCGATCAGCTCGTCGTCCAGTCCGTCTTCCGACATGCACCAAGCGACGTGAGTCGTGACGCGGACGCAGGCGAAGCCCCGTCATGGACACGTGGCGCCACGTGTGGGTGGAGTCGCCGCCCCGCCGCACGCCCGTGCATCACGACCTGGGATCTTGCCACCGAGCCACACAGGATGGCCGACGATATCCCGCTGGTCGTGGACAATGGTACAGGCGTATGTATGCGGTGCTAATCCCAGTTTGTCAAGGTGGGCTATGCAGGCTCCAACTTTCCCGAGCACGTGTTCCCGTCGATCGTAGGCCGGCCGATCCTGCGGGCCGAGGAGCGTGATGCGATTGCCGCTTCGGGCGTGGAGATCAAGGACCTCATGGTGGGCACGGAGGCCGAGGCCGTGCGTAAATACCTGCAAGTGTCGCATCCGATGGAGCATGGTGTTGTAAAGGACTTTGACGATATGCGGCATGTGTGGAACTATACATTCGATGAAAAGCTGCGCATTGATCCGCGCGGCCGCAAAATTTTGCTGACGGAGCCGCCCATGAACCCAAAAAAGAATCGTGAGGAGATGTGTCGTATTATGTTCGAGGAGTATGGCTTTGACGGAGTGTATGTCGCGATCCAGGCCGTCTTGACGCTGTACTCACAGGGCCTGCAGACCGGTGTCGTGGTCGATAGTGGTGACGGTGTCACGCATATTGTGCCCGTGTACGAAGGCTATGCCATGCCGCACCTCACGCGCCGCTTAGATGTGGCTGGGCGCGATGTGACGCGTCATCTGATCAAGTTGCTGCTGCTGCGTGGCTACGCGTTCAACCGTACCGCCGACTTTGAGACGGTGCGGCGGATCAAGGAGCAGTTGTGCTACGTGAGTTACGACTTGGATCTGGATAAGCGCTTGGCTGACGAGACGACGTCGCTCGTCGAGAGCTACACGCTGCCGGATGGGCGCGTCATCAAGGTCGGCTCAGAGCGCTTTGAGGCGCCTGAATGCCTCTTCCAGCCGCACTTGATCGGTCTCGAGCAGCCGGGCATCGCAGAGATGCTCTTCCAGACCGTGCAGACGGCCCCTGTCGACGTGCGCCCCGAGCTGTACAAGCACATTGTACTGAGTGGTGGCAGCAGCATGTACCCGGGTCTGCCGAGCCGCCTCGAGAAGGAAATGAAGCAGCTGTACCTCTCACGCGTGCTTCAGGGCGATGGCTCACGCCTCGCTCACTTTAAATTGCGTATCGAGGATCCGCCGCGCCGAAAGCACATGGTGTTCCTCGGCGGTGCCGTGCTCGCCGATATCATGAAGGGCCGCGACAGCTTCTGGATCAGTCGCCAGGCTTGGTACGAGCAGGGTCCTCAGGCGCTGGAGCGTCTCGGTCGATAACTTGTCCATAGCATCACGTGCCGTAGACCGTCACCTTGGCACTTGTCCTCATGCCTCGAGACGCTGTGTCGTGGGCAGATGTGGCGCTCGTGTGGCGCGCGGTTCTGCGCCTCGCTGGGTCGAATGCATCGTCACTACGGCCAGCCATCCGGCCGTGGCCAACGCAGCTGGCGAGCGACAAGGCAGGCGGTGTGCCGAGTGATATGTCAGGCGGCGTGACAAGCCACATGCCAAGCGACCGGCCCACTGACGACGTCGCTGCTGCAACAGAGCGCGTATCGGTGCCAGAGAAAGAGCTGGTGCTCGAGACTGCGCCGGACCGTGTGGCGCCTGTATCAGAGCGCGTTCCTGAGTCGACGCCCGCCTCGGATGCCGCCCTCGTTGAACCCCCAGCCACGTCCCCAGAGTACGACGCTGCGAATGAGCGCACCAAGCCATTGAGGGCGAAGCGCGTGCCCGCGACGCGGCTGGGCCGCCTACTGCACTACGGCAGCCTGGGCGCAGGCCTGGCGTGGGGCTCAGCGAGCGAGTACATGCGGCAGACGACGCGGGGCTCGGGCGGCTCGTCGCTCTTTCTTTCCGCGGCGAATGTCGAGCGACTTGTTGATAAGCTGAGCACGATGCGCGGCGCGGCGCTGAAACTCGGGCAGTTTCTGTCGATCCAAGACAGTCACTTACTTCCGCCCCAAGTCGAAGAGGTGCTCCTGAGGGTCCAAAATGCTGCCCACTACATGCCGGGATGGCAACTTGAGCGCGTCATGACCGAGGAACTTGGCGAGCATTGGCGTGCGCACTTTGCGTCGTTTGATGAGCGGCCGTTCGCCGCTGCCTCGATTGGCCAAGTCCACAGCGCCGTGATGGCCGATCCATACCCAGCGCAGCCCGAGATGGCGGGGCGGCGCGTAGCTGTCAAGGTGCAGTTTCCCGGCATTCGGGACTCGATCGCCAGTGACTTGTCGTACGTCAAGTGGCTGCTCACCGCAACGGCCCTTCTGCCCAAGGGCCTGTTTTTGGAAAATTCCGTGCAGCAGCTGCAGCAGGAACTGCAGGACGAGTGCGACTATACACGCGAGGCGGATATGTGTCGCCGCTTTTACGAACATGTGGCGCATATGGAGCCCCACGGTCTTTGCTTCGAGGTGCCGCGCGTTGTCGACAGTGTATCGACGACGCGCGTCCTCACCGCAGAGTTTCTGCGTGGCCGACCGCTGACGCAGGCGGCGCACATGGACCAGACGACGCGCGATAAGATTGCGCATGCGATTATGGAGCTCAGTCTGCGCGAGCTGTTTGACTGGCACCTCATGCAGACGGACCCGAACTGGACCAACTTTCTGTACCATCACGAGCGCCAGTCGATCCAGCTCATTGACTTTGGCGCCACGCGCGACTACTCGTCCGATTTTATTGCGCTGTGGCTCAAGCTGCTGCGGGCCGCTGTGTCCGGCGATCGTGCGCAGTGTGAACACTGGAGCGTGCAGATTGGCTACCTGACCGGCCACGAGTCTGAGGTGCGTATCCCTCCTGCTAACGACAGACCATGCGCGAGGCTCATGTGACATCGATGCTCACGCTCGGCGAGCCATTCCGCCACGATGCACCTGTTCCGTATCCGTTTGCGAATCAGACCATCACGGATCGCGTGCGCGAGCAGATTCCCACCATGGTGCGTGAGCGCCTGCGTCCGCCGCCGCCTGAGACGTACTCGCTCAACCGCAAGCTGAGCGGGGCCTTTTTGCTGTGTGCGCGTCTCCGAGCTCGTGTCAACTGCCGCGACCTGTTCGACCAGGTGACGCGGTCGAAGGGTTTCCATACGTGGACGCCGCCGTCCGACATGTGTGCGTAGTCCTGTGCTTACGCGATCAGACAGAGGAGAAGACATGCTGGAGCGGTGGTCTCACCTGCCGACGTACAAGCGCCGACGAGCTGAGCGACATGCCGATGCGCCCGAGAAAGAGGCGACTGTGGTGCAGGGGCCGCCTGACACGGTGCGTGTGCGCGACGTGTACGTGCCCACGAAGCCCGTGCCCCCCGGCCCTGAAGAATGCTGCCAGTCGGGATGCGTCAACTGCGTCTATGTATTGTATGCCGACAATGTGAACGAGCACAAGCAGGCGATGCGGGACATTCGCCGCAAGCTGCGGACGTACGACCCACCGATCCGCGAGGACGAGTGGGACACGACACTGCTGGGGCCGATGCCCAACGCGCCAGATACCCAAGACGACCACGTCGACGAAGCCGCGCCGGCCGATCCGTCTTTAGCGGCCTTTTTGGAGCTTGAGCGCAAGCTAAAGAAGAAGTAGGCACATAGTGGTGAAGACTATCGCTGCATCTACGAAGAGTAGAGCTCCTCCTTGAGCGGCACACCCAGCTCCTCACGCAGGGGCTTGAGCACGTCGAGGTACTGCTTGTACTGGCTGTCGTTATCCGTCTTGGCCTTGATGCCCTCAAAGATGCGCACAGCGAGCGAAAAGTCGTTCACGCGGCGAGCGGCCTTCAGAGCGCTCTCGATAACCTCGGGCGAGGGCACGAGGTCCTGCGCAAACGCGTTGTTGAGGCCACGCTGCGCCTCAAACTGGTCCTCGACACCCTCAAAGAACTTCACGTAGCGGTCGTTGAACTCCTCGTACGTCTCGTGGTGAGCCGAGTACGAACGCGCTGATCTCGTCAGTCATGCCTCATACATACCCTGCATAGCCGCAGGCACGGCAGCACGCTTCATAAGCATGGCGCGGGCACCGGACGAAGCAGCAGCCACACGAATTGCACCCGTAAGAACCGACATGATAGGGGACGTGGAAAAGAGCCCTTGGGCCCCTGCCGCGCTCGTCGGCCCGGCCGCCCCCTCATATACATCACGTGATGAAGAGCATGGCGCAGGACGCGCGGTGGCGTCGGACGATATATGCATCCTGTGCACATTGTGCCGGGGGGCGTCGACAATGCGCCGCTCGCCACGTTTGCGGCACTCGATGCACCCCTCGATACCCGAAAGCGTGCACACGAGCTCGTGGATGCCGTGCTCGTGTGCAGCGATACGCTGCACTTTCGTGCCAGCGTCCCCAGGCACTGGGACACGCGCGTCTCGCTCCACCGCGTGTCGGATTGGCAGACGCGAATGCAGCCGCGCGTACACGTACATCCGAGCCACGGAGCCCTCTTGGACGTGTGCGCAGGCACAGAAACGCTCGTAACGATACCCCTCGTGGCGTCGGCATGGTGCCTGACGGCCCTGTCTCTCTCCATCCTGCACGTGGACGCTCATCTCGCCTGGGACGACCACGATGTACGCCTGCGCGTCGATGTCTTTACAACGAGTGCCTGCTTTCGACCGCAGCCCCCTGATATAGCTGAGCAGCTGCGTGCGGTGGTGGAACATGCGAACAAGATGGACCTCCCTCCCGTGGACGAAGTCGGCGGCGCGGCGCTCGTATACGAGAGTCTCTGTCGCCGCGAGATGCGCTCCGAGACGCGCATGCCGCCATGCGAGCAGCCGCGCGCACTTCTCGCACATCTGCTGCCGTTTCAGCGCAGATCTGTCAGCTTCTTGCTCGAGCGAGAAGCGCCCGCCGCTGAGCGGCAGTCGCTGCGCTCCGAATGCGGTCCGTGGTGGATTCGTGTCCACGCATCGCTCTACTTCCATGTACTCACAGGTGCGATGACGACGGAGGCGGCTTTGGCTGCGGCCGATCCCATTCGCGGTGCCATCCTGGCGGAGGAGATGGGACTGGGCAAGACGATCGAAGTGCTCGCCCTCATCTTGGAGCATACGTCACGACACCGTCACGAGCTCCCATCGTACTGGGATGCGGCGAATGAGGCACAGGTCCAGCCGGTGGGCACGACGCTCATCGTCTCGCCCGAAACACTCCGGCGGCAGTGGCTAGACGAGCTCGCGATGTATGCGCCCTCTCTGCGTGTCTACTCATACACGGGTCACAAGGCCGCCGCAGAAGATGCAGGATCGTCGTGGGGCGATTGGGCGAGCCAGTGGGACGTGATGGTCGTGTCTTTCGAGACACTAGCTCGTGACTTGGCAGCCTCGCATGCGGCGCCCGTGCGCATGTTGCGACAGCCGTCCAAGTACGAGCGGCCGCGCAGTCCCCTCGTGCAGCTCGAGTTTTGGCGCGTCGTGATGGATGAGGCACAACTGGTGGGCGGCAACGCGGCGCGCACGATGGGCATGATTCGGCGGCAATGCAGTCTGGCCGTCAGCGGCACGCCTGTGCGACGCCTCGCAGACCTGCGCACGTCGCTGTGGTTCTTGGGACTGGCGCCAGCAGGTCCACCGCGCCTGTGGAAACGCATTCTGAGCGCGGCATGGGCGCCGTACGTGGGCCGCGTGTTGTATGATGTCGGCATTCGGCACACCAAGGCGCAAGTGGCGCCGGAAATGGTGCTGCCCATGCAGACGCGATACCTCGTGCCCGTGGACTTTACGCACGTCGAGACGGCCTTCTATCGCGACGTGTGGCACGCGAGTCTGGCGGCGTTGCGCCTCGATGCCGACGGGGCGCCGCAGCATGATACGTGGGAGCTAGATACCTCTGTCCTTCGCGCGCAGCTTCAGCGCCTACGGCAAGCATGTACACACCCGAATGTGGCTCTGCGCGGCGGGCATCTTCTTGGCAGCGACGCAGGCACGTCAGTTTCGATCAATTTACGCAGCATTGAGCAGGTGCTGGCCCAGATGATCGAGGCGACCAAGCAGGACTTGGGCGCCCACAAACATGCGCTCACTTCGTCCCGCATCTACCGCGCCTCCATCTTGCTCTTTGCCCCGTCGGGCGAGCTAGAAACCACGCCGTCCGGCGCCTCACACCCCGACCAAGTGGCGCTGGCCGACGCTGTGCAGCGGCAGGGCCGTCGGAGTGTGGCGCGTGATCTACTCGAGACGCTCTTACCTCATGTTGAGGCCCAGATGGAAGCATTGGAGGAAGAGATCCGCGCAGCGCAATCACAGGGTCCCTTGTACGCGTTCAGCGCTGAGGAGCTGGAATATTTGGCTCGATACCACCATGACTTGCCGGCCGATGCGCCGCATGAAAAGCTGCGCCTTCGTCAGCAATATACGAGTGCGCTGCGAAGTCGGCAGCGGCATTGGCTGCAAGTGATGCACCGGATCCAGCAATTCAGCGGACACTGTTTCTTTCAGCTCGGCGAAAGCGTCAAGCAAGAAAAGAGCAGCGAGGATGTCAAGCCGTACGCTGCGATGGAAGAGGCGGCATATCAGGCCGCAGAGCAGACACGGCAACGTCTCTTGGCCGAGGCACGTGGACACGTCGAGCAGTGTGTCGAGGCGCTGGAGCAGCATCGCATGGATGCTCAGCAGCTTTTGTCCCTAGCAGTGCCGGCCGCTCAGGGTCTGGCAGGTCGCAGCGTCCTAGACGACGTGGATGTGATCCTGGACAAGCTGCGTCTTCATGCCCACGTAGTGCTGGACTGGCGAAGTCAGATCCATGCGCGACTCGAAAAGCCTGTGAATCGCGAGGTCAGTAAGGAGCGGGCAGACGACGACGTGTACGCTGAGAACCTGGATGCCCAGATCGAGGCGGAAACCCTGCTGGAAATGTACCGCCCTCTCCTGGCACAGCGTGATGAGCTCCTGACTGGCCGTATTGCTCTGGGCGCCACTGCACGGCCACAGCTGTTTGTCGAGTTGGATCGCGAGTTGCGTGCGGCGCGCCTGCGGCGGTTTCAGCAAGACGAGGAGGAGGAGGAAGAAGACGACGATGTGCGGCGCGTGAAGCGGCTTCAACTCCAGCATTTTCGCTCGCTCGAAGAGGCGCGCCGCCCAGCTATGCTCCCTCCGGACGCCGAGCCGCTAGGGGCGCTCTTATCGTCTCTCAAAGAGGCGCGCGATGCAGCGACTCACCGTGATGCCCAGCTGCTGACGACCATGTGCACGGCGCTGCAACACCTGCTGCGCGACCAGTTGGCTGTGCTCGATGCACTGCGCAAAGAGCAGGCGCTGTTCCAGACATTGTTCAATGCGCGTGCGCTGTACTTTAAGCAAGTCCAGGAACTGTCTGATCAAGTGCAAGATCCTGAGATGCCCCAAGGCGCGTGGCCGAGTCTGTTTGCCAGCTTGGCGCAGGAACGCACAGCTCGACAAAAGATGGGCGCCACAGAGGGGCGGCTCCGATACCTGCACCATGTCAAGCACATGCACAACGAAAGCATGAGCGATACGGCATCCGAGGCGCGGCACTGCTACATTTGCACCAACATCATTGAGACGGGCATTCTCACCAACGCATGCGGACATTTATGCTGTGAGGCCTGCTTTCAGGCTTGGATGGGGCATGGTCACCGCACATGTCCCATGTGCAAGACGCGCCTGACACCGCGCGATGTCCATCGAGTGGTATACCGCACGCGGCAGTTGAGTATGGCGCCGACCGGGCTTCGACCGGCCGAGTCGACGTCGTTCCGGCAGCTGGCGCCTGACACACGGCATGCCATCGAGGCTGTGGGCATCGAAGGTGGAAACGGCAGCAAACTCGATCTACTTATGCGGCATTTATTGTATTTGGATCGCACGACGGGCGAAAAGAGCCTGGTGTTCTCCTCCTTCGCACGTGGTCTCGACTTGGTGGCCGAGAGCCTGACGCACCATGGCTTGGCGTACGTGCGTCTGGAAGGCTCAGGGGGCAAGCGTGCAAGTGCGGCGATTGAAGCCTTTCAGCACGCGCCTGATGTGCGTGTGCTTCTCCTTCACAGCGAGGCGCAGTCCGCGGGACTCAACCTGCTGGCGGCCACGCATCTATTCCTCCTGGAACCGCTGCTAAACCATGCCATGGAGCTGCAGGCCATTGGCCGTGTGCATCGCATCGGACAAACTCGGCCGACGCATGTATACGGCTACATGGTGCATGACACGGTAGAAGAGCGTATCATGGCGCTCGCTGCCGAACGATCTCAGTCACTGTATTTGGACGTGCCAGACAAGGAACAAGATAGTGCGCTGGTCCAAGCCGCTCAGCACGTCGCTGCCCAGGATGCCACGCGGGATACGCGGCGCGGTGATCTGGTGGGATCGACAAGCGATTTACTGGCGTGCTTGTTTGCTCAGCACATTGGCAGCAAGCGTGGGACGTAATGTATTATAGGTAATAGGTTGCACTACGTGCCCTTTTTTGTTCACGACGGTGGAGCTCGTGAATGGGGCTCCATCATGTGAGTTGGCGTCTGCATCATCATCAGCGACAAGAGAGACACATCGGCCGAAGAAAGAGGAGGCGATGCAGTCTCCGGCAGTGGCCCGCCACCACCAGTGCTAAGAGGCAGAGATACAGACGGGGCGAATGACACAGGCTCCGTGGGGGACAAGCTTTGTGGAAAAGCGGGGGCGGGGGCTGGCATGGAAAATGACGTCGCGGTCGTATCGGGAAAATAGCCTGGCAATGGAGGCGAGACGAATGCGTCGCTTGATGGTACAGGCACATGAGGCCCTGAAGCGTGCAGAGTAGGAACACTCATTGGTATCGAGAACGGCGGCTGAACATGAAAAGACTGCGACATCGTGGGGATGGGCACCGCAGCCGTAGTGGGCATGCTCAAGTCGGGTATCGAGTAAGGCGCCACTTGAGGTGTCGATGGGGGCGAAATGCTTGGGATCATAGCCGTGGGCGTGAGCGCCAGCATATTCATTACCGATTCTGACATGGGCGAAGTGGGTGACGAGACAGTCGGGATCCCTTGCGGCGATGCGTCGTACGACAGTGGCGATAGCGTTGATGGCTCCATCGTAACATTCAGAGGGGTCCTCGGGTTTGCGTCGCTCGAAGAAGCAACGTTAGACGCGAATAAGGCAGTGTCCGTGTCATTCAATCTCAGTGGTTTGATCTGCCGGTGCGAAGTTGCATCACTGCGCGTTACGCGGTGGGCCTCCCTGTTCCGCTCCAAGCGCTTGGAGGATTTGACACGCGGCTTGTACCCAGCCCGCGCATACTCTTCCGGAAATGCATTTCGAAACCTGTCGCGCACATCGGTCGAGCTGCGTCGATTCTTGAACGCTGGATGACGAGCAATTTGTGCCCATTGTGAGCCTAGCCTTTCAAAGCCCCTGATGAGCGCCTCATCTTCCTCCTGGGTAAACACACGACGCGCACGAGTATTCGATTTGTCCGGAAGAGGAACCCGAAAGTTCTCGGATGTTGACCAAGGTCGCGCGGTATCCGGTACCGCGGACCCCACTCGATACGGAGAGGAATCCGGGGCTTTTGGACCCGACACCTGCTGCGGAGCGGACGCAGTCGAGTCGGGGGGTGTGGTCTGGTCCGCACTCTTCCAGTGGGAAGAAGGACGTGCGCATGCACCACCACTTGAACCCTGCGAGGGTGGCGAGGATGCTACATTGGGCTTGTCAGGGAGCATACTTACACAGCCCAAGGCTGGCTCCAGCAAGGCGAAAAGATCAGACTGATCGATCGGCAAGGTTCCTGATCCGCTCCCCGCTTTTGGTCCCAGGGTTCTTATCACATGTTCATCTGCCATGTGAGAGAATATTAGTAACAGCCAGCGTGCTATACCACTTAGGGAAAGTATGCTTGGTAGCTCATCGGTCCCACTCGCATGACCCCATGCATGTTGAGCTTGGCCCCATCAGACGCGCACGGCAGATCGTTGCAGAGAAAAATATGACGTCCCTGACTCGACGGGCCAATCAAAAATTTGGAGTCGGTGATTTTTTTGTCAAAAATCTGATTTTTTATGCAGCGGAGAATTAGCTAGGTCGTATGGAGTGGATATTAGAAAATCCTAGAGCTTTTCAACGACAACACATGCCACACATGGGGCCAATAAGCGGGGTAGTATGCAAAGGCTCTTTTTTGCACGTGGCATGCAGGAACGAGGGCAGATCATGACCATATTTGTCTTGCTCGCTATGGACATAAACCCGACATTATGCGATTCGATGCTGCCCTCGCGAATGAAGGTGCAATAATGGCGTGATGCTATATTAGGCAGCATTAGGCTCGTGAAGCGCGTTTATGTCAGTATCTTGGGCGGAATACCCTCAAAGTCTTCGGACGCCCTCGGAGTTTGGTGCGCCGTGTGGGGTCCAAGAGAAGCTAGTAGCTGGCGTTAGATAAAGGTGTACACACCTGCTGCACTTTTTGTGCCTGCTCAAGTCGTTCTTCCGGAGCATTGGCAGGCCAAGCTGGCGCTATTTCAGCAGCCTCCCCCTCTGGAAGAGGTGCGGGATCCTGTTGGTTAGCGGTGGCGCGTGCCTCGGCGGCCGCCTTGGCTTCACTACGCGTGCGTGCATCGTTGACGAGCGACACGGTCGACAAGTCCCAAGCGAACTTAAGCTGGAGCTTGCCACCCAGGAACTCGGTGTCCTGACAGGTATCATGCGCCTGTATACAAGCTCGACTGTCCCAATACTCAATAAATCGAGTGTGCAATTGCCCCTTGTATGTACGAATAGCGCGAATATCACCGAATGGCTCAAAGTGGGCTCGGATCACCTCATCTGACACAGGATCCTTTGCGTCATGCACAACGACAAATAATGTTCCCTGATTCTTATCACGATCACAATGCTGTTCCTGATCCTCATCCTTGGGTAAACTGAAGTGCACATCGAGCGCGCGGCCGACCAATACCTTTTTATTCATTTCAGCGCGCGCGCGCTCAGCGGCGCGTGTATCATAGTATGTAACAAAAAGCATGCCTCGGCGCTGAATTAAATCAAACCATGTTCGAATCTCTCCATAGGAGGCAAACTCGGCACGCAGTGCGTTGACATTGACTTCAAATGCCACGTTCCGTACAAATAGCGTGCGACACGGCTTACTATCCTCAGGCCGTTCCGCCTCTGGATCTGGTTGATATATACTGCGCGTAAATCGTGGTCGCTGACTCTTTCGTTCGGCACGCCTCGCGCCGCCGCCACCGCGTGCTGCATAGGTGGGAAACATAGCGTCCCATGGCGGAGGCTGCGGTGGAAGTGCCGCGTTGGGCATGCCGTACCACATTTGGGGCATAGCGTAAGGCATCGGCATCATCGGGAAAGGCGCGCCCCATGGTGGAAGTGGGGCACCTGACATACTAAGTCCCTCGCCATAGGACAAAGGATAGGGCATGTGGGCTTGCCTGCCACGTCCTCCTCGACCACGACCCCGAGAGAAGCGCCTGCCTTCGCGATAAGGTCCCTTTCCACCTCTTTCATATCCGCCATACGGATGCTGGCGTGGCATATCTCTACTCTTTCAACTGACCAATGCGTTGCCGACTAGTACGGTCTGTCCTATGCAAAGCCACCCGAGAGAGGGAAACCAAGTGCGAGTGGCAGAATTTAGCCACGCGCATGTGCAACAGCGGGGAAATAAGCCTTGGGAAACTTGGTCCCCTACGCCCACACCTTGGCTTCGAGCACCGCAGGGTATGAGTGGCGTCGTGAGCTTCAAGCTCGTCCTGCTGGGCGAGTCGTCGGTCGGTAAGTCGAGCATTGCGCTTCGATTTGTCAAAGACCAATTTGAAGATTACCGCGAAAGCACGATTGGTGCTGCTTTTCTTACGCAGACGGTGAGTCGGGACGATGGCACGACCATTAAGCTAGAGATCTGGGACACCGCTGGCCAAGAACGCTACAAGTCCCTTGCACCCATGTACTACCGAAATGCCCACTGCGCGCTCGTTGTCTATGATATCACAGAACAGGACTCATTTGAAAATGCCAAGACCTGGATTCGTGAACTGCAGCGTCACGCCGACGCTAACATAACGATCGCTCTCGTGGGAAACAAGCTGGACTTGGCTGACACGCGCCGGGCTGTACCAGAAGAGGAGGCCCGAAAGTACGCTGAAGCGGAGGGTCTCATGTTTATGGAGGCGTCGGCCAAGACGCCGACCAACGTGACGGAGCTGTTTACCGCCGTTGCGAACAAATTGCCGCTCGACCGCGGCATTGGTGCCAAGCGACCCGAGGCGCCTGCCGGTGGCGCACGCCCCAACGCTCCTGTCCAGCTGGGTGCACAGCCACGGCCTACGAACCAGGATGCGTGTACTTGTTGATGTCATGAATATCTAGTACAGAGTAAAACCAATGAGCACGTTGTCTATCAGGCGTGCAGCGGGCTTTGGGTCGTGCGCGCGGTTGTAGACATACATGGCCCCGCTCAAAATGACCCCATCACCAGCGGCGTGGCCCGGTGCTAGCTGCACTAGTGTCTCAGGATCGTTGAGGGATACATAGTCCAACTCGATGCGCGCATGCGAAGGTGTCGCCTGCTCGATGTGCGAACGCACAGCATCCAGCGTGCGTGCCACTCGGTCGGCCGGTGGCACGCCCTGGGCCTGGAGATCGGACCATGTTTGGCTGCCCTGTAGGAGGCCGGCATACAGCACGGGCGCTGCTTGTCGACCATGCTCATCGAGGTACTTGTTGCGACTACTCAGGGCGAGCCCGTCGATTGGATCGCGCGCTGTCGGCATTACGCGCACGTTCTTAGATCCGTGAGGGAATGTAAATAGTAAATCATCCACGAGGCGGCGGATCACGATGGACTGTTGGATATCTTTTTGTCCAAAGTAGGCCCGGTCAGGAAGCACGATATTGAAGAGCTTAGTGACGACAGTGGCGACGCCGCGGAAGAACGTAGGACGCGTCTGACCCTCCATCTGGTGTGAGAGTCCCTGGACTTCGACAAAGGCGCCGACCTGGTCAGGAACATGCTGCGTAATGCCAAACGGGTACATATCGTTGACCTGCGGGAGCAGCGCCACCATGCGTCCCTCCCTCTGTGCGGCCGTCGCGCGCGTCCCCAGTCTTTCTAAATCGCTCTGAATGGTTCGTGGGTACGTCGACAGGTCTTCATGCGGGGCGAACTGTGCAGGGTTGACAAAGATCGAAACGACCGTGTAGTCATTCTCGCGCAGCGAGGCATCGACCAACTGCAAGTGGCCTTCGTGCAGCGCGCCCATCGTCGGCACAAAGCCGACCGATTCGCCTTTGTGCATGATCGTTTGCCGCCACACGCGGTACGGCGCCACACTCTCGAACACGCGCACCGGCGTCGCGGCCCAGTGGGCCGACATGCGATCTGACATGGTTCACGACAACGAAACTCCACTTGTTTCTCTCATGGGCACCGAGGCCGTCTATGACCCCTTTGAGGGCGTGCGTGGCTTCCGGTATTCGGGTGATGTGCATGCTCAGTATCCATTGAGCCCCAAAACCAAGATGCCTGCGCATATCCGCCGCCCTAACTATGGACGTGAGGCTGTATGTACACCAGGCTGACGCCCAGCTCTTTCCCTCGCGCAGGATCCGCGTGAACAATGAAGAAGAGCAAGCAGGTGTGCGAACCGCTGCGAAGGTACGTACGTCCAGCTGCTGACACCAGCTCGCGCGCGAATCCCTCGACCTGATTGCCGCGATGGTTCGACCTGGCATCACGACGGATCAGCTTGACGAGGCTCTCGTGCAGGCTGCGACCGAGCGCAAGTGCTACCCCAGTCCGCTGGGATACCACGGCTACCCAAAGAGCGTGTGCACGTCAGTCAATGAGGTCATCTGCCATGGTATCCCTGACCAGCGTCCCCTGCGTGATGGTGATATTATTAATTTGGATGTGACCTTGTACCACAATGGCTTTCATGGCGACCTGAATGCCACGTATCCTGTGGGAGACAAGGCTCGTTCGAGTGAGCCGCTGATGCGGCTGATTCGCACGGCGCGCGAGTGCCTCGATGCCGCGATTGCCATTTGTGGGCCTGGCATGCCGTATGCAGAGATTGGCCGGGTCATTCAGCCGATCGCAGAGGCCAATGGATGCTGTGTCGTCAAAGGCTATACGGGCCACGGCATCGGACGGGTGTTCCATGGGCCGCCGCCTGTCTATCATCATCCTACGAAAAAGGTGCGTATTCGGGCACTCACAAATAGTCATACGGGATCATGCAGCCAGGACATGTACGTACAGCGTCACTGACCCCCAGATCTTTACGTACGCATGCACGCTACTAACGCCAGCATCGAACCCATGCTCAATCTCGGCACAGAGTGGCGTGATCTCGAGTGGCCAGACCGGTGGACGGTCGCGACCGTCGACGGCGCGCCCTCCGCCGCCGCCGAGGAAACGCTCCTCATCACGCCGACCGGCGTCGAGATTCTTACCGCCCAAGGCGGCGCCCGAACGCTCGACACGACCGAGGCGCGTCAGCGCCACTGGGACGCCCAGGTGGTCCCGTAGTCACGTGACAGTATATCCGGCCGTAGCCGACCCAAAAAAGCGAGCGGGCAACAGCGCCGGGTTCCTCACCACATTGATTCAAGGTAGGCACAGCGCACAAGGCTCACACTCCAGATGGCTGTCGTTCCTCCCATCAAGGGCATGATGCGCACGCGCTTCTACAAGACTCTTACGTTCTCTTTCGCCTTCGGCTCCTCTCTTGCCTGGGGCTTCTGGTACTTTTACCACGTGCCTCGCGTCCAGATCCGTACGTACCAAACGTGTGGTCCTGACTAACCTGCAGGTGACGCATACTACGCCAAGATCAACGCGAACAAGGAGTAAGCGTATAGATGTGTATCTCTACAAAATGTCTCTCCACTGCTTACCAACACTCTTCCTGCCAGCGCCGCTCGGCCTCGAGCTTGGCGAGGTATCGCTCGGCCTGCTCTGTGCTCATGTGTCCGTGTTCACAAAACACATCCACAGCTGCCTGCCGCACCTGCTGGGGCATTTTGCCTGATGTGCCACACAGGTAAACGATGCCGCGGCGCGGGCCCAGTATATCCCACACGCGTGCGCCCCATTCACGCAGGCGATCTTGTACATAGATCTTGTGCGGCTGGTCCCGACTTGCAGCGACGATCCACGTCAGGTGGGCGTGCGGCGTCGCGGCCCATGCCTCCCATTCAGCCGCGTACAGGCAGTCTTTTGCGCGGTAGCGGCATCCTGCAAAGACGAGCGTCTCGCCGACCACGGCAACGCTTTTGCTGAGCCGCTCGCGTAGGAGGGAGCGTAGCGGCGCCATGCCTGTACCGGGCCCGATAGCAATGATGGGCGTAGAGCTTTGGGCAGGGGGCAGCAACGTGCCGGGCTGGATGCGCACAGGGATGCGGGTGCCATGCTCGAGGCGTGCGAGCCACGAGGAGGCGATGCCTTCGCGAGGCTTTTGTATGCGTGTTTTGTACTTGACTACAGCCACAAGCAGCTGCAGCGTGTCCGGATACGTGGTGGGATCGCTTGCCAGGCTGTACTGCCGCGCCCGCATCAAGGGAAAGAGTTCCATCGCGTACGATGGAGGAACTTGTACGCTCTTAAACTCTGCTAGTACTTCTGCCATCGTGCGACGGACTCTCTGGGCGTATTCGTACATGTCATCGGTTCCTTCGCCTGGCTGCAAAAACTCGACGAGCTTCTCGTGCTCGCGGTGGTCTGGCGGCGAGAAGTGCCGAATCAAATCAAAGAAGGAGCGGCGCGGCACGGAAAAAGGATCAAGGTGCACAGTAAGAAGACGTCGCAGTGTAAGTGAGCCTTGTTGCATGTCGTGCCATATCGCAGGCGGCCACGGGCGATGTGGATCGTTCTGGGTCAGACGAAGCATCTTGTCAGCTACCGATGCCCAGTCAAGTCGTTGGAGCAGAGCTTCCACGTCCTCAGGCTTGTTTTCCGGGACCAGACACACCACATCTCCTGCACGATACGAGGGCGCCGTGGCTCTGTCCAGAGCCAAGTCGATACACCGCACATCTTGGAAGTGGTCTTGATGCGTGACGCGCTCATTCCGCACAACAGTGGCCATATGAGCACCATCGAGGCACGGAATCGAGGGCTTGCCCATGTCACTGGAGACGTGCACATGAACTCTTGGAGGCATGAGGACATCAGGAGAGATGGGCACGCACGAAGGCTCACACAAATCGGCGCGAAGACGCTGCACAAATGTATCGAGCCATGGCAGGACACCGCCATCGATACCAAGCTCATGTTGATCATCTGCTTCGCCATTCTTAAACCACTCGGACGCACCGAGATCCAACAGCCGTTTGTGCAACATATGTGATGCCCAGCAATAGCGCGCATACGTTGAGTCACCGAGACCAAAAGTTGTGAACGTGAGATCAGATAGGATATCAGGTGGTAGTCCCTGTCGCAGAAGGAATCGCCATAGTGGGCGCACACTCACAGGAAACTCGCCCTGCCCTGTCGTCGACACGACAAAGATGACATGAGATTCACAAATCAGTTCAGTCCGGTCATAGTCAGCGAGGTTGTAGATGCGCGTGGGCACACGGTGCCGCTGCGCCACATCTGCTATACGATACGCCACGTCCTCAGCATTGCCCGTCTCAGTGCCATACAGGATAGTGAGAACAATTACGCCATCGTCGTCGCTCATGGAGAAAGGGATTCGCTTCTACTCAAATATGTGGAGGAGCCAGAAGGCTGGTCCAGGACACGGTCTACTTGAGCATCTTGCCGTCGGCCCACGACTTGCCGTCGATCACAGCTTCCCAGGCAAGCATGTCCTCGAAGAACTTCTTGTCCTCGGGCTTCTCAAGGTCGAGCGGCGTCACAGCGTAGCTCTCCAGATCGGGAGCCACGCTGAGCACAGGCTCGTACTCCTTGCCACGGAGAATAATCACACCAGAGATCAGGTTGTTGCCGTTCTCACCAAACACACCAGCCGTGCCCATGACGTACTTGCGGCTGGCTTCGAGACGGTTGAAGAAGCCACCGATCTGGTTGTTGCTCATAAAGATCTGAGTGAGCTCGTCGTTGTACTTGAAGTCGAAGCGCCAGATACTGTAGCCGTCCTTGTCGTAGTGCTCGTAGAACCACGGCAGCGCCTTGGAGCGAGTGTCCTCGTTCGTGTACACACGCTTCCACTCCTCAAGCACAAAGGACGACTTGGGCAGCTCGTCCAGCGGGTTCTTAGGCTTCTCTTGCTTGGCAGGCTGAGCAGCAGCGGCAGCGGGAGCAGGAGCAGCAGCTTCCTTCTTGGGCTTCTCCTCCTTCTTCGGAGGCACGAACTTGGCGTTCTCCTTCGCAAACTCTGCGTTCACTGGGATGATACCGTCCAGCGCCTTTTGGTTCACGATCGTGTTGTAGTAGCGCAGCACGTTGGTGTACTTGCCACGAGCCTGCGGACCAAGGTAACGGACAAAGAGGTCGTAGAGCTCTACAGCCACGGCGATGTCAGCAGCCGTGAGGCGGTGACCCACCAAAAACGTGTGCTTCACGAGGTAGTTGTCGAGGTACGTCAGGCCCTTCTCAAGACGAGCCCAGCAGAACTGTTCAATCGACTTGCTGTACTGCAAAATATTGTTGAAGATGCAGAAAAGCTGGACGGCATTGCCAAAGAGCATTTCATCCGTAAAGTTGATCCATTGGTCAACGTGGGCCTCCGACTTGGCATCGGTGCCGAACAGGTGGTTGTTGTCCGAGATCTTGGCGACTGCAGGGTTAGTTTTGTTCATGTCAGCTGGCGCAGATGATGGATCAGTTACTTGTACCACAACGTGCTTAGGCGCACTACCCTCGACACATGTCATTAAGCCAGGGATAACTGAAAATTTCGCCATCTTGTGCCATCATCCAGCCGTGTATTGTGTACGTACCATAGCGAAGAATAGCGCGCGACTCAGTCAGCAAGAAGTTGTCGGGGCCCTCGAAGGCTGGCACCTGGCCGAGAGGGAACTTGCTCGTGAACTCGGGCTTGTACGAGTCCTTCACAGCAGCCGTCTCAACTACCTCGAGATTCAGACCATTCACCTTGGCGGCAGCGCGAACGCGGAGCACCTTGGGCGCGAGCGGAATGCCATACAGCTTGCCGATGCTGGCCATGTTGTGTAGGGAAAGGGAGAAAGAACAATTCTGCCACGTCCCGTCAATTTCTACAGGAAAATTCCACCCTGTCTTTTTCGCTGGCAAGTCAACCACGTGCGTTCAAGGCAATGGGGTACGGTAACCATCTCAGCCATGTCCATCAGAGACTGTTCCGCTACATGCTATGACTCGTTTTCATCTACGTTGCTGTCGCGGTGAAACATGGGTCTAAGAGCAACAGATATGAGTCCTACTGAGTCATACTTCACGTGCATCACGACCGCGGGGACAGCAGTCCCTCTTCATCGCATACTCACGTAGACGGCCATTGGAACTAGATACACAAAATAGAGCTGCCCAGTCTGCACGGGCTTCTGGAGCATCGTCGCGGGGGTTCGTCCATCGTGATGTTCGTCATGGTGCCACGTGGTTTTACGCCGTGGCCACGCACGCCTGTGATCGGACGCGCAAATTTCTCCCATCCACACTCATGTCGCGTAGGTACGACTCCAGGACAACGACCTTCTCGCCAGAAGGTCGTCTGTACCAAGTCGAGTATGCGATGGAAGCCATTTCACACGCTGGTACTGTGCTGGGCATTCTGGCCCGGGATGGTGTCGTGTTGGCAGCTGAAAAGAAGGTGACAAGCAAGCTGCTGGAGCAGGACAAGAGCAGCGAGAAAATCTTTCAACTGAGTGAGAATGTGCTTGCCGGCGTGGCTGGTATGACAGCTGATGCAAACTCGCTTGTTAACTATGCACGCAATGCGGCGCAAAAGTACCTTCTCTCGTATGACGATAACATTCCCGTGGAACAACTCGTGCAGCGACTGTGTGACTTGAAGCAAGGCTACACACAGTTCGGTGGTTTGCGTCCATTTGGTGTGTCGCTCCTGTATGCAGGCTTTGATGCGCACCACGGATTCCAGCTGTACCAGTCTGATCCATCTGGCAATTACTCAGGCTGGAAGGCAACGTGCATTGGCATGAATAACGGCACGGCCACGAGTCTGCTCAAGCAGGAATACAAGGACGACATGGACGTCAAGCAGGCCCTGGGGCTTGCCGCGCGCGTTCTCAGCAAGACGATGGACACGACATCGATGGAAAGCGACAAGCTGGAATTTGCTGTGCTGAAGCGCCACGAGCGGACACAAGAGCCACAGCCCTATATCCTCGAACCCAGCGACATTGATCGCGTCCTGCAGCTTCATAATCTGGCCAAGGTGCCAGAGGACGCATCATCCATGGCCGTAGATGCATAGATACTATGAATACATGACTACCGATGCGCACTGGGTGGCCGAACGCCTGGTGGTGCCCTGCCACGTCGTGCCTGGGCCCGCATGATGGTGGCACGTCCGCGGGCGCTGCCGATACCGCGTCCCTTCATCGCGTTCGGGCCGACACGCTTAAACATCGGGGCCTGTTGCAGCATATCTGGGACGACCATGAATCGTACCATATTACCGCGAATATACACGCTATCCAGGTGCGTCTGCTTGCCATCGCGTGCGGTGACGGCGATATCCTTCATCGAGATATTGAAATTGTCTTCGGCATCGAATAGACGGCCGCGGTAAGTGACGCCGCCCTTGAGCTCAATCGTAATCGTGTGCCCTACGGCCTCGTGCAGCAGCTTGACAGGAATGCCGACCGTGCCCATGGCTGCTGGTCTGGCCGAGCGTCGCAGCCTCAGCGTGCGAGAAGGAGATGACGTCACGTGATATGAAAGGAAGATTCGTCGCGCGCGTGTAAACATGTCGGGCTAGTGGAGGTTTGGCCCAGCGGCCTGGCACGCGGGACAGCGCCAGGCGCCCTCTTTCCGCCATCGACGTACACACACTGTCCCAACGATCCGTGCGCGTGGATCGTGGTTGTTTGTGTATTTTTTAAAACTCCGTTTTTGAGTGATCATGCCGAAGAAGCCCACGCAAAAAGCAACGCCCACCACCACGAGGCGCACAAAGGCCAAGAAGGACCCTGCAGCCCCGAAGCGTCCGCTGAGTGCCTACATGTTCTTCAGCCAAGACTGGCGTGAGCGCGTCAAGGCCGAGAACCCAGACGCAGGTTTCGGAGATGTGGGTCGTTTGCTTGGAACAAAGTGGAAGGAAATGAGCGAAGACGAAAAGAAGCCCTACATTGAGATGGCCAACAAGGACAAGGAGCGTGCCGAGACGGAAAAGGCCGCGTATGCCAACAAGGCTTAATCTGTACTCACACCTCATGTCCCCTCGCTTTGCGCATGGTCTTGCCGCGCATGTAGTTGACTGTGTACACGCACGGCACAGCACGCCCTGTACTTTGATCCTAATGCAACTTTTTTACACTATCGCGCAATGCTGTACTTTATGCGTAGATTATGCAAATACACTTTGAAGCACATCCATACTTTTTTCGTACACGGTGAACACAATGCCGCCACTGAGCATCAGACGCGCTAAGCGTGGCGTGGCGCCGCGCCAGAATGCAAGAACGCCTTCGTGGCGCAGCACTTTGGCCATGCAGTCGAATGTGCCTTTGTATTGCTCGCGGCCATGCAGGGTCTGTAGGCGCGTCTTGACGACGTCGAGAGGCATGGTTGCATACACTGTCACAATGCCGGCGATCGCGCCAATACCAAATGTGACACCACTTGGCAGTGGCTGACCGGGACGTGACGAGCCCTGCACAAAGTTGCGCAGCGTAGAGTATGTGCCGAAGCGCACCGCACTGTTCGCTCCCTGACGCAGCATCACTGGCACCAGGCCTCGGTAGATGCCGAGAATGCCCTCGTCACGCACAATGGCGATCGAACCGCGCACAAGGCTCTGTGGGTACCTGGGTGTCTCGCTCTTGGCATCGTCAATCAGCTTGGTCTTGATCGTTTCCGAGGGCGTAACGGCAAAAATCGCCTCCATCATACCAGCACCGAGACCAGCGAGCAAACTGCGGGGCGCTGTTAGCTTGCCATGCTCATCCTTGAGCATGGACTTGAAATGATCATACGAAAGAAAACGCACGCCCGCTTTGAGTGCGTTACCCGCCACAAGCGCACCGCATCCACTATACAGACCACGTACACCGTACTCCGCAATAGTGTCGCGCGCAATAACAATCGGATTCGGCGGCTTGGCCCCAGCCTTGGTTGTGAACTGTGACACGGTCTTGGTATATTCGATCGGGTACGTCGCAAAGCCTTCAATGGCTCCCGCAAATGTGCCCGATCCGAGTGAAAAGAGTGGATGTACCTTGGGTGGTGCCGCTCTGTCCTGCCGCGCCGCTGCCATGAATCGAGTCGTGGGGACAGTCCCAACGACGTCGAGCGACGCGAGCGCTTGACATACACACCTCCATTACGAACCAGGTCGCTACTCAGCTACCATGTGATGTGTACGAAGCACTTTTTGCGCCATATCGACGGTTTCCTGCGTCGAGCGTGCATGCAAGTTGGTCTTATTTTGCAGTGCGCGCCGCTCAGGACGTCGTGTGCGCTGCGTGATAAGGTCCCAGTACGCCGATCCCTTGGTGCCGCGCTTGAGCATACTCAGCTCCTGGTCCTTGGCTGCGAGCGCGAGAGAAAAGTGGTGCGTCTCTTGCGACAGGCGGTCGCACTGCTTTCGCAGTTGTACAGTCTGAAGATCGCGGTGCGCCACGTCATGTTCGAGCGTGCGTACACGCTGCTGCCATGTCCCCATGTCGGCCTTGAGTCCCGCTTCCATCTCGTCACGCTCTCTCTGGCAGCGATCAAGTTCAGCATACAATGCGTTGCATCGCGCTTCAGCTTGCTTGCCTTTCGTCTGCAGCACATGGTACTCAGATGAACGCTGCTCCTCTGCCCGAGCTACATGTCGCTCAAGTTCAGCAATGCGTTCGTGAGCCTGCTCCAGGTCTGCGTCGAGTGTCGGCCGTGTTTCGGCTTCGGTGAGGCGCGCCTGGACTTCTCGCAAAGCTTCTGCTGCCTCTTGCCGCGCGACCAGCACACGCACATCGGCATCTCGACGACACGCCTCGCGTGTCGCTTCAATGGCCCTCTGGACCTCGTCTTGGACATTGTTACCTGGTTCGGCACGCCGAATCTCTAAATCGCGTCGTTCATTTTCCAATTGCTTTCGCTCAGCATCAAGTTCCTGGCGCAGGGCATCGACGTCGAAAGGGGACCGGGGTGACGGTGAGGGTGGCGATGACGGTGGCAGCCTGTGCATGGTCTCGAGACGTGCCTCTAGGCGCTCAGTGAGAGCATGCAATGTCTCCCATGCGGCGCTACCATCTTTCTCGTCGTTTGGTTGCACGAATGCCTGAATGTGACTCTCAAACACGTGAATACGGTCGTGCGCTTGCTGCAACTGGGCACGGAGCATCTGCACCAGGCGATGCGTCCGTGCTAGGCGATGCTGCAAAAAGATCGTGCGCTCTGTGTGGGTGCGATCCAGTGCTGCGATCATATCAAATAGTTCGCGCGTATCAATCGTACCAAGTGTTTCGATCGAAAAGAGTTTGGACGAGAGCTCTTGTGCGGCGAACGGCACGAGGGGGCCCGTATCGACATCATCTAATGCCTCCTTGTCGGAAAGGTAGCTGAATTCGTACATGCCCGGCCATTGTGATGGACTGTGGGGCGATCGAGCACTTCGTGGCGTGGCCCAGGAACTGGAACCGTAGCTCGTGTCTGTATGCGAAATAGATGATGCCAGAGGATTGGTCTCCTCCGATACTTCATCAGCAGGTAGGGCTTCTGGAGATTCGGCGTCTTTGGACGCTTCGGCAGCCGGCATCGCTACTGTCTCAGACGGAGGAGACGTCGGGTCGGGGTGTGCTTCCGAGGTTTCGGCAGACGTATTTGGCGCCGCAGACGGGAGACGGCGGGAGGGACGAATGGTCGGTGACGAGAGGGGGGACGTAGAAGGAGGTGCCTCGGGCGATGGCGGCGATGGCGGCGAGTCCTCAACGTCTTGGGGTTTGAGCGGTTTCACTGTGTTAGGCGCCTCTGAGTCGGGCGGATGCCGAAAGGGCGTCTTGGGATCATCTTGCAAGTCCAGTCCAGCTAGTGCGCCGTCGACTTCTCGACGCAAGAAACTCTCGGTAAAGCTCATATCGAGCGAGTCGCCACCCAGCGTCGTATCTGCGGGTGGACGAGCATCGCTCTCATCGGTGCGACTGCTCACCGATGCCGTCAAGAGGCTTTCTTCTCCGTCCTCATACGAACGCATACCGAAACGGACGCTGCTGCCCGTTCCCGGCGTATGTGGTGAGCGCAGGATGCCCAGATGCTTAGGCCGCGGTGTGTATAAGCCGCCAGCCTCCATGGTGGAGCGAGGAGAACATGTCGCTCACCTGCTCATGACACGTTATGCACGCTGCACGTCGCGTTATCGGAGCCTGTCTGTCTGGCATGATTCCTACTTCCAGTGTCTATGAACGCGTCTCACGGCCATCCAAGGCAGCTTCTACGGTGTAGGATCCAGCAACACGCACAAACGACGCGTCCTACGCGTCCTCGGTTGTATCACGTGACAAAGACTGGATGCGTGAGGGGTCGAGCCTTTTTTTTTGTTTCCTGCTCGGCATCGTCGTAGTCCGCAGCATGTCCCGCCTGATTGTCAAGGGACTGCCGACGTACTTGACGGATGCGCGACTGCGTGAACATTTTGCGCAGAAAGGCACCGTGACTGATGTCAAGCTCATGCGGCGTCCAGATGGTACGTCGCGGCGGTTTGGCTTCGTGGGTTTTCGAACGGAGGCCGAAGCGGAGGCAGCGCGTGCGTACTTTGACCGCACGTATATGGATACGTCGCGCATTTCTGTGGCTATGGCCAAACAGATTGGTGATGAGGAACTGGAGGCGAAGAAAAAGGCTGGGAAGCCCGATACCCCTGTAGCGCCTCCGAAAGATACCAAGAAGCAGCCCAAGGAAAACAAGGGCGCTTCGTTTGAAGAGTTCATGTCGGTCATGGCGCCCAAACTGAAGCGCAAGTCGTGGATGAACAATGAGGACCTTGGTGCACAAGCGCCCAAGGAGCCAGATGCGGTCCCTGAGCCGAAGAAGAAGCGGAAGCAGGAGCAGGCGGTGCAGGCACCGACGGACGGTGCAGCCGCCGATGAGGCCCTCTCGGATCTCGAGTACATGCGTCGGCGCATGCGACACAAGGTGGCGGGTGATGAGCCGAAGGCATTTGAGCAGAGTGATGAGGAAAGCGAGAGTGACGACGAGGACGCGGAAGAGGCACCGGCCGCCGAGGAAGAAGCTGCCGCGCGTCGTCGCGCGCAATTGGAGGAGAAGCAACGCAAGGATGAGGAGAATGTGGATACGATCATGGAGTCAGGGCGCCTTTTTGTGCGCAACCTGCCTTTTTCCGCCACCGAGGACGAGTTGGCTGCGATGTTCGAGTCGTATGGATCTGTGGAGCAGGTACGTATCTTACCGATCAGGCAGCAGGTACGGGATGACCGAAAGTATAGGGACAACCGAGGTACCGTGCGGATGTCATACTGGGAATTAAAGATAGTAGATGTGGCTGATACCTGCTGCCCGCTCGTGCGCGAAGAACGCTGCTAACGACAGGTGCACATTCCCGTGGATGCTCAGACCAAGACGTCCAAGGGCCTGGCGTTTGTCAAGTTTGCCGATCCTGCGCATGCGCTGCTCGCGTATCGTGGCCGCGATGGGGCTATTTTCCAGGGCCGCCTGCTGCATGTGCTGCCGGCTGTGGACTTGGCGCCTAAGCCCTTGGCGTCTTCTACGCTCAAGCAAAAGCGGTGGGAGGCGAAAAAGGCGATGGCCGGCAAGGACTTCCAGTGGGGTATGCTGTACATGAACAGTGATGCGGTGGCGTCGTCGATTTCGGATCGCTTCGACGTGCCCAAGTCTGTGTTGCTCGGCACGGACGACGACGGAACGGGCGCGAGTCCCGCGGTGCGACTGGCGCTCGCTGAGACGCGCATCATACAAGAAACGAAGCAGTTCTTTGCGGATCACGGCATGCATCTCGATGCGCTCGAGCGTGTCAAGACGCGCACCGACGATACGATTTTGGTGAAAAATATACCCTACGGCACGGGCGCCGACGAGATCCGTGCGCTGTTTGCTCGCTACGGCGACGTGGCCCGTGTCCTGATCCCGCCGTCGAATACGATTGCCGTCGTCGAGATGCCGGTGGTGAACGAGGCACGCGCCGCGTTCCGTGCGCTTGCGTACAAGCGCTTCAAGGATGCGGTGCTGTACTTGGAAAAGGCGCCCACGGGCTTTTTGCCGCCGCGCGACGCGTCTCAGCCCGAGACGGTGTCTGGCGTGCAGGGCAAGCAGGCGCCGGACTCGAGTCGTGCGCTACTCGAGACGAACGAGGCGGCGGCCGATGGCACACTCTACATCAAGAACCTGAGCTTTGCTACGACGAGCGAGCGCTTGGCCGATGCGTTCCGAGCGCTCGATGGCTTTGTGTTTGCACGCGTCCAGACCAAGCCGGATCCCAAGCAGCCGGGTCATCGACTGAGTATGGGCTATGGCTTTGTGGGCTTCACGCGTGCGGAGCATGCCCAGCGGGCCCAAGAGGTGATGCAGGCGCATGTGCTCGACGGGCATACGCTGGCCGTGTCGCTCGCGCGTCGTGGCCACGACGAGGCACCGATCCCGCGTGCGCCATCAGCCAAGATGCTGGTCAAAAACATGCCCTTCGAGGCGACAAAGAAAGACATTCGCGAGCTCTTTGGTGCGCATGGCGTCCTCAAAAGCGTGCGTGTGCCCAAGCAGGTGCACGGGCGGACGCGCGGCTTTGCGTTTGTCGAGTTTGTGTCGCGCCGTGAGGCGGAGAATGCTATGGCCGCGCTGCGCCACACGCACTTGCTAGGCCGTCACCTGGTGCTGGAGTGGGCCGGGGACGCTGACGGCACGGCCGGTGTTGAGGAGCTGCGTGCCAAGACACGTGGCGCGTTCGTCGGCGAGGCAGACAAGCACCGCGCGCTTGGCCAGCGTGCCAAGATCCGCATGGGCACAGAGCAGGTAGCCGAGGCGGCGGCCCGGGAGCGGGCGGAGCAGAGCGACGACTAGTGTGTAGGATAAGGGGTATCATCCGCGTGCTGCTGCATCGCGTGCTGTAGGCTGGTCTCCAGCTCGGGGAAGGCCTGTGACAAGGCAGGCGCAAGTTGGTCGCGAAACGCCTGGGTCAGTAGGGTGGGTGTACGTACTTTGATCGACAAGTACTGTCCTAGGGAGTACTGGTTCTCACTCGCGAGTCGGTTCATAAACGACCGCGTGTGGCTGTCCGGATTGCGACCGGCGTCGACGAGATCCACCACTTCCTGCGGAATGTGATCGTGAATGTGTCCACGCATCACATCCACGTCCGCCAGGCTGCGTACGACGTCATTGACCATCTCGCCCACAGACTGGGCCTGCTGGTCCAGCGCGACGTGCGAGGCGAGGCGGTACAGTGCATCTGTCACGGCGTGCGTGCGCACATCCAAGTCGCGGCGCACAATCTCCTCGACGCTTCTGGGCGCCTGCACCTCCGCCGAATGCGCCATATCTGCCCTAGGCGGCGAGAGCGACGCACTCGTCGGCGTCGGCGGTCGGCGTCCCTCGTCCATGGAGGTGGGTGGAGAAAAAGGTCGCACTACGGCGTCTACGGCCAATCATCCTCCGAGTCGCCCAAATCGCCTTCGGCAATCTCCTTGACGAGCTCACGTTCACGCGCATGCGCGGCACTTGCCGAGTCAAGCTCGGCACGGTGGTGATCAAGCGAGTAGCGCATAGCCTTGACACTATCATTGTGCAGTTGCAGACAAAAGTCGATGCGCTGGACAAGCTGTGCTTGTGGCTCGTTGGTCGCGTACAGATCCACGGCCTCATTCGAGATCATAATGGCATTTTCGTGGTCGACGCGCGCGTCAATGACGCCGTCGCGAATGGCCTTCACAATCACATACTCGGCATCCTCTTCAGACTCGAGGTGCACCTTGCGCGTAATGTCGGCTAGCGAAATGCGTGCGTAGGCCAGCGAAATGCGGCGAATACCCGTTTTGATCACATTGTGGCGAAGGCGCAAGATCAGCGAGTACGTCTTATCTTGCAGGAACAGCGCCTGGTGCTTTTGCAACGTGGCCTGGAAGAGAGCCAAGTCTCCGGCACGCACGGCCTGCACAATCGGCAGGTACGACGCCAGCGCACGCCGCAGAAGCGGCAGGCGGAATATGCCGCGCTCAGGCAGGTCGCCCATCAGCAGCTCAACGATGATCAGCAGCTTGTACGCCGTCTGGTGGAAACCAGCTGCCACCGGCTTGGTCGATGCATCACGCTTCATCACCAGTCCGTGCTGGGGCGCACGGCGAATGGCCTGTTGCAGGTGCGCATGCGCATCCGAATAGTTGAGCTCGACAGCGCGGATACGGCCAACATAGTAGTCGTAGCGCGCCACCTGCGGATTGGAGGCCTTGGCACGCGGAAAAGGCGCGCGTGCGACGAGTTTGGCGGCCTGGTCATACAGGTTGTCTTCGACCATGTACATACGCAGCAGGGCATTTTGAACCGTAGCATTCGTCTCCGAGTCGTGCCGTAGCGAAGCCGTGCGCTGCAGCGCCAGAAGTCGATCACGTAGCGACGATAGCTTGTCGTCCTTGTTGAGCTCATAGCACCGCGTCAAAAAATACACGAGCTTGGCGCCGAGAATGTCAAGCGAGCGCCTATTTTGCTGGACCACATCATCCACAGCCTTGCTGCACAGCGACGTGGCCTGAGCAAGAGAAGATGGCTGACTGAGCAGATACACCACAACAAGCAGGCGCACATACGCCAGTACCTCGGGAAACGCCTCGTCGGCAGCAGGCGCGGTAGACGCATCTTCGTCCATCGCCTCGGGCTGAGTTTCCTCGGCAGCCGACTCAGGCTTGTATGGTGGTGGCAAATGCACAAGCAGCTCCTCACGGTGCGCACCCTTGAACGTCTCATTCACTAGCAGAGCCAGCACATCAGCCCATGCTTGCGCGTGTCGACGCATGTATGGAAGAGAGCGGACCACGCGCGCCGTATACCGCTGCTCAACATGAGCGACGCTGCGCTGAAGAAGCTGCGTATTGTGACGCAGGATTGCGAGGTACTGCGCCTTATCATGCACGGGCGCAGCCACCTCGTCGGCCTTGGTCTCGGGTGCCATGGCGTTCTAAGAAAAACCCAGCGGCCGCGCGTTCGATCACATCGTGAGTAGGTTGTATGACTAAACATGACGGACTATCAACTGCAGCCACCAGCGGTATCGATGAGGCATCCGAGCTTTTCACGCAGCGTCAGATGCAGAGCGGTGATCGTAACAATGTCGCGGAGTTCCTCGCGTGAAAATCCATTCCTGTCAGAACCGATAGGAAGGCAACGTAGGCCCGGCAGCGGCGAGGGCAGCAAGAGCTCACAGGCGATGAGGGGATGGTGAGGAGCGGGGATGAGCTGACCAATCGGAATGCGTGCGTCGCCATTCAGCACCAAATAGCACGTCCACGAGAAGCTCGCAAGGTCAGATTCTCCAGGAATCGACAAGTGCTGCTGCGAGTGCGTAGACGCAGGCAGCGCGGCCATTTGGTGCGGCACGCCAAGATCCGTCGCAGCGATCTCGGCCGTCCCCTTCATGACGTGATCGGACCGCGGGAGAAGCGCCGGTGACGTGCTGGGAGACGAATGCACACTTCGATCAGGCGATGGGTATGACTCGAGTGGGCCGTGGATAGCGGGATCATAGATATTGTGCTCGTTGTCAGCACCACCATTCCAGTCGCGCACCCATTCAAACCAGACGGAGATGTCATCCTCGTGCGATGGATGGCGCGTCTTCACGTTGTGGCGGCGGTAGTAGCTAAACTGCCGCCAGATCCGCTCGAAGATCACGTCAGCTACCGTGACCTTGAAAGACTGCGCTTCGTCCTTGCCGTCATAGATGCCCCGCAGCACTGGATGCTCGGCATGCGGAAGTCGCTCCTCATCAGTGACGCGCCTTGCGTACTCCTTAATACCCCACACATACGACGTAGTAATCTTTCCGTTCGCAGAACCCGCTCCAGGTGTGGCCTGTGGATTTTGCACAGCGACCATCGCACGCAGCATACCTTGATATGTCTCGTCCGAGTTGATACGCTTGAGCTTGGGCATGTTCCGCAGATAGGGCGACAGCCGTGTCGTTTTGGGAGGACTGCGGCTCTTGGACTGAAACTTCTTATGAAAGCGGCGCAGTTGGCGCTTAAACCGACTTTCACGATGCTGCTCCGTCACAGTAGGGGCACCCTGCTCCATACTTTCGAGAGATTTGGTATAATTCGACTCTTCGTCCGAATCTTGGAGACCCACAAATGTATGGTGCTCGTGGATAAAGCCAATTTCGAAGGAATGAAGCGTGCCAAATCCATCGAGTTCAATGCCTTTTTTCGAGAATTTGGCCATGACCTGGTCTGTGCCTGCATCCAGCACAAGCTTTGGACGAATATGGTGGTAATCAAGGTTGTACATAGGAATCATACGACGTCCGAGCGATTGTTCATTCGAATCAGACCGGCCTGATTGTGTGCTTAGGAATGATTGAAAGGACGGACGCCGACTAAGGCCCTGCTGCGTATGGTCATCCTTGGTGGCCGCGTGATGACCGGCCGAAGACGTGGTCGTACTACGTCCTCGGTTTTTGGGGCGCACTAACTGCACCTGCAGGTCGTATGGGTGAGAGCTTTTGCGCTTCAAGTTGGCATGAACAATCAGAAATACTTCTGACTGCACGCTTGTATCTGTGAATGAATCTTCCTCCTCTTCTTCTTTATGATCGTGTACAGATGCAGCATGAGCTCCATGCTCCATATTGGTGTCATGCTCGTGAGCATCTTCCGACACCAGTGATTTGCGCGAGCTCACGTCGTCTAACGGAATGCCCCCCGGCATGCGGTTGGATGGTTCGCTAAGGCTCATTTGAGCCAGCGTGTCCCGTAAAGGTGGGAGCTGGGACTTCATAAAGCTCAACATATTGTGAGAAAGTCACACTCGTAAGCGCAGGTATCAATATCAACCGGCCAAGTCGGTGGCAATGCTCGAGGTCAATCAGGCGGTCACGGGTGGCCTAGTGTGGCACAGTCCAACTTGGATTTTTTCGGCAATGGCCTGGCTGCTTATTTCGAGCGAATCAGGTGTCTGTGGAGAGCTCAGAAATTTGCCCTCATAGAATGCCAAGCATTTTTCTTTAGGCGTGAAAGAAAAAAGTCCATGCACATCTGCGTTAAATCCGCGGAGGCGGAGCTAGGCAAGTATCCGGCATCGGACATGCGGCTTTGCATACAAGCTGTGATGCTATCTATAGTGCGAAGGTATATACAATAGGCCCGCGTTAGGCCCTGCCCGATCCGGTCGGGTAAGACATGCCAGCAACACCAATGCCCCTAGGCCCGAATTTCTTCACCGCATAAGTATGAGAGACGTACCTTGGAATAGCACATGTGACACCAGGTATTTATGCATCCCTGATCCCACAGGTCCATGGGACCTTCTTCCACTCGATTCGTATCCAGCGTAGCGCGGCAGCCCTCGCATCGTAAGCACGCGCGGTGCCATTTACGACCTACCGCCAGCCTTTGTTCCGCAAAGTCTGGGTTAGTCATGCGCACGTACAAACTGGTGTGTGGCAACGTGCACAAGCAGGCGTGCCAGCCGTGGAGGCTGGCGTCGGAAAGATGGAAGAGCCACTCTGCCCACTCACCGACGCCGGAACGGTGAGCGGCTCCTGAGAGCCTGAAGGTGCCATAGGAAGGGGTCTGCGTCCATGTAAGTCTGTATCGGACACGGCTTTGAAGGATCTTGACTTCGTGGAGGGGTCATGCTGTGGCTTTACAGGCACAGCCGTGCCGAAACTGTCTTTGCCCTGACCAAGATGCGTGCGATGGCAATTGCTGCAGTAGGGTTCGCCGTCATGCTCCAGCAGCGACACGCTGTCCAAGCGACGCTGGCACACGACGCATTTGAGACAGTGGCGGTGGTACATTTTCGACAGCGGGCCAATGACTTGCTCAGCTGCATACACACGATCGTTGCACCGCGGACATCGCGATGCAGCACCAAACAAGGGTGGCATACGCGAAGGAGGTTGGGTCAGCACTGCCACCGACCAGCCCACACGTCTCTCGCGCCGAGGCGCTGCAGGCCTCGTCCCTTGTCGTGTTACCACGTGCATGGCACGTGGTAAGCACGTGGCGGGAGCGACGGCCTGCGCCGCCCCTGTCCTGGCACCCGACACGCACCATGATCCCAGCGCCGGTATCGCAAGGGCATGGCGTAAGGGTGACGGTGCCAGCGTCAGCGCTAGATACGGCACCGCGTGAGGCTTCTTCGATATCATATGCCGCGCTCATGGGTACGCCGGCGCGGATTGAACCGAGCATTGCTCCGATTCAGTCTGCCGAATCGATTCGTGCGTGGGTCCGCGACGTCATATACAAGCCGAACCCAGAACGCACATACCGCATCCGCGAGCCGCCTGCAGACCGGCCGGTTCGTATCTATGCAGATGGCGTATACGATCTTTTTCACTACGCACACGCACTGCAACTCCGGCAAGCCAAACTTTCCTTCCCTAATGTCCATCTCATTGTCGGTGTGGTGTCGTCGAGTTTGTGTGAGCAGCACAAAAACCGGCCTCTGCTTGAGTCGGCAGAGCGGTACGAGGCCGTGCGCAACTGCCGCTGGGTCGATGAAGTCGTCGAAGATGCGCCGTGGGTCATTGACGAAGCCTTTATGAACAAGCTGCAGATTGACTATGTGGCCCATGATGAGTTGCCCTATGCCATGGCCACGAACGACGACGTATACGACTGGATCAAGAAGAATGGCCAATTCCTTCCGACACGTCGCACCGAGGGTGTCAGTACGAGCGACCTAGTCGCACGCATTGTATCTTTGTATCGTGGTGGCGAGCTGGATGCCAAGTTGACCAAGATGGGCGAGGAAGCGCTGACCACCTCGAGCCCCATGTAGGCCATAGGCGGCATGGTTGCGTGCATGCATAACGCGTCACGTGAACAGTTTCACGTGTGCGGGTCGGAGGTCGTAGGGGCAGGGGAAGGCCGTGGTGGCATTGGCTAGCAACGATGACGACGATTCCAGCTCGGCTGGCCAAGGCGGCACAGGTGTCGCACTCGTTGGCGCACGCCCAGAGCCGTGCGCGCTCGCTGTATCGCAGCTTCTACCGTTCGGTAAGTGTGCATAGAGGAGGCTGACGCGTGTCTAGGTGCCGGAGATTTGTGCTCTGTACCCGCTAGATGTGCCGCCCGCTCTGTTGCGTGCCAAGATCCGCACCAAGTTTGAGCGCTATCGCCATGTGACGGATGTGGCCGTGCTCGACATTCTTCTGCACAAGGGCCACACAGAATACCAAGAGACGATGAACGCTTGGAAGCAGGCGCCCCATGTCATGCAGTGGTTCCGTGAGGAAGAGGCACCGGGTACGTATGGCCCACTAACCATGCAGCCAAACCCGAGACGTTCCTGGGCAAGTTTTATGCTACGCGTGATGAGGGTCGTGGTCCCACGCACGAGGGTCTCTAGCTATGTAGGCAATACATGTTGGCTTGAGTAAAGTACAGGGGCAGCGCATTACAAAAAGTATTGGGAGGCCGTGCTTCGCGTGGGATGCATGCGGTCTTGATCAGGGACGGCATCAAAGATTTTGAAGTGCGATGCATTGAATCGCGACGGGGCCTCGTCCGTTTTGTTGTGGGCGGTATGTAGTAGATCATCGACTTGGAACACGGATGCCACATTGCCGCAGCGGTAGCAGTAGTTGGGAGCGGACCACACGGTGACGATGTGGTGATCGTGCATAAGCTTGTAGCCTTCCTGGACGAGCTGGTGTGCGCGTGCGATCAGCTCGAGGCCATTCAAGTGGTTGAACTCTTTGGTCACCATACGTCCAAAGAGCCATCCGGCGCCGCGAGGACTGACGCTCCACGTCTCGATATCCTCGGGATCCGACCACATCAGGTCGCAAAACGGCCCTTCGTGCGGCACTTCCTGCATGCGCATAATCGTGCGGATCTGATCCAGCGAGCGCAATTCCGGACTGAGGCCGCCGTGCACACACAAGACGCGGCCGTCGATGATCGCGGCGATGTTGAGGTAGTCAAAGACCTGGCAGCAGCTCTTCCAAACACTGGCGCTGCCGTATTTTTGCATGCATTCGTCGTAAAAGCCATATACCTGTGTAATCTGTCGGCTCTCGTGGTTACCACGCAGCAGGGTCATGCGGCCTGGATACCGTGCCTTGAGGGCCATGAGCAGCGAGAAAGTCTCGAGACTGAAGAAACCGCGGTCGACAAAGTCGCCCATAAAGATATAACTTGTATCTGGCAGATCACCGCCGACGCGGAACAGCTCGAGCAGATCCCAAAACTGGCCGTGGATATCGCCACACACCGTCACGGGACTCGAGACGGGTTGGATATTGCTTTCTTCGAGCAGAAGGGTGCGCACCTGGTCGCAGAGGACCATCATGTCCTCTTCCGGCAGGTACTTACATTCGCGCAGCTGCGCGATCCACGTGTCTGGATTCCCGACCATGATGCTGTCGTACACGGACGACGGCGCTCAGCGTTTTTTCAACAAGCGCCCTAGAAGGAAGGCGGCCGCGGCGCAGCGCCTCAGCGGAGTGCATATTTCCCAACATGTGCGCACGTCCTGACTCATCCGCGTTCCTGCACCACGACTCGGACTCTGTCCGGCGGCGCACCTATATACCCATAGAGCTGGCTACGTAGAGCGTACGCATGAAGCTGCCGCCTGCGATCGATGTCGGCGTGGAACGCTGCCTGGGCGGTGGGGTGATGTAGGGGTGGAGGCGCCTCCTTTTCCTCGTACCACCACCATGAGGTTGACGTTGTGCCGATGGCAGCGGCCGGACGCCTCGCGGCCTGTCCCGCGACGGTCGCCGTCGCAGCGAGCCGATAAGCCCGAGCAGCTGAAGGAATTTGCGCATCGCCTTGACTCGTGGTCCGAGTCGCGTTCGAACAAGTCGATTTTTGAGAGTTGGATGGGTATGTAGCGTGGACTAATTCAGCGCTCTCGCCTCGCGTGCGTATAGCCATGGGCCTGGCAGCGATTGGTACGTGCCGCCTACTTATGCAGGATTTTCCGTCACGGGGCTCTATGTGGCTGACTGGCTGGAAAAAGCGTATCCGAACGAGACGGCGCGGGACGTGGCGCCGCGTCCGACGATGACGCATGAGGCGCCCCAGCCGCGCCTGTTTTCCATTAGTATCGTGGACCGTGAATCGTGACGTAGTGTGGAGGTCTGTATGGGATGTATGCGAGCGGGCAGGCCTTTCGCTGGCATGCGGCCGAGGCAGGTTCCCTTTGTGGAACGACGATGCTGAGTGCTCTCCTGTCTCGTCGCGCATGTGTGTCTGTGCGGGCCATGCAGCCCATGACGCTCCCGCGTGTGGTGTCGGCGCGTGGTCTGGCCACGGGCTCGGAGCCGTACGATGTGGTTGTGATTGGCGGTGGCCCGGGTGGCTATGTGGCGGCCATCAAGGCGGGCCAGTTGGGTCTGCGAGCGGCCTGCATTGAGAAGCGTGGCTCGCTGGGTGGTACGTGCCTGAATGTGGGCTGTATCCCGTCGAAGGCGATGTTGAACAACTCGCACATTTACCACGATGTGGCGCACGGTCTGAAGAAGCGAGGTGTGGACGTTGAGGGTGTGTCGCTGAACCTGCCCTCGATGATGAAGGCCAAGGACAAGGCTGTGACGGGTCTTACCAAGGGTGTGGAGATGCTGCTGAAGAAGAACAAGGTCGACTACATTAAGGGTATGGGCAGCTTTGCCTCGCCGACGACGTTGGACGTGGAGCTGCTGGACGGTGGCAAGACGCAGGTCGAGGCGAAGAATGTGATCATTGCTACGGGCAGTGAGGTGACGCCGTTCCCTGGTGTGGAGATTGATGAGAAGCAGATTGTGAGCTCTACGGGTGCGCTGTCGCTCGAGAAGGTGCCGGAGAAGCTGGTCGTGATTGGCGGCGGTGTGATTGGTCTGGAGCTCGGCAGTGTGTGGAGCCGTCTGGGTGCGCAGGTGACGGTGGTCGAGTTCCAGGACTCGATTGGGGGTCCTGGCGTGGATGGTGAGCTGGTGGCCACGTTCAAGAAGATTCTGGAGAAGCAGGGTCTCAAGTTTGAGCTCGGCACGAAGGTGTCGACGGTCGAGAAGAGCGGCGACAAGGTGACGATCAAGGCTGAGGTGAAGAAGGATGGCCAGCCGAAGGAGCTGGAAGCGGATGTGGTGCTCATGTCGATCGGTCGTCGCCCTGTGACGAGTGGCCTGAACCTTGAGGCCGTGGGTGTCGAGGTGGACCAGCGTGGCCGCGTCGTGGTTGATGACCAGTACAACACGACGTGCAAGGGCGTCAAGTGCATTGGTGATGCGACGTTCGGCCCGATGCTGGCGCACAAGGCCGAGGAAGAGGGCATTGCGGCCGTCGAGCTGATCAAGAACGGTTTCGGCCACGTGAACTACGACGTGATTCCGTCGGTGATTTACACGTACCCTGAGGTGGCGTGGGTCGGCAAGTCGGAGGAGACGCTCAAGGAGGAGGGCGTCGCGTACAAGGTCGGCAAGTTCCCCTTCCTGGCCAACTCGCGTGCGAAGACGAACGACGAGACGGACGGCTTTGTCAAGTTTGTCGTCGAGAAGGAGACGGACCGTGTGCTGGGTGTGCACATTATCGGTCCGAATGCCGGCGAGATGATTGCGTCGGCTTGTCTCGCGATGGAGTACTCGGCGAGTGCCGAGGACATTGCGCGCACCTGCCATGCGCACCCGACGCTCTCGGAGGCGTTCAAGGAGGCGGCTCTGGCCAGTTATGACAAGCCGATCAACTTTTAGTGACGTAGCGTCTCGTGATTTTCCCTATGTATCCAGCGCGTTGGTGGCAATCCTGGCATCGACGGCGCGCGTGCAGCTCGTGTGCCTGAGCAGGCGCTCCAGTGCATCGAGGCACGGATAGGATGCCATAGCAGTGGGTGCTAGGTGCGTGATCGACAATAGGAGATTGTCGGTCAAGTGCCACGCGCGGCATGGCCCGTACGCTCGCGGTCCTCGACGCGCTGCCGCGGCGCCTATCCTAGCTAGCGCTGATACCGGCGCTGTATCTGGGCCTGTGCGCCACTGAGGTGCTCGCTGGCGCTCGGCGTACTGACCGTGGAGCGCCCACCGGCGCCCTGGTTCAGCAGCTGATGGCGGGGCGGCTGAGCGCGAAACGCGGGGCGCGGCCGGCCGCGCTGGTCCTCTGGTGGTGGCGTGCGAGGCCGCAGCTGCTCGCACTCGTCGCTGTACGGCACGAGATTCGAGCGGGCGTAGAGGGGGCAGTGAGGTGGCTCGAGCACGAACTGCGCCGCATACGCCGCGGGATCGAGTGGCAGGGCGCCGTGTGCGGGCCAGGAGGGCGCCTGTGGCCCGACGTCCCATCCGACGGTGAGCCAGCCGTCGCGCAGGTTGCGATTCGTGCCGAACAGCTCGAGGCGCCGCGTGCCGAGGCAAAAGTGCTCTACGATCTCGTACAGATGCGGCGGCTTGCGCTCCAGCGAGATCGGCATGCCAGGCGCGGGGCGCTCGCCGGGCCACAAGATGACGTCGGTATCGATATTGCAGTGCACGAAGAACGAGTCGGTGCTGCGCACGACCGTGCCGCGGATGCCCATGAGGCAGTGCTGCACGACAGGCGTCAGCAGCGACGGCGAGGCGGGCGCGTACTGCGTGCACGACTCGGTCTGCGCCCACACGATGTCTTCGCACCGGCGGAAGCCCCAGCGCTGCAGGCAGACGCGCCCGCGCTCGAGGCCGTCGTCGCGGCCGTCGCCGACCCACAGAAACACGAAGCTCTCACGGGACGCGAGGCGGGGTATAGGCAGCTGCGCCACCTCGTCCCATGTCCAGCACGCGTGCCGCGTCTCGTGCGGCGCGCGCCATGCATATGAGAAGAGGGGCGGATCGATGAGAATGACGTCGTAGCCGACGGCCTCGAGGACGCCGAGCGAAGCGTGCGGATCGAGCCATGCGCGCAGATCCGCGCAAAGATACGTGCGTGGGATCGCGGACGCCTGCACGAGCGCGGCCTTGAGATCGAGCAGGCGGCGCCGCTTGGGATGCTCGGCGGCGCGCGCGTCCGACGTCGGCACCCACGCACTCGGTGGCGTCACGAGACCTGAGTCGACGAAGCGCGCCCCGTAGTCGTTGCGCACGGTGTGCGCGTCCGGCGCGTAATTCGGGCCCCATGGGGGTGATGAGCCGTCGCGACGCCACTCGCGCACGAGCGGCCACCGTGGATGATCGCGCGCGTGCCACGACACGTCGCCGTCGACGTCGGCGAGGCCGTGTCGCGCCGCGAGCGACGCACGCCACCGGCGGTGGTGCATGTGGAGAAAGAGGGGGCCTATGAACCTAGTCAGCCTTCTTGTCCGACACGGCGGCCTTGGCCTGAGCGAGCTCGTCCGTGAGGCGGTTGTACTCGGCCTGCTGCTGGGCCATCTGCTTCTTCATGGTGGCGATGTCGTCGGAGTGCGACGCGCCACTGGTGCTCGAGACGAGTTCCTCCTGCGCGTTGATCAGGTCGAGCACGAGCGAGTGCGTGCGCGCGAGGATGAGGCTGAGGAACAGCGTAAAGCCCGTGAGGTAGACGTTGCGCTGCGCATAGAACTTTTTCGCGTGGTAGTTGGTCTCGTTGCGCAGGTCGTGGTAGCCCTGGTGGTGGTCGCCGAGGTTCGTCTCCTTCGACACCTTGATCATGCGCTGGAACGCATCGATAAAGAGGACCGCCACAAAGATGAACGTGATCCGGATACAGTAGTTGATGCGGCTCACGATCTCGCTCGTGGCGAGGAAGCGGAAGAGCTTGCGCCGCGCCGAGAACGGCAGCGGCACAATCAGCACCATGAACATGGCCATCTCCAGCACAAGGAGCGCAAACACGATCGAGTAGTACAGCGTCATGGTGGTGGCGGGCGCCGCTCGCTCGCCGACGACGCGGGCTCCCACGGCGGGGCCACCGTGCATCACGTGATCCAAAGGCCACGCTCGCTGCGTTCGGACCAAGTGGGTCCCTGGCGCCGTGCACGGCTTGTCCCGCCCCATGAGCGACCGATCGCACGCGAGTGCGCGCCCTGCGAGCAAGACCCTGCTGAACCTCGGCAACCTGCCGCCGAAGCCCGACTACTTCGCGACAGACGAGGCTGCGTCGTACCCACGCAGCGCGTCGCTCGTCGACCCGAACAACCCGCCGTGGCCCGCGTACCGCGGCTACCACGAGTATTCGTTCGCGCACGAAACGATGGGCAAGCGTCTTCCGACGATCCTCGGCAAGGCCATCGAGGACGTGTACAAGACGCTGAATCAGGAGTGGCGCGAGGAGGTCATTGTCGACCTGCTCCAGTGCATCGAGCGCATGACCGGCCTGATGCGCGAGCTGCAGGCGAACGAGAAGCTGCGCCCGATCGTCGACGACAACGAGGGCGACGTGACGCTGTGGAACAAGGCGATCGCGCGCTACTTCCGCGGCGCCGACTTTATGAGCGCGCCGTGGCTGTTCGCCGAGGCCTACAAGTACCGCCGCCTGCACGAGTGCTTCTCCGTCTCGCGCTACTGGATGGACTACGACGTGTTCTTCCGCCAAAAGTGCGATACGTTCGGCCGCTCCGGCACGGCCGTGTTCGAGCTGTCGACGCGCTTCGCCGTGCCGTACGAGAGCAACGTGCCCGCCTCGACGCCCGAGGAACGCCACGACCGCATGCGCAAGCTCTTCCTCGAGCTCACGCAGATCTCGCTGTGGGGCAACGCCACGGACCTGTCGCTGCTGATCAACATGACCGAGGAAGACATCAAGAAGATCCAGTCGACGGGCGGCGAGCACCTCGCATCGACCGAGCAAAACATCCTCGGCAACGATTTGGGCCGCCTGTGGGACTTGGTCAGCCACATGCGCGGCGGCCGCATCGACTTTGTGCTCGACAATGCCGGCTTCGAGCTGTACTGCGACTGCGTCTACGCCGACTGGCTCATCCAGGCCGGCATCGCGAACGAAGTGCACTTCCACGGCAAGCGCCTCCCCTGGTTCGTCTCGGACGTCACGCGCAAGGACTGGAGTTGGCTCCTCAACACCATGACGTACGGTCACCTCTTCGAAGGCGCCACCGACAAGGAAATCGAGTCCCTGCGCACACTCGGCAAGCGCTGGAAGCAGTACGAAAAAGAGGGCAAGTGGGTGTACGAGCAGCACCCCTTCTGGTGCACCGGCTACACGTTCTGGGAGCTGCCCGCCGAGGCGCCCGACCTGTTCCACTACCTGTGCGAGAGCGACCTCGTGCTGTTCAAGGGCGATCTGAACCACCGCAAGCTCACGTACGATTGCCAGGCGCCCACATCGACGCCCTTCGCCCAGGCCATCGGCCCCATGGCCCAGGAGCCCGGCGCGCCGCCCGTCGCGTCGCTGCGCACGATCAAGTCGGACGTCGTCGTCGGCGTGCCGCTCCAGGTCTCCGAGCGCCTCGACGCCGAAGAGCCCGGCTGGCGCATCTCAGGCAAGTACGCCGTCGTGCTCCTCAGCGACGGCTCACCCGTCAGCTAGACCACACGTAGAGGATCGGCATCGTGCTCAGACACATAGACAGGTAGCGTCGGATGCGACGCACGCATCGCAGGGCGCAGCACATCCTTCAGGTACTGCCGCTCCGTGTTCGTGTGATTCGCCACAATCACCGACACGCCCCGCGCATTCGCCGCCAAAAGGTCGTGGTGCCCCATTTCACCCGTCACAAACACGTCCACCGCACACTGACGGAGGATCGACGAGCCGGAACCTGCACACACACCGAGAGACTGCATCGCAGACGCTTCCGTCACACCCGGCGCCGGCGCCACCTGCACGTACGGCACGCGCAACAACGCCTTGGTACGCGCTACGAGCGTCGACCACGCCACAGGCTGCGCCCACACGAGCCGACGGCCCATGCCGACGGACGGATCACGGTCATTCGGCTCGATCACTTCGTACTTAGCATGCTGCACGGCACTGTACAGATCCCCGGGCGCACACGTCTCCCAGGCGTGCGAGAGACCCGCCATGAGCCAGTCGTTGATGCCGCCATGGCACGCATCGAGTGTCGTGTGCGGGCAGTACAGATGGATACCCGCGGCTATGCATCGCAGAATCGAGCGCTGCAGCGCATTCTGCATCCTAAGCGCCTTGACGCCACCAAAGATCACAGGATGATACACCACGGCCACACGGATATCGCCGCGGGCGAGCAGTTCCTCCGCCACCGCTGGCGTGAGATCCACCGCGAGAAACACGCCCGTCGCTTCCGATGGCACCGGCGACTGCGCAATCAGACCCACATTGTCCCATGCACCCGCAAGATGCGTCGGCGCATGCTCGTCAAACCAGCTCTGCACGGCCGTCAGCGTCGGATCCGCTGACGCCATGGTCGTTCGTGGTCAGAGTCACGTGGAGGCAGGGGCCACGCAAGCGCTTCGCCCTTTTTTTTCCCTCGCTCGTGGCCATGGACGAGGTGATGGAAGCAGCGGCGCAGGCCGGCAAGAGCCTCACCGAGCCCGTCAAAGCCATCGAGGACAAGTGGCTGCTTTTGCCAGCGTACCTCCAGGTCAAAGGTCTCGTCAAGCAGCACATTGACTCGTTCAACTACTTTGTGGATGTCGACTTGAAAAACATCCTGCGGGCGAACGAGCGTGTGACATCAGATATCGATCCCAAATTCTACCTCAAGTACACGGACATCTCCGTGGGCCGCCCAGAACGGTCCGATCCAGATGCGATCGACCGCAGCATCACGCCGCACGAATGCCGTCTGCGCGACATTACCTACAGCGCCTTTATCTACGTCGACATCGAGTACACACGCGGTGGCAAAATTGTGCGCCGTAAGAATGTGCCGATCGGACGCCTGCCGATCATGCTTCGCAGCAACAAGTGCTGGCTGGCTGGACAGGACGATGCGGCCCTCGCACGCATGAACGAGTGCCCCCTCGATCCAGGTGGCTACTTTGTCGTCAAGGGCACAGAAAAGGTCATTCTCGTGCAGGAGCAGCTGTCCAAGAACCGCATTATCGTCGAGGCAGACAGTCGCAAAGGCATCGTCCAAGCGTCCGTCACCAGTTCGACGCACGAACGCAAGTCCAAGTCGTACGTGCTCACCAAGCACGGCCTCATCTACATCAAGCACAACTCGCTGCATGAAGACATTCCTATCGTGATCGTGTTTCGTGCGCTCGGAATCCAGTCGGACAAGGAAATTCTGCAGCTCGTCGCCGGGCAGGACGAGGCGTACGCGGAGCTCTTCGCCGTGAACATCGAAAAGGCTGCCAAGCTGGAAGTGTTCTCACGCCGCCAGGCACTCGACTACATCGGCGCGCGCGTCAAGGTCATGCGCCGCGGCGTGGGTCTGCGGCGCTCGGCAAGTGACGAGGCGCTCGAAGTACTTGCGACCGTCATTATGGCGCACGTCCCCGTCGAGAACGGCAACTTTCGAAACAAGACCATGTACATCGCCACCATGGTCCGCCGCGTCCTCGTCTGCATGCTCGACGAAAGCAAGGTGGACGACCGCGATTACGTCGGTAACAAGCGTCTGGAACTCGCGGGCCAGCTCCTCGCTCTCCTGTTCGAAGACCTGTTCAAGAAGTTCAACTTTGACTTGAAAACGAATATCGACAAGGTGCTCAAAAAGCCTAATCGCACGGCAGAGTTCGACGCGTACAACCAGTTCTTTTACCATGGCGACTATATCACGGCCGGATTCGTGCGTGCGATCTCGACAGGCAACTGGAGCTTGAAGCGATTCAAGATGGAACGCGCTGGCGTCACGCATGTGCTGAGTCGGCTGAGCTATATCAGCGCACTGGGCATGATGATGCGTATCAGCAGTCAGTTTGAAAAGACCCGCAAAGTGTCCGGTCCACGCGCCTTGCAGTCGTCGCAGTGGGGTATGCTATGCCCGTCCGACACGCCCGAGGGTGAAGCGTGCGGTCTCGTCAAGAATCTCGCATTGATGACGCATATCACGACGGACGTCGACGAAGCACCGATCGTGCGTCTGTGCTACACACTCGGTCTCGAAGATATCAATTTGCTCACGGGCGCCGAGCTGTACCAGCCCGACACGTTCATTGTGTTTTTGAACGGCAATGTGCTGGGCGTGACGCATGCGCCTCACCGCTTCGTGGCGCAGTTCCGCCGTTTGCGTCGCAAAGGACTCATGTCTGAGTTCGTCGGCATTTACACCAACATGCACCACCAGACGGTGCACATTGCGTCAGACGGCGGGCGTGTCTGCCGCCCCATGATCATTGTCGAGCGCGGTCAGCCCCAAGTGACGTCAGCGCACATCCGCCAGCTGCAGGCAGGGGCCATGTCGTTTGACGACTTTTTGCGCCACGGACTTGTCGAGTACCTCGACGTAAACGAGGAGAACGACTCCAATATCGCGCTGTTCGAGCATAATATCAAGCCCAGCACGACGCACCTGGAAATCGAGTGCTTCACGCTGCTGGGCGCCGTGGCTGGTCTCGTGCCGTATCCGCACCATAATCAGTCGCCGCGTAACACGTACCAGTGTGCCATGGGTAAGCAGGCCATCGGTGCGATTGGCTACAATCAGCTGAACCGCATCGATACACTCCTGTACCTCATGGTGTATCCGCAAAAGCCGATCGTATCGACCAAGACGATTGAGCTTATTGGGTACGACAAGCTGCCAGCTGGGCAAAATGCGATGGTCGCCGTCATGAGCTTCTCCGGCTACGATATTGAGGATGCGCTCGTGCTGAACGGCGCTTCGTTGGACCGCGGCTTTGGGCGGTGCCAGGTCATGCGAAAGCAGTCGACAGTGCTGCGCAAGTATGCGAACGGCACGTTTGATCGCCTCGCCGATGCGCCTTTGAACGAGCATGGCGAGCCGCTGCGGCGTTTCGAATGCCTTGAGGCAGATGGCTTGGCTGGCGCTGGTGAGCGACTGGAGCCTGGGGACGTGTTTGTGAACAAGCAAATGCCCATCAACGCGAACGATAACAGTGCGGGCACTATGATGAATACGGCGGTGGCGTACAAGAATGCACCGCTGTCGTACAAGGCGCCGGTCGGTGGCTACGTGGACCAGGTGCTGGTGAGCGACACCGACTCGGACCAGACTCTCGTCAAGGCGCTGATTCGGCAGACGCGGCGCCCTGAGCTGGGCGACAAGTTCTCGTCGCGCCACGGCCAAAAAGGTGTGGTGGGCCTGATTGTGCCGCAGGCAGACATGCCGTTCAATGATGCGGGTATTTGTCCCGACATTATTATGAATCCACACGGTTTCCCATCGCGCATGACCGTCGGCAAGATGATTGAGCTCATGTCCGGCAAGGCTGGTATTCTGCGCGGCACGCAAGAATACGGCACGGCGTTTGGCGGATCGGACGTGTACGACATGTCGCGCGTGCTTGTGGAGCACGGCTACAACTACGGCGGCAAAGAGTACCTGACGAGCGGCATGACAGGTGAGCCACTCGAGGCGTACGTGTACTTTGGCCCGATCTACTACCAAAAGCTGAAACACATGGTCATGGACAAGATGCATGCGCGAGCGCGTGGCCCGCGTGCGGTGCTCACGCGCCAGCCCACCGAGGGACGCAGTCGCGACGGTGGTTTGCGTCTCGGCGAGATGGAGCGCGATTGCCTGATTGGCTACGGAGCCACGCAGCTCTTACTGGAGCGCCTGATGGTCAGTTCCGACGCGTTCGTCGTGAATGCCTGCGAGCAGTGTGGTCTGCTGGGCTACAATGGCTACTGTGGCTACTGCAAGAGCTCAAAGCATGTCGTAAAGCTCACGGTCCCGTATGCGACCAAGCTGCTGTTCCAGGAGCTCATGGCCATGCAAGTCGTGCCACGCCTCGTGCTGGAAGAGGCCGTATAGATACCCATATCACGTGAATTTTTATTGCCCTCCTTGTTTTCCTTCTTCCATGGGCTCGTTTGTGTCGCGCCCGTCGGTCGGGGAGGCACGGGCGGATATGGACACGTTGCGCCGCGAGGAGCTCGTGCTTGAGGCGGCAGCGAATCCACGGGACGAGTTCCCGCCCTCGTGCCTCACGCTCTTTGACCGGTGGCTGACGTGCTACGCCCTCGGCCCACAGTTCCGCAGCATCTACCGCTATGGCACGATCGCCGACTGTGCGCCGCGGCGCGAAGATTTCAAGTATTGCCTCACGCTGCGGTCGCTAGAGCCCGAGGAGCGTCGTGCAAAGTGGCTCGAGCGCCGTGCCGAAGCCAAGGCACACAAGCGCAAGGGCTTTCGGTCGAGTGAGGCTGTGTGGGACATGCGACGCGAACCACTCATGGATCCAGCTCTGGTGGATCCAGCATACCCCCTATGTACGTATCACACTCGTGTGCGGAGGATTTGTTTTCTACAGTTCTGCTTCCGAACAGCGGATGCTTTGTGGACACCTATACCAAAGCTTACCTTGAATGACGCACACGGCGCACCCAAGAACATGCTAACCACAGAATGGTACGCATTGATCCATGCTGTCCAGGATTAAAAAGTACATCCATTCTTTGAGGACGCGGCAGAGCGGCATCAGAGTCCGTGGCGTGCTTCGGTTCGGCTGCGTTTGGTGTGCGCGCTGCTTGCGTTTGAAGATGCTTGAATCTTCTCCATGATCCTACAGCACAGCGTGAACGGAGCTAACGAACAGATGGTGAGTGTTGTGCCATGCACACGGGATGATTCTATACCATAGACAAGCACGGTGAGATCTCGATGAGCCGAGCTTATACATGCATCACCAACTGATCCCTCGCTCAAGAACACGCTAACGACCAGATATACCCTGCATAGATAGTGATGAGAATCGTTCCTCAAGTGCGTCCACAGAAGAGGCCTCGGCCGTCCGTGGAGCATCGGTGGTGTGCTCGACCGATCCCTTGGTCTCTGGTGCATCTTGGGACGGGGTATCGTGCTTTGTCTTCCTCGGGGCGGCCTTGCGGTGGTCCCTGGGTGCGTCCTCGGGTGCGTCTCTGCGTGCGCCCTTGGAACGCGCCTCGGACTTCACATCCACACGACGGGCGCCCCGGGACTTGGGC